>NC_134703.1:204345316-204685316 GCF_043290135.1 Rhipicephalus microplus | reverse complement strand
CTCCCATGAGCGGTGTGTCGCTTTTTTTCTTTGCGCTGATAGCTTTGGAAAAATATTCTGACGGTGGTCAGAGTAGAGCACGACTGCCTCCGTGGCGCATTTGGCTAGCGCGATTGGTTGTTAACCGAAAGGTTGGAGGTTTGAGCACTCCCGAGAATGGTGTGTCTCTTTTTTCTTTGCGCTGATAGCTTTGGAGAAATGTTCTGAGGGTGGTGAGAGTGGAGCACGACTATCTCCGTGACGCAATTGGCTAGCGCGTTCGGCTGTTAACCAAAAGGATGGAGATTGGAGCCCTCCGGAGAGCGGTGTGTCTCTTTTTTTTTCTTTGCGCTGATAGCTTTGGAGGAATGTTCTGATGGTGGTGAGAGTGGAGCACGACTGTTTCCGTGGCAGAATTGGCTAGCGCGATCCGCTGTTAACTGAAAGGTTGGAGGTTCGAGCACTCCCTGTAGCAGTGTGTCGCTTTTTTTCTTTGCGCTGATTGCTTTGGAGAAACGTTCTAACGGTGGTGAGAGTGGAGCACGACTGTCTCCGCGGCGCAAGCGGCTACCGCGTTCGGCTGTTAACTGAAACGTTGGAGGTTTGAGCTCTCCCGGGAGCGATGTGTAGCTTTTTGTCTTTGCGCTGATAGCTTTGGAGAAATGTTCTGAGGTTGGTTAGAGTGGAGCACGAGTTTCTCCGTGGCGCATCTGGCTAGCGCGTTCGACCGTTAACGAAAAGGTAGGAAATTCCAGCCCTCCCATGAGCGGTGTGTCGCTTTTTTTCTTTGCGCTGATAGCTTTGGAAAAATGTTCTGACGGTGGTGAGAGTAGAGCACTACTATCTCTGTGGCGCAATTGGCTAGCGCGTTCAGGTGTTAACGAAAAGGTTAGAGGTTTGAGCCCTCCCGAGAATGGTGTGTCTCTTTTTTCTTTGCGCTGATAGCTTTGGAGAAATGTTCTGAGGGTGGTGAGAGTGGAGCACGACTATCTCCGTGACGCAATTAGCTAGCGCGTTCGGCTGTTGACCAAAAGGTTGGAGGTTCGAGCCCTCCGGAGAGCGGTGTGTCTCTTTTTTTTCTTTGCGCTGATAGCGTTGGAGGAATGTTCTGATGGTGGTGAGAGTGGAGCACGACTGTTTCCGTGGCAGAATTGGCTAGCGCGATCCGCTGTTAACTGAAAGGTTGGAGGTTCGAGCACTCCCTGTAGCAGTGTGTCGCTTTTTTTCTTTGCGCTGATTGCTTTGGAGAAACGTTCTAACGATGGTGAGAGTGGAGCACGACTGTCTCCGTGGCGCAATTGGCTAGCGCGTTCGGCTTTTAACCGAAAGGTTGGAGAGGTTTCACCAACAAGCCCATATCGCCCCTCTTGTCGAAAGGCTGGAGGTTCGAGCCCTCCCGGAAGCGGTGTGTCACTTTTTTTCTTTCAGTGATACCTTTGGAGAAATGCTCTAATAGTGGTGAGAGTGGAGCACGACTGTCTCCATGGCGCAATTGGCTAGCGCGTTCGGCAGTTAACCGAAAGGTCGGAGGTTCGAGCCCTCCTGGGAACGGTGTGTCGCTTTTTTTTCTTCACGCTGATAGCTCTGGAGAAATGTTCTCACGGTGGTGAGAGTGGAGCACGACTATCTCCATGGCGCAATTGGCTAGCGTGTTCGGCTGTTAACCAGAAGGTTGGAGGATTGAGCCCTGCCGAGAGGGTGTGTTTCTTTTTTTCTTCGCCCTGATAGCTTTGGAGAAATGTTCTGACCGTGGTGAGAGTGAGAACGACCGTCTCCGTAGCGCAATTAGCTGTTAACCGTAAGGGTGGAGGTTCCTGCTCTCCCGGAAGCGGTGTGTCGCTTTTTTTCTTTGCGCTGATACCTTTGAGGAATGTTATGACGGTGGTGAGAGCGGAGCACGACTGTCTCCTTGGTGCAATTGGCTAGCGCGATCGGCTGTTAACCAAAAGGTTGGAGGTTCGAGCCCTCCCATGAGCGATGGGTCGCTTTTTTTTCTTCGCGCTGATAGCTTTGAAGAAATGTTCTGACGGTGTTGAGAATGGAGCACGACTATCTCCGTGGCGCAAATGGCTAGCGCAATCGGCTGTTAACCGAAAGGTTATAGGTTCGAGCTTTCCCGGGAGCGGTGTGTCGATTTTTTTTCTTTGCGCTGATACGTTTGAGGAATGTTATGAGGGTGGTGAGAGTGGAGCACGACAGTCTCTTTGGTGCAATTAGCTAGCGCGATCGGATGTTAACCAAAAGGTTGGAGGTTCGAGCCCTCCCATGAGCGCTGTGTCGCTTTTTTTTCTTTGCGTTGATAGCTTTGAAGAAATGTTTCGACGGTGGTGAGAGTGGAGCACGACCATCTCCGTGGCACTAATAGCTAGCGTGATCGGCTGTTCACCGAAAGGTTGGAGGTTCGAGCTCTCCCGGGGGCGGTGTGTCGCTTCTTTTCTTTGCGCTGATACCTTTGAGGAATGTTATGAACGTGTTGAGTGTAGAGCACGACTGTCTCCGTGGCGCAATTGGGTAGCGCGATCGGCTGTTAACCAAAAGGTTGGAGGCTCGAGCCCTCCCATGACTGGTGTGTCGCTTTTTTTCTTCGCGCTGATGGCTATGGAGAAATGTTCTGACGGTGGTGAGAGTAGAGCACGACTGTCTCCGTGCCGCAATTGGCTAGCGCGATCGGCTGTTAACAAAAATTTTGGAGGTTCGAGCCCTCCCATGAGCGGTGTGTCACTTTTTTTTCTTTGCGCTGATACCTTTGAATAAATGTTCTGACCGTGGTGAGAGTGGAGTACTACTGTCTCCGTGGCGCAATTGGCTAGCGCGTTTGGCTGTTAACCGAAAGGTTGGAGATGTTTCACCAACAAGCCCACGTAGCCCCTCTTGTCGAAAGGTTGGAGGTTCGAGCCCCCCGGAAGAGCTGTGTGGCATTTTGCGGTGACAGCTATGGAGAAATGTTCCGACGGTGGTGAGTGTGAAGCACGACTGTCTCCGTGGCGCATTTGGCTAGTGCAATCGGCTGTTAACCGAAAGGTTGGAGGTTCGAGCCCTCCAGGAAACGGTGTGTCACTTTTTTCTTTGCGCTGATAGCTTTGGATAAATGCTCTAACCACGGTGAGAGTGGAGCACGACTGTCTCCATGGCGCAATTGGCTAGCGCGTTCGGCAGTTAACCGAAAGTTTGGAGGTTCGAGCCCTGCTGGGAGCGGTGTGTCGCTTTTTTTTCTTCACGCTGATAGCTCTGGAGAAATGTTTTGACGGTGGTGAGAGTGGAGCACGACTATCTCCGTGGCGCAATTGGATAGCGTGTTCGGCTGTTAACCAGAAGGTTGGAGGATCGAGCCCTCCCGAGAGCGGTGTGTCTCTTTTTTTCTTCGCCCTGATAGCTTTGGAGAAAAGTTCTGACCGTGGTGAGAGTGAGAACGACTGTCTCCGTAGCGCAATTAGCTGTTAACCGTAAGGTTGGATGTTCGATCTGTCCCGGGAGCGGTGTGTCGCTTTTTTTCTTTGCGCTGATACTTTGAGGAATGTTATGACCGTGGTGAGTGTAGAGCACGATTGTCTCCGTGGTGGAATTGGCTAGCGTGATCGGCTGTTAACCAAAAGATTTGAGGTTCGAGCCCTCCCATGAGTGGTGTGTCGCTTTTTTTCTTCGCGCTGATAGCTTTGGAGAAATGTTCTGATGGTGGTGAGAGTGGAGAACGACTGTCTCCGTGGCGCTATTAGCTAGCGCGATCGGCTGTTAACCGAAAAGTTGAAGGTTCGAGCTCTCCTGGGAGCGGTGTGTCGCTTTTTTTCTTTGCGCTGATACCTTTGAGGAATGCTAAGATTGTGGTGAGAGTAGAGCACGACTGTCTCCTTGGTGCATTTGGCTAGCGCGATCGGCTGTTAACCAAAATGTTGGAGGTTCAAGCCCTTCCATGAGCGGTGTGTTGCTTTTTTTTCTTCGCGCTGATAGCTTTGAACAAATGTTGTGACGGTGTTGAGAGTGGAGCACGACTATCTCCGTGGCGCAATTGGCTAGCGCGATCGGCTGTTAACCGAAAAATTGGAGGTTCGAGCTTTCCCGGGAGCGGTGTGTCGCTTTTTCTCTTTGCGCTGATACCTTTGAGGAATGTTATGACGGTGGTGAGAGCGGAGCACGACTGTCTCCTTGGTGCAATTGGCTAGCGCGATCGGCTGTTAACCAAAAGGTTGGAAGTTCGAGCCCTCCCATGAGCGGTGTGTCGCTTTTTTTCGCGCTGATAGCTTTGAAGAAATGTTCTGATGGTGGTGAGAGTGGAGCACGACTATCTTCATAGCGCTATTAACTAGCCCGCTCGGCTGTTAATCGAAAGGTTGGAGGTTCGAGCTTTCCCGGGAGCGGTGTGTCGCTTTTTTTCTTTGCGCTGACACCTTTGAGGAATGTTAAGACCGTGGTGAGAGTAGAGCACGACTGTCTCCTTGGTGCAATTGGCTAGCGCGATCGGCTCTTAACCAAAAGGTTGGAGGTTCGAGCCCTCCCATGAGCGATGTGTCGCTTTTTTTCTTCGCGCTGATAGCTATGGAGAAATGTTCTGACGGTGGTGAGAGTAGAGCACGACTGTCTCCGTGCCGCAATTGGCTAGCGCGATCGGCTGTTAACCAAAAGGTTGGAAGTTCGAGCCCTCCCATGAGCGGTGTGTCACTTTTTAGGGGCGAAGCTCCTTAGGGCGTGGGCTGTGCGTCCCCTGTAGCCTGTATGTAGCCACCTCTATTTTAGTTCTTGCAGTGTTCACTAGATGGCGGTACCGTCCCCTGTATGTAGCCACGTCTAGTTTAGTTCTTGCAGTGTTCACTAGATGGCGGTACCGTCTCCTGTATGTAGCCACCTCTCGTTTAGTTCTTGTAGTGTTTACTAGATGGTGGTACTTGTAGCTGATGATGAAAAGATGCAAGATGTTATAAACTAGAAAGCGATACTTGTAGTTGATGAAAGACGCGAGATCTTATAAAATAGGAATGATGTCACATATGGCGCGTGTCATTGGTTGAAGGCAATCGTTCGAATTAGTGTGGCAACGTACGCTAGGGGGAGCATGGTAATAAAATCCGTTCGCTGTTGGCGCGCGCTCGGAGTCGCCGGATGGATAAGGCTGCACAGCGGAGAGAGCGCAAGGCGGCAGCAGCGCGCGCTCGCAGACAGAATCCCGATGTGCGAGCGCGCGAGGCAAGGGACATCGCAAGCCATCCATCGTCTAAGAACAAATAAAAGTTGATTTGTGTATATACACACACAGCGTTTCTCACGTCTTTATATGATGATCGACTGGGCGAATTACACGGAAGATTCACAGTTTACCGATGAATCCCTCCGGAGCTTCGCCCATTCATCATCATTCACCCCGTGAATATGCCGTAATTTTTTTTATTTGCGCTGATACCTTTGGATAAATGTTCTGACCGTGGTGAGAGTGGAGTACGACTGTCTCCGTGGCGCAATTGGATAGTGCGTTTGGCTGTTAACCGAAAGGTTGGAGACGTTTTACCAACATGCCCACATAGCCCCTCTTGTCGAAAGGTTGGAGGTTCGAGCCCTCCCGGGAGAGCTGTGTGGCGTTTTTGCGGTGACAGCTATGGAGAAATGTTCCGACGGTGGTGAGTGTGAAGCACAACTGTCTCCGTGGCGCATTTGGCTAGTGCAATTGGCTGTTAACCGAAAGATTGGAGGTTCGAGCCCTCCCGGAAACGGTGTGTCACTTTTTTCTTTGCGCTGATAGCTTTGGATAAATGCTCTAACCGCGGTGAGAGTGGAGCACGACTGTCTCCATGGCGCAATTGGCTAGCGCGTTCGGCAGTTAACCGAAAGTTTGGAGGTTCGAGCCCTCCTGGGAGCGGTGTGTCGCTCTTTTTTCTTCACGCTGATAGCTATGGAGAAATGTTTTCACGGTTGTGAGAGTGAAGCACGACTATCTCCGTGGCGCAATTGGCTAGCGTGTTCGGCTGTTAACCAGAAGGTTGGAGGATCGAGCCCTGCCGAGGGCGGTGTCTCTTTTCTTTCTTCGCGCTGATTGCTTTGGAGAAATGTTCTGACCGTGGTGAGAGTGAAACACGACTGTCTCGGTGGCGCTATTAGCTAGCGCGATCGGCTGTTAACCGAAAAGTGGAAGGTTTGAGCTCTCCCGGGAGCGGTGTGTTGCCTTTTCTCTTTGCGCTAATACCTTTGAGGAATGTTACGACGGTGGTGAGAGCGGAGCACGACTGTCTCCTTGGTGCAATTGGCTAGCGCGATCGGCTGTTAACCAAAAGGTTGGAGGTTCGAGCCCTCCCATGAGCGATGTGTCGCTTTTTTTCTTCGCGCTGATAGCATTGAAGAAATGTTTTGACGGTGGTGAGAGTGGAGCACGACCATTTCCGTGGCGCTAATAGCTAGCGCGATCGGCTGTTAACCGAAAGGTTGGAGGTTCGAGCTCTCCCGGGGGCGGTGTGTCGCTTCTTTTCTTTGCGCTGATACCTTTGAGGAATGTTATGAACGTGGTGAGTGTAGAGCACGACTGTGTCCGTGGCGCAATTGGGTATCGCGATCGGCTGTTAACCAAAAGGTTGGTGGCTCGAGCCCTCCCGGGAGAGCTGTGTGGCTTTTTTGCGGTGACAGCTATGGAGAAATGTTCCGACGGTGGTGAGTGTGAAGCACAACTGTCTCCGTGGCGCATTTGGCTAGTGCAATTGGCTGTTAACCGAAAGGTTGGAGGTTCGAGCCCTCCCGGAAACGGTGTGTCACTTTTTTATTTGCGCTGATAGCTTTGGATAAATGCTCTAACCACGGTGAGAGTGGAGCACGACTGTCTCCATGGCGCAACTGGCTAGCGCATTCGGCAGTTAACCGAAAGTTTGGAGGTTCGAGCCCTCCTGGGAGCGGTGTGTCGCTTTTTTTTCTTCACGCTGATAGCTCTGGAGAAATGTTTTCACGGTGGTGAGAGTGAAGCACGACTATCTCCGTGGCGCATTGGTTAGCGTGTTCGGCTGTTAACCAGAAGGTTGGAGGATCGAGTCCTCCCGAGAGCGGTGTGTCTCTTTTTTTCTTCGCCCTGATAGCTTTGGTGAAAAGTTCTGACCGTGGTGAGAGTGAGAACGACTGTCTCCGTAGCGCAATTAGCTGTTAACCGTAAGGTTGGAGGTTCGAGCTGTCCCGGGAGCGGTGTGTCGCTTTTTTTCTTTGCGCTGATATTTTGAGGAATGTTATGACCGTGGTGAGAGTCGAGCACGAATATCTCCATGGCGCAGTTGGCCAGCGCGTTTAACTGTTAAACGAAAGGTTGGAGGTTCGAGCCCTCCCGGGGGCGGTGTGTCGCTTTTTTCTTTGCGCTGATACCTTTGAGGAATGTTATGAACGTGGTGAGTGTAGAGCACGACAGTCTCCGTGGTGCAATCAGCTAGCGCGATCGGATGTTAACCAAAAGGTTGGAGGTTCGAGCCCTCCCATGAGTGGTGTGTCGCTTTTTTTCTTCGCGCTGATAGCTTTGGAGAAATGTTCTGACGGTGGTGAGAGTGGAGCACGACTATCACCGTGGCGCAATTGGCTAGCCCGATCGGCTGTTAACCGAAATGTTGGAGGTTCGAGCCCTCCCGAGAGCGGTGTTCTCTTTTGTTTCTTCGCGCTGATAGCTTTGGAGAAATGTTCTGACCGTGGTGAGAGTGGAACACGACTGTCTCCGTGGCGCTATCAGCTAGCGGGATCGGCTGTTAACCAAAAAATTGAAGGTTCGAGCTCTCCCGGGAGTGGTGTGTCGCTTTTTTTCTTTGCGCTGATACCTTTGAGGAATGCTAAGATTGTGGTGAGAGTAGAGCACGACAGTCTCCCTGGTGCAATCAGCTAGCGCGATCGGATGTTAACCAAAATGTTGGAGGTTCGAGCCCTCCCATGAGTGGTGTGTCGCTTTTTTTCTTCGCGCTGATAGCTTTGGAGAAATGTCCTGACGGTGGTGAGAGTGGAGCACGACTATCACCGTGGCGCAATTGGCTAGCCCGATCGGCTGTTAACCGAAATGTTGGAGGTTCGAGCCCTCCCGAGAACGGTGTTCTCTTTTGTTTCTTCGCGTTGATAGCTTTGAAAAAATGTTCTGACGGTGGTGAGAGTGGAGCACGACCATCTCCGTGGCGCTAATGCCTAGCGTGATCGGCTGTTAACCGAAAGGTTGGAGGTTCGAGCTCTCCCGGGAGCGGTGTGTCGCTTTTTTTCTTTGCGCTGATACCTATGAGGAATGTTAAGACCATGGTGAGAGTAGAGCACGACTGTCTCCTTGGTGCAATTGGCTAGCGCGATCGGCTGTTAACCAAAAGGTTGGAGGTTCGAGCCCTCCCATGAGCGATGTGCCGCTTTTTTTTCTTCGCGCTGATAGCTTTGAAGAAATGTTTTGACGGTGGTGAGAGTGAAGCACGACCATCTCCGTGGCGCTAATAGCTAGCGCGATCGGCAGTTAACGAAAGGTTGGAGGTTGGAGCTCTCCCGGGGGCGGTGTGTCGCTTCTTTTCTTTGCGCTGATACCTTTGAGGAATGTTATGAACGTGGTGAGTGTAGAGCACAACTGTCTCCGTGGCGCAATTGGTAGCGCGATCGGCTGTTAACCAAAAGGTTGGAGGCTCGAGCCCTCCCATGAGTTGTGTGTCGCTTTTTTTCTTCGCACTGATAGCTATGGAGAAATCTTCTGACGGTGGTGAGAGTAGAGCACGACTGTCTCCGTGCCGCAATTGGCTAGCGCGATCGGCTGTTAACAAAAATTATGGAGGTTCGAGCCCTCCCATGAGCGGTGTGTCACTTTTTTTTTCTTTGCGCTGATACCTTTGAATAAATGTTCTGACCGTGGTGAGAGTGGAGTACTACTGTCTCCATGGCGCAATTGGCTAGCGCGTTCGGCAGTTAACCGAAAGTTTGGAGGTTCGAGCCCTGCTGGGAGCGGTGTGTCGCTTTTTTTTCTTCACGCTGATAGCTCTGGAGAAATGTTTTGACGGTGGTGAGAGTGGAGCACGACTATCTCCGTGGCGCAATTGGATAGCGTGTTCGGCTGTTAACCAGAAGGTTGGAGGATCGAGCCCTCCCGAGAGCGGTGTGTCTCTTTTTTTCTTCGCCCTGATAGCTTTGGAGAAAAGTTCTGACCATGGTGAGAGTGAGAACGACTGTCTCCGTAGCGCAATTAGCTGTTAACCGTAAGGTTGGATGTTCGATCTGTCCCGGGAGCGGTGTGTCGCTTTTTTTCTTTGCGCTGATACTTTGAGGAATGTTATGACCGTGGTGAGTGTAGAGCACGATTGTCTCCGTGGTGGAATTGGCTAGCGTGATCGTCTGTTAACCAAAAGATTTGAGGTTCGAGCCCTCCCATGAGTGGTGTGTCGCTTTTTTTCTTCGCGCTGATAGCTTTGGAGAAATGTTCTGATGGTGGTGAGAGTGGAGCACGACTGTCTCCGTGGCGCTATTAGCTAGCGCGATCGGCTGTTAACCGAAAAGTTGAAGGTTCGAGCTCTCCTGGGAGCGGTGTGTCGCTTTTTTTCTTTGCGCTGATACCTTTGAGCAATGTTAAGACTGTGGTGAGAGTAGAGCACGACTGTCTCCTTGGTGCAATTGGCTAGCGCGATCAGCTGTTAACCAAAAGGTTGGAGGTTCGAGCCCTCCCATGAGCTGTGTGTCGCTTTTTTTTCTTCGCGCTAATAGCTTTGAAGAAATGTTCTGACGAAGATGAGAGTGGAGCACGACTATCTCCGTGGAGCAATTGGCTAGCGCGATCGGCAGTAAACCGAAATGTTGGACGCTCGAGCCCTCCCATGAGTGGTGTGTCGCTTTTTTTCTTCGCGCTGATAGCTATGGAGAAATGTTCTGACGGTGGTGAGAGTAGAGCACGACTGTCTCCGTGCCGCAATTGGCTAGCGCGATCGGCTGTTAACCAACAGGTTGGAGGTTCGAGCCCTCCCATGAGCGGTGTGTCGCTTTTTTTCTTTGCGCTGATACCATTGAGGAATGTTATGAGCGTGGTGAGTGTAGAGCACGACTGTCTCCGTGGCGCAATTGGGTAGCGCGATCGGCTGTTAACCAAAAGGTTGGAGGTTCGAGCCCTCCCATGAGTGGTGTGTCGCTTTTTTTCTTCGCGCTGATAGCTTTGAAGAAATGTTCTGACGGTGGTGAGAGTGGAGCACGACTATCTCCGTGACGCTATTAGCTAGCGCGATCGGCTGTTAACCGAAAGGTTGGAGGTTCGAGCTCTCCCGGGAGCGGTGCGTCGCTTTTTTTCTTTGCGCTGATACCTTTGAGGAATGTTGAGACCGTCGTGAGAGTAGAGCACGACTGTCTCCTTGGTGCAATTGGCTAGCGCGATCGGCTCTTAACTGAAATGCTGGAGGTTCGAGCCCTCCCGGGAGCAGTGTGTCGCTTTTTTCTTTGCGCTGATAGCTTTGGAGAAACGTTCTGACGGTGGCGAGAGTGGAGCACGACCGTCTCCGTGGAGCTATCGGCTAGCGCAATCGGCTGTTAACCGGAAGGTTGGATGTTCGAGCCCTCCCGGGAGAGGTGTGTCGCTTTTTTCTTTGCGCTGACAGCTATGGAGAAATGTTCCGACAGTGGTGTGAGTGGAGCAAGACTGTCTCCGTTCGCAATTGACTAGCGCGATCGGCTCTTAACCGAAAGGTTGGAGGTTTGATCCCTCCCGGGAGTAGTGTGTCGCTTTTTTTCGCGCTGATAGCTTTGGAGAAATGTTCTGACGGTGGTGAGAGTGGAACACGACTGTCTCAATGGCGCAATTGGCTAGCGCGTTCGGCTGTTAACCCAAGGTTTGGACGTTCGAGCCCTCCCGAGAGCGGTGTGTCTCTTTTTTTCTTTGCGCTGATAGCTTTGGAGAAATGTTCTGAGAGTGGTGAGAGTGGAGCACGACTATCTCCGTGACGCAATTGGCTAGCGCGTTCGGCTGTTAACCAAACGTTTGGAGGTTCGAGCCCTCCGGAAAGCGGTGTGTCTCTTTTTTTTTTCGATCTGATAACTTTGGAGAAATGTTCCGATGGTGGTGAGAGTGGAGCGCGAGTTTCTCCGTGGCACAATTGCCTAGTGCGTTAGGCTGTTAACCGAAGGGTTGGAGGTTCGAGACCTCGCGGGGGTGGTGTGTCGCTTTTTTTTCTTTGCACTGATAGCTGTTGAGAAATCTTCTGATGGTCGTGAGAGTGCAGTATGACTGTCTTCGTGGCGCAACTGGCTAGTGCATTCGTCCGTTAACGGAAAGGTTGGAGGTTCGAGCCCTCCCGGGAGCGGCGTGTCACTTTTTTTTTCAAGCTGATAGCTTTGGACAAATGTTCTGACGGTAATGAGAGTAGAGCACGGCTATCTCTTTGGCGCAATTGGCTAGCGCGTTCAGCTGTTAACCAAAAGGTTGGAGGTTTGAGCCCTCCCGAGAGCGGTGTGTCTCTTTTTTTCTTTGCACTGATAGCTCTAAAGAAATGTTCTGAGGGTGGTGAGAGTAGAGCACGACTATTTCCGTGACGCATTTGGCTAGCGCGTTGGGCTGTTAACCAAATGGTTGGAGGTTCGAGCCCTCCCGAGAGCGGTGTGTCTCTTTTTTCTGCGCTGATAGCTTTGGAGGAATGTTATGACGGTGGTGAGAGTAGAGCACGACTGTCTCCGTGGCAGAATTGGCTAGCGCGATCGGCTGTTAACTGAAATGTTGGAGGTTCGAGCACTCCCGGAAGAGCTGTGTCGCTTTTTTTTTGCGGTGACAGCTATGGAGAAATGTTCCGACGGTGGTGAGAGTTGAGCAAGACTGTTTACGTGCGCAATTGGCCAGCGCGATCGGCTGTGAACCGAAAGGTTGGAGGTTCGAGCCCTCCCGTGAGCGGGGTATTGCTTTTTTTTCTTGCGCTGACAGCTATGGAGAAATGTTCCGACGGTGGTGAGAGTGGAGCACGACTGTCTCCGTGGCGCATTTGGCTAGCGCGATCGGCTGTTTACCGAAATGTTGGAGGTTCGAGCCCTCCCGGGAGCGGTGTGTCACTTTTTTTCTTTGCGCTGATACATTTGCGGAAATGCTCTGACCGTGCATGACTATCTACGTGGCGCAATCGGCTAGCATTTTCGGCTGTTAACCAGAAGGTTGGAGGTTCGAGCCCTACCGAGAGCGGTGTGTCTCTTTTCTTCTTCGCCCTGATAGCTTTGGAGAAATGTTCTGACCGTGGTGAGAGTAGGGCACGACTGTCTCCGTGGCGCTATTGGCTAGCGCAATCGGCTGTTAACCGAAAAGTGGGATGTTCGAGCCCTCTCGGGAGAGGTGTGTCGCTTTTTTCTTTGTGCTGACAGCTATGGAGAAATGTTCCAACAGTGGTGAGAGTGGAGCAAGACTGTCTCCGTGCGCAATAGACTAGCGCGATGAGCTGTTAACCGAAAGGTTGGAGGTTTGAGCCCTCCCGGGAGCGGTGTGTCGCTTTTATTCTTTGCGCTGATAGCTTTGTAAAAATGTTCTGATGGTGGTGAAAGTGGAACACGACTGTCTCCATGGCGCAATTGGATAGCGCGTTCGGCTGTTAACCCAAGGTTTGGAAGTTCGAGCCCTCCCAGGAGCGGTGTGTCGCTTTTTTTCTTTGCGCTTATAGCTATGGAGAAATGTTTCGACGGTGGTGAGAGTGGAGCACGACTGTTTCAGTGGTGCATTTGGCTAGCGCGATCGGCTGTTTACCGAAAGGTTGGAGGTTGGAGCCCTCCCGGGAGCGGCGTTTCGCTTTTTTCTTTGCGGTGACAGTAATGGAGAAATGTTCCGACAGTTGTGAGAGTGGAGCACGACTGTCTCCGTGGCGCAATCTGCTAACGCGTCGGCTGTTAAGCAAAAATTTGGAGGTTCGAGCCCTCCCGAGAGCGGTGTGTCTCTTTTTTTCTTCACCCTGATAGCTTTGGAGAAATGTTCTGACCGTGGTGAGAGTGAGAACGACTGTCTCCGTAGCGCGATTGGCTAGCGCGTTCGGCTGTTAACCGAAAGGTTGGAGGTTCGAGCCCTCCCGGGAGCGGTGTGTCAGTTTTTTTCTTTGCGCTGATACCTTTGGAGAAATGATCTGACCATGGTAAGAGTAGAGCATGACTATCTACGTGGTGCAATTGGCAGCGCGTTCGGCTGTTAACCAAAAGGTTGGAGGTTCCAGCCCTCCCGAGAGCGGTGTGTCGTTTTTTTTATTTGTGCTGATAGCTTTGGAGGAATGTTCTGACCGTGGTGAGAGTGGGGCACGACTGTCTCCGTGGCGCTACTGGCTAGCGCAATCGGCTTTTAACCGAAAGGTTGGATGTTCGAGCCCTCCCGGGAGAGGTGTGTCGCTTTTCTCTTTGCGCTGACAGCTATGGAGAAATGTTGCGATGGTGGTGAGAGTGGAGCACGACTGTCTCCGTGGCGCATTTGGCTAGCGTGATCGGCTGTTAACCTAAAGGTTTAAGGTTTGAGCCCTCCTGGGAATGGTGTGTCATTTTTTCTGTTTGTACTGATAGCTTTGGAGAAATGTTCTGACAGTGGTGAGAGTGAAGCACAACTATCTCCGTAGCGCAATTGGCTAGCACATTCGGCTGTTAACCAAAAGGTTGAAGGTTCGAGCCCTCCCGAGAGCAGTGTGTATCTTTTTTTCTTCGCCCTGATAGCTTTGGAGAAATGTTCTGACCGTGGTAAGAGTGAAAATGACTGTCTCCGTAGCGCAATCGGCTAGCGCGTTCGGCTGTTAACCGAAAGGTTGGAGGTTCGAGCCCTCCCGGGAGAGGTGTGTCGCTTTTTTCTTTGCGCTGACAGCTATGGAGAAATGTTCCAACGGTGGTGAGAGTTGAGCAAGACTGTCTCCGTGGCGCATTTGGCTGGCGTGATCGGCTGTTCACCGAAAGGTTGGAGGTTCGAGCCCTCCCTGAAGCGGTGCGTCACTTTTTTTCTTTGCGCTGATACATTTGCAGAAATGCTCTAACCGTGCTGAGAGTGAAGCACGACTATCTACGTGGCGCAATCGGCTAGCGTTTTTGGCTGTTAACCAGAAGGTTCGAGGTTCGAGCCCTACCGAGAGCGGTGTGTCTCTTTTCTTCTTCGCCCTGATAGCTTTGGAGAAATGTTGTGACCGTGGTGAGAGTGAGAATGTCTCCGTAGCGCAATTGGCTAGCGCGTTCGGCTGTAACCGAAAGGTTCGAGGTTCGAGCCCTCCTGGGAGCGGTGTGTCGCTTTTTTTCTTTGTGCTGATAGCTTTGGAGAATTGTTCTGACCATGGTGAGAGTTGAGCAAGACTGTCTCCATGCGCAATAGGCTAGTGCGATCGGCTGTTAACCGAAAGGTTGGAGGTTCGAGCCCTCCTGGGAGCGGTGTGTCGTTTTTTTTATTTGTGCTGATAGCTTTGGGGAAATGTTCTGACGGTGGTGAGAGTGGAGCACGACTTTCTCCGTGGCAAAATTGCCTAGCGCAATTAGCTGTTAACCTAAAGGTTGGATGTTCGAGCCCTCCCGGTAGAGGTGTGTCACTTTTTTCTTTGCGCTGACAGCTATGAAGAAATGTTTCGACGGTGGTGAGAGTGGAGCACGACTGTCTCTGTGGTGCATTTGGCTAGCGCGCTCGGCTCATTACTGAAAGGTTGGAGGCTCGAGCCCTCCAGGGAGCGGTGTGTCACTTTTTTTCTTTGCGCTGATACATTTGCAGAAATGCTCTGACCGTGCTGAGAGTGGAGCACGACTATCTACGTGGCGCAATCGGCTAGTGTTTTCGGCTGTTATCCAGAAGGTTGGAGGTTCGAGCCCTCCTGGGAGTGGTGTGTCGTTTTTTTATTTGTGCTGATAGCTTTGGGGAAATGTTCTGACGGTGGTGAGAGTGGAGCACGACTGTCTCCGTGGCAAAATTGGCTAGCGCAATTAGCTGTTAACCGAAAGTTTGGATGTTCGAGCCCTCCCGGGGTGGTGTGTCGCTTTTTTTTCTACACGCAGATAGCTTTGGAGAAATGTTCTGACCGTGGTGAGAGTGGGGCACGACTGTCTCCGTGGCGCTATTGGCTAGCGCACTCGGCTGTTAACCGAAAGCTTGGATGTTCGAGCCCCCCCGGGAGAGGTGTGTCGCTTTTTTCTTTGCGCTGACCGCTATGGAGAAATGTTTCGACAGTGGTGAAAGTGGAGCAAGACCGTCTCTGTGCGCAATTGACTAGCGCGATTGGCTGTTAACCAAAAGTTTGGAGGTTCGAGCCCTCCCATGAGCGGTGTGTCGCTTTTTTTTCTTTGCGCTGATAGCTTTGGAGAAAGTTCTAACGGTGGTGAGAGTGGAGCACGAGTTTCTCCGTGGCACAGTTGGCTAGCGCGTTTGGCTGTTAAACAAAAATTTGGAGGTTCCAGCCCTCCCGGCGGCGGTGTGTCGCTTTTTTTCTTCGCGCTGATATCTTCGAAGAAATGTTCTGACCGTGGTGAGAGTGGGGCACGACTGTCTCTGTGGCGCTATTGGCTAGCGCAATTGGCGGTTAACCGAAAATTTGGAGGTTCGAGCCCTCCCGGCGGCGGTGTGTCGCTTTTTTTCTTCGCGCTGATATCTTCGGAGAAATGTTCTGACCGTGGTGAGAGTGGAGCACGACTACCTGCGTGACGCAATTGGCCAGCGCGTTAGGCTGTTAACCAAAAGGTTGGAGGTTCCAGCCCTCCCGGGAGGAGTGTGTCGTTTTTTTTCTTTGCGGTGATAGCTTTGGAGAAACGTTCTGACGGTGGTGAGAGTGGAGCACGACTGTCTCCATGGCGCAATTGGCTAGTGCGTTCGGCTGTTAACCGAAAGGTTTGAAAGGTTTCACCAACAAGCCCACATCGCCACTCTTGTCGAAAGTTTTCAGGTTCGAGCACTCCCGGGAGAGCTGTGTCGCTTTTTTTGCGGTGACAGCTATGGAGAAATGTTCCGATGGTGGTGAGAGTGGAGCACGACTGTCTCCGTGGCGCATTTGGCTAGCGCAATTGGCGGTTAACCGAAAGGTTGGAGGTTCGAGCCCTCCCGGGAGCATTGTGTCGCTTTTTTTCTTTGCGCTGATAGCTTTGGAAAAACGTTCTGATGGTGGAGAGAGTGGAGCGCGACTGTCTCCGTGGCGCAATTGGCTAGCGCGTTGGGCTGTTAACCAAAAGGTTGAAGGTTCGAACCCTCCCATGAGCTGTGTGTCTCTTATTTTCTTTGCGCTGATACCTTTGAAAAAATGTTCTGATGGTTGTGAGAGTGGAGCATGACTACCTGCGTGACGCAATTGGCCAGCGCGTTAAGCTGTTAACCAAAAGGTTGGAGGTTCCAGCCCTGCCGGGAGGAGTGTGTCGCTTTTTTTTCTACACGCAGATAGCTTTGAAGAAATGTTCTGACCGTGGTGAGAGTGGGGCACGACTGTCTCCGTGGCGCTATTGGCTAGCGCACTCGGCTGTTAGCTGAAAGCTTGGATGTTCGAGCCCTCCCGGGAGAGGTGTGTTGCTTTTTTCTTTGCGCTGACAGCTATGAAGAAATGTTTCGACAGTGGTGAGAGTGGAGCAAGACTGTCTCTCTGCGCAATTGACTAGCGCGATTGGCTGTTAACCAAAAGTTTGGAGGTTCGAGTCCTCCCATGAGCGGTGTGTCGCTTTTTTTTCTTTGCTCTGATAGCTTTGGAGAAATGTTCTGACGGTGGTGAGAGTGGAGCACGACTATCTCCGTGGCGCAATTGGTTAGCACATTTGGCTGTTAACCAAAAGGTTGGAGGTTCGAGCCCTTTCGAGAGCGGTGTGTCTCTTTTCTTTTCTTCATGCTGATAGCTTTGGAGAAATGGTCTGACCGTGGTGACAGTGGAGCACGGCTGTCTCCGTGGTGCTATTGGCTAGCGCGATCGGCTGTTAACCAGGAGGTTGGAGGTTCGATAGCTTTGGAGAAATGTTCTCACGGTAGTGAGAGTGGAGCACGACTGTCTCCGTGGCAAATTTGGCTAGCGCAATTAGCTGTTAACCGAAAGGTTGGATGTTCGAGCCCTCCCGGGGGCGGTGTGTCGCTTTTTTTTCTACGCGCTGATAGCTTTGGAGAAATGTTCTGACCGTGGTGAGAGTGGGGCACGACTGTCTCCGTGGCACTATTGGCTAGCGCAATCGGCTGTTAACAGAAAGGTTGGATGTTCGAGCCCTCCCGGGAGAGGTGTGTCGCTTTTTTCTTTGCGCTGACAGTTATGGAGAAATGTTTCGACAGTGGTGAAAGTGGAGTAAGACCGTCTCTGTGCGAAATTGGCTAGCGAGTTCGGCTGTTAACCAAAAGGTTTGAGTTTCGAGCCCTCCCGAGAGTGGTGTGTCTCTTTTTTTTCTGCATGCTGATAACTTTGGAGAAATGGTCGGACCGTGGTGATAGTGGAGCACGGCTGTCTCCGTGGTGCTATTGGCTAGCGCGATCGGCTGTTAACCGAAAGGTTGGAAGTTCGAGCCCTCCTGGGAGCGGTGTGTCGTTTTTTTTTATTTGCGCTGATAGCTCTGGAGAAATAATCTGAAAGTGGTGAGAGTGGAGCAAGACTGTCTCCTTGGCGCAATTGGCTAGCGCGATTGGCTGGTAACCAAAAGTTTGGAGGTTCGAGCCCTCCCTGGAGTGGTGTGTCGGTTTTTTTTTCTTTGTGCTGATAGCTTTGGAGAAATCTTCTGATGGTGGTGAGAGTGGAGCACGACTATCTCCGTGGCGCAATTGGCTAGCACATTCAGCTGTTAACCAAAAGGTTGGAGGTTCCAGCCCTCCCGAGAGCGGTGTGTCTCTTTTTTTTCTTCGCACTGATAGGTTTGGAGAAATGGTCTGACTGTGGTGAGAGTGGAGCACGGGTATCTCCGTGGCGCTATTGGCCAGGGCGTTCAGCTGTTAAGAAAAAGGTTGGAGGTTCGAGCCCTCCCGAGAGCGGTGTGTCTCTTTTTTCTTTGCGCTGACAGCTGTGGAGAAATGTTCTGACGGTGGTGAGAGTAGAGCACGACTGTCTACGTGGCGCAATTGGCTAGCGCGTTGGTCTGTTAACCAAAACGTTGAAGGTTCGAACCCTCCCATGAGCGGTGTGTCTCTTATTTTCTTCGCGCTGATACAGTTGCAGAAATGCTCTGACCGTGCTGAGAGTGGAGCATAACTATCTCCGTGGCCCAATTGGCTAGCGTGTTTGGCTGTTAACTGAAAGTTTGGAGGTTCCAGCCTTCCCGTGATCAGTGTGTCGCTTTTTTTGCGCTGATAGCTTTGGAGAAACGTTCTGAAGGTGGTGAGAGTGGAGCACGACTGTCTCCATGGCGCAATTGGCTAGCGTGTTCGGCTGTTAACCGAAAGGTTTGAAACGTTTCACCAACAAGCTCACATCGCCAGTCTTTTCGAAAGGTTGGAGGTTTGAGCACTCCCGGAAGAGCTGTGTCGCTTTTTGTCGCGGTGACAGCTATGGAGATATGTTCCGATGGTGGTGAGAGTGGAGCACGACTGTCTCCGTGGCGCATTTGGCTAGCGCAATCGGCGGTTAACCGAAAGGTTGGAGGTTTGAACCCTCCCGGGAGCAGGGTGTCACTTCTTTTCTTTGTGCTGATACCTTTGGAGAAATGCTCTAACCGTGGTGAGAGTGGAGCACGACTGTCTTCGTGGCGCAATTGGCTAGCGCGTTTGATGCTTAACCGAAAGGCTTGAGGTTCGAGCCCTCCTGGGAGCGGTGTGTCGCTTTATTTGTTCGCCCTGATAGCTTTGGAGAAATGTTCTGACCGTGCTGAGAGTGCAGCACGACTGTCTCCGTAGCACAATTGGCTAGCGCGATTGGCTGTTAACCGAAAGGTTGGAGGTTTGAGCCCTCCCGGGAGCGGTGTATCGCTTTTTTTCTTTGCGCTGATACCTTTGAGGAATGGTATGACCATGGTAAGAGTAGTGCACGACTGTCTCCTTGGCACAATTGGCTAGCGCGATCGGCTGTTAACCAAAAGGTTGGAGGTTCGAGCACCCCATGAGCGGTGTGTCGCTTTTTTTCTTTGTGCTGATAGCTTTGGAGAAGTGTTCTGCCAGTGGTGAGAGTGCAACACGACTATCTCCATGGCGCAATTGGCTAGCGCGATCGGCTGTCAACCGAAAGCTTGAAGGTTCGAGGCCTCCCGAGAGTGGTGTGTCGTTTTTTTCAATTGTGCTGATAGCTTTGGGGAAATGTTCGGACGGTGGTGAGAGTGGAGCACGACTGTCTCCGTGGCAAAATTGGCTAGCGCAATTAGCTGTTAACCGATAGAATGGAGGTTCGAGCACTCCCGAGAGCGGTGTGTCTCTTTTCTTTTCTTAATGCTGATAACTTTGGAGAAATGGTCTCACAGTGGTGAGAGTGGGGCACGTCTGTCTCCGTGGCGCTATTGGCTAGCGCCATCGGCTGTTAACCGAAAGGTTGGAGGTTCGAGGCCTCCCGGGAGCGGTGTGTCGTTTTTTTTATTTGAGCTGATAGCTTTGGGGAAATGTTCTGACGGTGATGAGAGTGGAGCACGAGTTTCTCCGTGGCAGAGTTGGCTAGCGCGTTTGGCTGTTAAACGAAAAGTTGGATGTTCGAGCCCTCCCAGCAGAGGTGTCGCGCTTTTTTCTTTGCGCTGACAGCTATGGAGAAATGTTTCGACGGTGGAGAGAGTGGAGCACGACTGTCTCTGTGGCGCATTTGGCTAGCGCAATTGGCAGTTAACCGAAAGGTTGGAGGTTCGAGCCCTCTCGGGAGCGGTTTGTCACTTTTTGTCTTTGCGCTGATACCTTTGGAGAAATGTTCTGACCGTAGTGAGAGTGAGAATGACTGTCTCCGTAGCGCAACTGGCTAGCGCGTTCGGTTGTCAACCGAAAGGTTTGAGGTTCGAGCCCTCCCGGGAACGGTGTGTCGCTTTTTTTTATTTGCGCTGATACCTTTGGGGAAATGTTCTGACGGTGGTGAGAGTGGAGCACGACTGTCTTCGTGCGCAATTGACTAGCGCGATCGGCTGTTAACCGAAAAGTTGGAGGTTTAAGCCCTCGCCGGAGCGGTGTATCGCATTTTTTCTTTGCGCTGATACATTTGAGGAATGTTATGACCATGGTAAGAGTAGTGCACGACTGTCTCCTTGGCACAATTGGCTAGCGCGATCGGCTGTTAACCAAAAGGTTGGAGGTTTGAGCACTCCCATGAGCGGTGTGTCGCTTTTTTTTCTTTGCGCTGATAGCTTTGGAAAAATGTTCTGAGGGTGATGAGAGTGGAGCACGACTACCTCCGTGAAGCAATTGGCTAGCGCGTTCGGCTGTTAACCAAAAGGTTTGAGTTTCGAGCCCTCCCGAGAGTGGTGTGCCTCTTTTTTTTCTGCATGCTGATAACTTTGGAGAAATTGTCGGACCGTGGTGATAGTGGAGCACGGCTGTCTCCGTGGCGCATTAGGCTAGCGCGATTGGCTGTTTACCGAAAGGTTGGAGGTTCGAACCCTCCCGGGTGTGGTGTGTCACTTTTTTTCTTTGCGCTGATACATTTGCAGAAATGCTCTGACCGTGCTAAGAGTGGAGCATGACTATTTCCGTGGCACAATTGGCTAGCGTGTTCGGCTGTTAACCAGAAGGTTGGAGGTTCGATATCTTTGGAGAAATGTTTTCACGGTGGTGACAGTGGAGCATGATTATCTCTGTGGCGCAATCGGCTAGCGTTTTCGGCTGTTAACCAGAAGGTTGGAGGTGCGAGCCCTCCCGAGAGCGGTGTGTCTCTTTTTTTCTTCGCGCTGATAGCTTTGCAAAAATGTTCTGATCGTGGTGAGAGTGGGGCACGACTGTCTCCGTGGCGCTATTGGCTAGCGCAATCGGCTGTCAACCGAAAGGTTGGATGTTCGAGCCCTCCCGGGAGAGGTGTGTCGCTTTTTTCTTTGCGCTGACAGCTATGAAGAAATGTTTCGACAGTGGTGAGAGTGGAGCACGAGTTTCTCCGTGGCAGAGTTGGCTAGCGCGTTTGGCTGGTAAACGAAAAGTTGGATGTTCGAGCCCTCCCGGTAGAGGTGTGTCGCATTTTTCTTGCGCTGACAGCTATGGAGAAATGTTTCGATGGTGGTGAGAGTGGAGCACGATTGTCTCCGTGGCAAAATTGGCTAGCGCAATTAGCTGTTAACCGAAAGGTTGGATGTTCGAGCCCTCCCGGCGTCGGTGTGTCGCTTTTTTTCTACGCGCCGATAGCTTTGGAGAAATGTTCTGATCGTGGTGAGAGTGGGGCACGACTGTCTCCGTGGCGCTATTGGCTAGCGCGTTCGGCTGTTAACCGAAAGGTTTGAAAGGTTTCAACAACAAGCCCACATAGCCTCTCTTGTCGAAAGGTTGGAGGTTCGAGCACTCCCGGGAGAGCTGTGTCGCTTTTTTGCGGTGACAGCTATGGAGAAATGTTCCGACGGTGGTGAGAGTGGAGCACGACTGTCTCCGTGGCGCATATGGCTAGCGCAATTGGCGGTTAACCAAAAGGTTGGAGGTTCGAGCCCTCTCGGGAACGGTGTGTCGCTTTTTTTATTTTCGCTGATACCTTTGGGGAAATGTCCTGACGGTGGTGAGAGGGGAGCACGACTGTCTCTGTGGCGCAATTGGCTAGCGCGTTTGCCTGTCAACCAAAAGGTTGGAGGTTCGAACCCTCCCATGAGCGGTGTGTCTCTTTTTTTTTGCGCTGATACCTTTGGAAAAATGTTCTGAGGGTGGTGAGAGTGGAGCACGACTATCTCCATGGCGCATTTGGCTAGCGCAATCGGGAGTTTACCGGAAGGTTGGAGGTTTTAGCCCTCCCGGGAGCGGTGTGTCACTTTTTTTCTTTGCGCTGATACATTTGCAGAAATGCTCTGACCGTGCTGAGAGTGGAGCACGACTATCTCCTTGGCGCAATCCACTAGCGTTTTCGGCTGTTAACCAGAAGGTTGGAGGTTCGAACCCTCCCGAGAGCGGTGTGTCTCTTTTTTCTTTGCGCTGACCGCTGTGGAGAAATGTTCTGACGGTGGTGAAAGTAGAGCACGACTGTCTACGTGGCGCATTTGGCTAGCGCGATCGGCTGTTTACCGAAAGGTTGGAGGTTCGAGCCCTCCCGGGAGCAGTGTGTCGCTTTTTTTCTTTGCGCTGATAGCTTTGGAGAAACGTTCTGAAGATGGTGAGAGTGGAGCACGACTGTCTCCATGGCGCAATTGGCTAGCGCGTTCGGCTGTTAACCAAAAGGTTTGAAACGTTTCACCAACCAGCTCACATCGCCACTCTTGTCGAAAGGTTGGAGGTTCGCGCACTCCCGGAAGAGCTGTGTCGCTTTTTTTCGCGGTGACAGCTATGGAGAAATGTTCCGACGGTTGTGAGAGTGGAGCACGACTGTCTCCGTGGCGCATTTGGCTAGCGCGATCGGCGGTTAACCGAAAGGTTGGAGGTTCGAGCCCTCCCGGGAGCGGGGTGTCACTTTTTTTCTTTGCGCTGGTACCTTTGGAGAAATGCTCTCACCGTGGTGAGAGTGGAGAACGACTGTCTTCCTGGCGCAATTGGCTAGCGCGTTCGGTTGTTAACCGAAAGGCTGGAGGTTCGAGCCCTCCTGGGAGCATTGTGTCGCTTTATTTGTTCGCCCTGATAGCTTTGGAGAAATGTTCTGACCGTGGTGAGAGTGAGAATGACTGTCTCCGTAGCACAATTGGCTAGCGCGTTCGGCTGTTAACCGAAACGTTTGAGGTTCGAGCCCTCCCGGGAACGGTGTGTCGCTTTTTTTCTTTGCGCTAATACCTTAGAGGAATGGTATGACCATGGAAAGAGTAGTGCACCACTGTCTCCTTGGCACAATTGGCTAGCGCGATCGGCTGTTAACCGAAAGGTTTGAAACATTTCACCAACAAGCTCACATCGCCATCCTTGTCGAAAGGTTGGAGGTTCGAGCACTCCCGGAAGAGCTGTGTCGCTGTTTTTCGCGGTGACAGCTATTTAGAAATATTCTGACCGTAGTGAGAGTGAGAATGACTGTCTCCGTAGCGCAATTGGCTAGCGCATTCGGCTGTGAACAGAAAGGTTCGAGGTTCGAGCCCTCCTGGGAGCGGTGTGTCGCTTTTTTTCCTTCGTGCTGATAGCTTTGGAGAAACGTTCTGAAGGTGGTGAGAGTGGAGCACGACTGTCTCCATGGCGCAATTGGCTAGCGCGTTCGGCTGTTAACCAAAAGGTTTGAAACGTTTCTCCAACCAGCTCACATCGCCACTCTTGTCGAAAGGTTGGAGGTTCGCGCACTTCCGCAAGAGCTTTGTCGCTTTTTTTCGCGGTGACAGCTATGGGGAAATGTTCCGACGGTGGTGAGAGTGGAGCACGACTGTCTCCGTGGCGCATTTGGCTAGCGCAATCGGTGGTTAACCGAAAGGTTGGAGGTTCGAGCCCTCCCGGGAGCGGCGTGTCACTTTTTTTATTGAGCTGATACCTTTGGAAAAATGTTCTGAGGGTGGTGAGAGTGGAGCACGACTATCTCCTTGGCGCAATTGGCTAGCGCGTTCAACTCTTAAGCAAAAGCTTGGAGGTTCGCGCACTCCCGGAAGAGCTGTGTCGCTTTTTTTCGCGGTGACAGCTATGGAGAAATGTTGCGACGGTGGTGAGAGTGGAGCACGACTGTCTCCGTGGCGCATTTGGCTAGCTCAATTGGCGGTTAATAGAAAGGTTGGAGGTTCGAGCCCTCCCGGGAGCGGCGTGTCACTATTTTTATTGAGCTGATACCTATGGAGAAATGCTCTAACCGTGGTGAGAGTGGAGAACGACTGTCTCCGTGGCACAATTGGCTAGCGCGTTCGGTTGTTAACCGAAAGACTGGAGGTTTGAGCCCTCCTGGGAGCAATGTGTCGCTTTATTTGTTCGCCCTGATAGCTTTGGAGAAATGTTCTGACCGTGGTGAGAGTGAGAATGACTGTCTCCGTAGCACAATTGGCTAGCGCGTTCGGCTGTTAACCGAAAGGTTTGAGGTTAAAGCCCTTCCGGGAACGGTGTGTCGCTTTTTATCTTTTGCGCTGATACCTTAGAGGAATGGTATGACCATGGTAAGAGTAGTGCACGACTTTCTCCTTGGCACACTTGGCTAGCGCGATCGGCTGTTAACCTAAAGGTTGGAGGTTCGAGCACTCCCACGAGCGGTGTGTCGCTTTTTTTTTCTTTGTGCTGATAGCTTTGGAGAAATGTTCTGACAGTGGTGAGAGTGGAGCACGACTACCTCCGTGGCGCAATTGGCTAGCGCGTTCGGCTGTTAACCAAAAGGTTGGAGGTTCGAGCCCTCCCAGGAGCAGTGTGTCTCTTTTTTCTTTGCGCTGACAGCTGTGGAGAAATGTTCTGATGGTGGTGAGAGTAGAGCACAACTGTCTACGTGGCGCATTTGGCTAGTGCGATCGGCTGTTTACCAAAAGGTTGGAGGTTCGAGCCCTCCCGGGAGCAGTGTGTCACTTTTTTTCTTTGCGCTGATACATTTGCAGAAATGCTCTGACCGTGCTGAGAGTGGAGCATGACTATCTCCGTGGCGCGATTGGCTAGTGTGTTCGGCTGTTAACTGAAAGTTTGGAGGTTTCAGCCTTCCCGGGAGCAGTGTGTCGCTTTTTTTCTTTACGCTGATTGCTTTGGAGAAACGTTCTGAACGTGGTGAGAGTGAAGCACGACTGTCTCCATGGCGCAATTGGCTAGCGCGTTCGGCTGTTAACCGAAAGGTTTGAAACGTTTCACCAACAAGCTCACATCGCCACTCTTGTCAAATGGTTGGAGGTTCGAGCACTCCCGGAAGAGCTGTGTCGCTGTTTTTCGCGGTGACTGCTATGGAGAAATGTTCCCACGGTTGTGAGAGTGGAGCACGACTGTCTCCGTGGCGGATTTGGCTAGCGCAATCGGCTGTTAACCGAAAGGTTTGAGGTTCGAGCCCTCCCGGGAACGGTGTGTCGCTTTTTTTCTTTGCGCTGATACCTTAGAGGAATGGTATGACCATGGTAAGAGTAGTGCACCACTGTCTCCTTGGCACAATTGGCTAGCGCGATCGGCTGTTAACCGAAAGGTTTGAAACTGCAGTGCCATCATCACCATCATCATTTTTCCATCACCGCGCCGCGTCTCTCGCGCAGCTGGCGCTAGCTCGAGCTGCGCGAGAATTAGAACGAGCTCACGCACCTGGCGCGTCGGACGTGGACAGCCACCGCGGCTCCTCTTCAGGCGTGCAATAAAGTGGCGAGATCAGCACGGCCCCGGCGGCCGCCTTCGACGCCGTCTCACGTCTCTCTTCTCTCGCCGCTACATTGGTGACCCGGAGAACACGCCCTTCGCCGAACGGCCCGCTGCCATGTTCCCGCAACTCTGCCCGCCAGTGCCGCCGTTCCAATCGACCTACCCCAAGGTATGGTTCATGCAGCTCGATGCCGTTCTGGCGGTGAATGGCGTCACGGACCAGCCGCTGATGCACGCCATTCTTCATGACGCCCTTCCGGTAGAGTTGCGTCATCTCGCTGCCACTTCAAGCACCAGCCCGCAGCCTTATGATGCCCTCTGCACTGCGGTGCTCGCCCGCAATGGCCTCACGTACCAACCGCTTCCAGGGGCCCGCGACTTTGGGGTTGTCACTGCGTCGCAACGTGTGCTACCAACCGTGGCCCCACCAGACTCCATGACGGCCACTTTGCCGCCCGCCTCGGAGCCTAGCACAGGGGACCTTTCACCCGTTATTGACCTCCCGACTTCCTCTCGTCTGGCCACTAGCGACGCGTGTCCCGCGTACGAACTGCCTACACCATCTGTCGAGCCAACTGAACTATCTACGACATCTGTCGAGCCCACTGAACTGTCTCCGACCCCTGTCGAGCCAACTGAAGTGCCTACGACATCTGTGGAGCCAACTCAACTGCCTACGACATCTGTGGAGCCAACTCAACTGCCTACGACGTATGACCAGCCAACAGAACTGTCTATGACGTCTGTCAAGTCAACCGACCTAACTACAACCACTGTGGAGCCAACTGAAAGCATGGGAACAAGCACTGCCACCAGTCCACCAGCGTCGAATACCTCGACAGTGACTGAGGCGACAACTGAACCCGTCTTTCCTGCACAGCCTCCCATGACGCCAATTCCCGTGGTCCGCGTATTCGGCACGGCGACGAACGAGTCGCAGCCGCTGCCTGCGGACGGCGTATGTGACTACACCTTCTGCGACGGCCTCTACGACACGGGCCCGTTTGACACGCTTTACAGCCCGCACTTTAGTGCACCAGTTGGGCACGTTCTCAGTCACGCGTCGCTTCACAGCGTCACTGAGTACGGCCTCTCTTTCGCCTACAGAAACGCATCACAAGTGGCGCGAGACCTCGTAATTTCAGAGGTGTTTTCCACGATTGAAGACCTCTGGGACCGAGCCATCCGTCATTACGGATTTCTTTCCATCGAGCGCTAACTTCTTCGTCCACTGCGCAACTCTCAGTGTCGCCCACCAGAGACCCACTGGTTCCCGATGGTCACTACACGTTGACAAACTGGACTTGCCAAAGGAACACTTTATGGACTGCCGTTCATGTACATAGCATTTGTCGCCCTCTTTCTTTTTTTTATATGCCTTCAAATCGCGCAAAGCGCTGGGGGGGGAGCCCTGCAGTGCCATCATCACCATCATCATTTTTTCCATCACGGCGCCGCGTCTCTCGCGCAGCTGGCGCTAGCTCGAGCTGCGCGAGAATTAGAACGAGCTCACGCACCTGGCGCGTCGGACGTGGACAGCCACCGCGGCTCCTCTTCAGGCGTGCAATAAAGTGGCGAGATCAGCACGGCCCCGGCGGCCGCCTTCGACGCCGTCTCACGTCTCTCTTCTCTCGCCGCTACAAAACATTTCACCAACAAGCTCACATCGCCACCCTTGTCGAAAGGTTGGAGGTACGAGCACTCCCGGAAGAGCTGTGTCGCTGTTTTTCGCGGTGACAGCTATTTAGAATTATTCTGACCGTAGTGAGAGTGAGAATGACTGTCTCCGTAGCGCAATTGGCTAGCGCATTCGGCTGTGAACAGAAAGGTTCGAGGTTCGAGCCCTCCTGGGAGCGGTGTGTCGCTTTTTTTCCTTCGTGCTGATAGCTTTGGAGAAACGTTCTGAAGGTGGTGAGAGTGGAGCACGACTGTCTCCATGGCGCAATTGGCTAGCGCGTTCGGCTGTTAACCAAAAGGTTTGAAACGTTTCACCAACCAGCTCACATCGCCACTCTTGTCGAAAGGTTGGAGGTTCGCGCACTCCCGGAAGAGCTGTGTCGCTTTTTTTCGCGGTGACAGCTATGGAGAAATGTTCCGACGGTGGTGAGAGTGGAGCACGACTGTCTCCGTGGCGCATTTGGCTAGCGCAATCGGCGGTTAACCGAAAGGTTGGAGGTTCGAGCCCTCCCGGGAGCGGCGTGTCACTTTTTTTTATTGAGCTGATACCTTTGGAAAAATGTTCTGAGGGTAGTGAGAGTGGAGCACGACTATCTCCTTGGCGCAATTGGCTAGCGCGTTCAACTCTTAAGCAAAAGGTTGGAGGTTCGAGCCCTCCCGAAATCGATGTGTCTCTCTTTTCTTTGCGCTGACCGCTGTGGAGAAATGTTCTGACAGTGGTGAGAGTAGAGCACGACTGTCTACGTGGCGCATTTGGCTAGCGTGATCGGCTGTTTACCGAAAGGTTGGAGGTTCGAGCCCTCCCGGGAGCAGTGTGTCGCTTTTTTTCTTTGCGCTGATAGCTTTGGAGAAACGTTCTGAAGGTGGTGAGAGTGGAGCACGACTGTCTCCATGGCGCAATTGGCTAGCGCGTTCGGCTGTTAACCAAAAGGTTTGAAACGTTTCACCAACCAGCTCACATCGCCACTCTTGTCGAAAGCTTGGAGGTTCGCGCACTCCCGGAAGAGCTGTGTCGCTTTTTTTCGCGGTGACAGCTATGGAGAAATGTTCCGACGGTTGTGAGAGTGGAGCACGACTGTCTACGTGGCGCATTTGGCTAGCGCAATCGGCGGTTAACCGAAAGGTTGGAGGTTCGAGCCCTCCCGGGAGCGGGGTGTCACTTTTTTTCTTTGCGCTGGTACCTTTGGAGAAATGCTCTCACCGTGGTGAGAGTGGAGAACGACTGTCTTCGTGGCGCAATTGGCTAGCGCGTTCGGTTGTTAACCGAAAGACTGGAGGTTTGAGCCCTCCTGGGAGCAATGTGTCGCTTTATTTGTTCGCCCTGATAGCTTTGGAGAATTGTTCTGACCGTGGTGAGAGTGAGAATGACTGTCTCCGTAGCACAATTGGCTAGCGCGTTCGGCTGTTATCCGAAAGGTTTCAGGTTAAAACCCTTCCGGGGACGGTGTGTCGCTTTTTTCTTTTGCGCTGATACCTTAGAGGAATGGTATCACCATGGTAAGAGTAGTGCACGACTTTCTCCTTGGCACACTTGCCTAGCGCGATCGGCTGTTAACCAAAAGGTTGGAGGTTCGAGCACTCCCATGAGCGGTGTGTCGCTTTTTTTCTTTGTGCTGATAGCTTTGGAGAAATGTTCTGACAGTGGTGAGAGTGAAGCACGACTATCTCCATGCGCAATTGACTAGCGCGTTGGGCTGTTAACCAAAAGGTTGGAGGTTCAAACCCACCCATGAGCAGTGTGTCTCTTTTTTTCTTTGCGCTGATACCTTTGGAAAAATGTTCTGAGGGTGGTGAGAGTGCAGCACGACTACCTCCGTGGGGCAATGGGCTAGCGCGTTCGGCTGTTAACCGAAAGGTTGGAGGTTCGAGCCCTCCCGGGAGCGGGGTGTCACTTTTTTTGTTCTGATACCTATGGAGAAATGCTCTAACCGTGGTGAGAGTGGAGAACGACTGTCTCCGTGGCGCAATTGGCTAGTGCGTTCGGTTGTTAACCGAAAGGCTGGAGGTTTGAACCCTCCCGGGAGCGATGGATCGCTTTTTTTCTTTTGCGCTGATACTTTAGAGGAATGGTATGACCATGGTAAGAGTAGTGCACGACTTTCTCCTTGGCACACTTGGCTAGCGCGATCGGCTGTTAACCAAAAGGTTGGAGGTTCGAGCACTCCCATGAGCGGTGTGTCGCTTTTTTTTTCTTTGTGTAGATAGCTTTGGAAAAATGTTCTGACAGTGGTGAGAGTGAAGCACGACTATCTCCGTGGCGGAATTGGCTAGCACATTCGGGTGTTAACCAAAAGATTGGAGGTTCGAGCCCTCCCGAGAGCGGTGTGTATCTTTTTTTCTTGGCGCTGACAGCTATGGAGAAATGTTCCGACGGTGGTGAGAGTTGAGCAAGACTGTCTCCGTGCGCAATTGGCTAGCTCGATCGGCTGTTAACCAAAACGTTCGAGGTTCTACCCCTCCCGGGAGCGGTGTGTCAGTTTTTTTCTTTGCGCTGATATCTTTGGAGAAATGTTCTGACCGTGGTGAGAGTGAGCAAGACTGTCTCCGTGCCCAATTGGCTAGCGCGATCGGCTGTTAACCGAAAGTTTGAAGGTTCGAGCCCTCCCGAGAGCGGTGTGTCTCTTTTCTTTTCTTTATGCTGATAACTTTGGAGAAATGGTCGGACCGTGGTGATAGTGGAGCACGGCTGTCTCCGTGGTGCTATTGGCTAGCGCGATCGGCTGTTAACCGAAAGGTTGGAAGTTCGAGCCCTCCTGGGAGCGGTGTGTCGTTTTTTTTTATTTGCGCTGATAGCTCTGGAGAAATAATCTGAAAGTGGTGAGAGTGGAGCAAGACTGTCTCCTTGGCGCAATTGGCTAGCGCGATTGGCTGGTAACCAAAAGTTTGGAGGTTCGAGCCCTCCCTGGAGTGGTGTGTCGCTTTTTTTTTTCTTTGTGCTGATAGCTTTGGAGAAATCTTCTGATGGTGGTGAGAGTGGAGCACGACTATCTCCGTGGCGCAATTGGCTAGCACATTCAGCTGTTAACCAAAAGGTTGGAGGTTCCAGCCCTCCCGAGAGCGGTGTGTCTCTTTTTTTTCTTCGCACTGATAGGTTTGGAGAAATGGTCTGACTGTGGTGAGAGTGGAGCACGGGTATCTCCGTGGCGCTATTGGCCAGGGCGTTCAGCTGTTAAGCAAAAGGTTGGAGGTTCGAGCCCTCCCGAGAGCGGTGTGTCTCTTTTTTCTTTGCGCTGACAGCTGTGGAGAAATGTTCTGACGGTGGTGAGAGTAGAGCACGACTGTCTACGTGGCGCAATTGGCTAGCGCGTTGGTCTGTTAACCAAAACGTTGAAGGTTCGAACCCTCCCATGAGCGGTGTGTCTCTTATTTTCTTCGCGCTGATACAGTTGCAGAAATGCTCTGACCGTGCTGAGAGTGGAGCATAACTATCTCCGTGGCCCAATTGGCTAGCGTGTTTGGCTGTTAACTGAAAGTTTGGAGGTTCCAGCCTTCCCGTGATCAGTGTGTCGCTTTTTTTGCGCTGATAGCTTTGGAGAAACGTTCTGAAGGTGGTGAGAGTGGAGCACGACTGTCTCCATGGCGCAATTGGCTAGCGTGTTCGGCTGTTAACCGAAAGGTTTGAAACGTTTCACCAACAAGCTCACATCGCCAGTCTTTTCGAAAGGTTGGAGGTTTGAGCACTCCCGGAAGAGCTGTGTCGCTTTTTTTCGCGGTGACAGCTATGGAGATATGTTCCGATGGTGGTGAGAGTGGAGCACGACTGTCTCCGTGGCGCATTTGGCTAGCGCAATCGGCGGTTAACCGAAAGGTTGGAGGTTTGAACCCTCCCGGGAGCAGGGTGTCACTTCTTTTCTTTGTGCTGATACCTTTGGAGAAATGCTCTAACCGTGGTGAGAGTGGAGCACGACTGTCTTCGTGGCGCAATTGGCTAGCGCGTTTGATGCTTAACCGAAAGGCTTGAGGTTCGAGCCCTCCTGGGAGCGGTGTGTCGCTTTATTTGTTCGCCCTGATAGCTTTGGAGAAATGTTCTGACCGTGCTGAGAGTGCAGCACGACTGTCTCCGTAGCACAATTGGCTAGCGCGATTGGCTGTTAACCGAAAGGTTGGAGGTTTGAGCCCTCCCGGGAGCGGTGTATCGCTTTTTTTCTTTGCGCTGATACCTTTGAGGAATGGTATGACCATGGTAAGAGTAGTGCACGACTGTCTCCTTGGCACAATTGGCTAGCGCGATCGGCTGTTAACCAAAAGGTTGGAGGTTCGAGCACCCCATGAGCGGTGTGTCGCTTTTTTTCTTTGTGCTGATAGCTTTGGAGAAGTGTTCTGCCAGTGGTGAGAGTGCAACACGACTATCTCCATGGCGCAATTGGCTAGCGCGATCGGCTGTCAACCGAAAGCTTGAAGGTTCGAGGCCTCCCGAGAGTGGTGTGTCGTTTTTTTCAATTGTGCTGATAGCTTTGGGGAAATGTTCGGACGGTGGTGAGAGTGGAGCACGACTGTCTCCGTGGCAAAATTGGCTAGCGCAATTAGCTGTTAACCGATAGAATGGAGGTTCGAGCACTCCCGAGAGCGGTGTGTCTCTTTTCTTTTCTTAATGCTGATAACTTTGGAGAAATGGTCTCACAGTGGTGAGAGTGGGGCACGTCTGTCTCCGTGGCGCTATTGGCTAGCGCCATCGGCTGTTAACCGAAAGGTTGGAGGTTCGAGGCCTCCCGGGAGCGGTGTGTCGTTTTTTTTATTTGAGCTGATAGCTTTGGGGAAATGTTCTGACGGTGATGAGAGTGGAGCACGAGTTTCTCCGTGGCAGAGTTGGCTAGCGCGTTTGGCTGTTAAACGAAAAGTTGGATGTTCGAGCCCTCCCAGCAAAGGTGTCGCGCTTTTTTCTTTGCGCTGACAGCTATGGAGAAATGTTTCGACGGTGGAGAGAGTGGAGCACGACTGTCTCTGTGGCGCATTTGGCTAGCGCAATTGGCAGTTAACCGAAAGGTTGGAGGTTCGAGCCGTCTCGGGAGCGGTTTGTCACTTTTTGTCTTTGCGCTGATACCTTTGGAGAAATGTTCTGACCGTAGTGAGAGTGAGAATGACTGTCTCCGTAGCGCAACTGGCTAGCGCGTTCGGTTGTCAACCGAAAGGTTTGAGGTTCGAGCCCTCCCGGGAACGGTGTGTCGCTTTTTTTTATTTGCGCTGATACCTTTGGGGAAATGTTCTGACGGTGGTGAGAGTGGAGCACGACTGTCTTCGTGCGCAATTGACTAGCGCGATCGGCTGTTAACCGAAAAGTTGGAGGTTTAAGCCCTCCCCGGAGCGGTGTATCGCATTTTTTCTTTGCGCTGATACATTTGAGGAATGTTATGACCATGGTAAGAGTAGTGCACGACTGTCTCCTTGGCACAATTGGCTAGCGCGATCGGCTGTTAACCAAAAGGTTGGAGGTTTGAGCACTCCCATGAGCGGTGTGTCGCTTTTTTTTCTTTGCGCTGATAGCTTTGGAAAAATGTTCTGAGGGTGATGAGAGTGGAGCACGACTACCTCCGTGAAGCAATTGGCTAGCGCGTTCGGCTGTTAACCAAAAGGTTTGAGTTTCGAGCCCTCCCGAGAGTGGTGTGTCTCTTTTTTTTCTGCATGCTGATAACTTTGGAGAAATTGTCGGACCGTGGTGATAGTGGAGCACGGCTGTCTCCGTGGCGCATTAGGCTAGCGCGATTGGCTGTTTACCGAAAGGTTGGAGGTTCGAACCCTCCCGGGTGTGGTGTGTCACTTTTTTTCTTTGCGCTGATACATTTGCAGAAATGCTCTGACCGTGCTAAGAGTGGAGCATGACTATTTCCGTGGCACAATTGGCTAGCGTGTTCGGCTGTTAACCAGAAGGTTGGAGGTTCGATATCTTTGGAGAAATGTTTTCACGGTGGTGACAGTGGAGCATGATTATCTCTGTGGCGAAATCGGCTAGCGTTTTCGGCTGTTAACCAGAAGGTTGGAGGTGCGAGCCCTCCCGAGAGCGGTGTGTCTCTTTTTTTCTTCGCGCTGATAGCTTTGCAAAAATGTTCTGATCGTGGTGAGAGTGGGGCACGACTGTCTCCGTGGCGCTATTGGCTAGCGCAATCGGCTGTCAACCGAAAGGTTGGATGTTCGAGCCCTCCCGGGAGAGGTGTGTCGCTTTTTTCTTTGCGCTGACAGCTATGAAGAAATGTTTCGACAGTGGTGAGAGTGGAGCACGAGTTTCTCCGTGGCAGAGTTGGCTAGCGCGTTTGGCTGTTAAACGAAAAGTTGGATGTTCGAGCCCTCCCGGTAGAGGTGTGTCGCATTTTTCTTGCGCTGACAGCTATGGAGAAATGTTTCGATGGTGGTGAGAGTGGAGCACGATTGTCTCCGTGGCAAAATTGGCTAGCGCAATTAGCTGTTAAACGAAAAGTTGGATGTTCGAGCCCTCCCGGTAGAGGTGTGTCGCATTTTTCTTGCGCTGACAGCTATGGAGAAATGTTTCGATGGTGGTGAGAGTGGAGCACGATTGTCTCCGTGGCAAAATTGGCTAGCGCAATTAGCTGTTAACCGAAAGGTTGGATGTTCGAGCCCTCCCGGCGTCGGTGTGTCGCTTTTTTTCTACGCGCCGATAGCTTTGGAGAAATGTTCTGATCGTGGTGAGAGTGGGGCACGACTGTCTCCGTGGCGCTATTGGCTAGCGCGTTCGGCTGTTAACCGAAAGGTTTGAAAGGTTTCAACAACAAGCCCACATAGCCTCTCTTGTCGAAAGGTTGGAGGTTCGAGCACTCCCGGGAGAGCTGTGTCGCTTTTTTGCGGTGACAGCTATGGAGAAATGTTCCGACGGTGGTGAGAGTGGAGCACGACTGTCTCCGTGGCGCATATGGCTAGCGCAATTGGCGGTTAACCAAAAGGTTGGAGGTTCGAGCCCTCTCGGGAACGGTGTGTCGCTTTTTTTATTTTCGCTGATACCTTTGGGGAAATGTCCTGACGGTGCTGAGAGGGGAGCACGACTGTCTCTGTGGCGCAATTGGCTAGCGCGTTTGCCTGTCAACCAAAAGGTTGGAGGTTCGAACCCTCCCATGAGCGGTGTGTCTCTTTTTTTTTGCGCTGATACCTTTGGAAAAATGTTCTGAGGGTGGTGAGAGTGGAGCACGACTATCTCCATGGCGCATTTGGCTAGCGCAATCGGGAGTTTACCGGAAGGTTGGAGGTTTTAGCCCTCCCGGGAGCGGTGTGTCACTTTTTTTCTTTGCGCTGATACATTTGCAGAAATGCTCTGACCGTGCTGAGAGTGGAGCACGACTATCTCCTTGGCGCAATCCACTAGCGTTTTCGGCTGTTAACCAGAAGGTTGGAGGTTCGAACCCTCCCGAGAGCGGTGTGTCTCTTTTTTCTTTGCGCTGACCGCTGTGGAGAAATGTTCTGACGGTGGTGAAAGTAGAGCACGACTGTCTACGTGGCGCATTTGGCTAGCGCGATCGGCTGTTTACCGAAAGGTTGGAGGTTCGAGCCCTCCCGGGAGCAGTGTGTCGCTTTTTTTCTTTGCGCTGATAGCTTTGGAGAAACGTTCTGAAGATGGTGAGAGTGGAGCACGACTGTCTCCATGGCGCAATTGGCCAGCGCGTTCGGCTGTTAACCAAAAGGTTTGAAACGTTTCACCAACCAGCTCACATCGCCACTCTTGTCGAAAGGTTGGAGGTTCGCGCACTCCCGGAAGAGCTGTGTCGCTTTTTTTCGCGGAGACAGCTATGGAGAAATGTTCCGACGGTTGTGAGAGTGGAGCACGACTGTCTCCGTGGCGCATTTGGCTAGCGCAATCGGCGGTTAACCGAAAGGTTGGAGGTTCGAGCCCTCCCGGGAGCGGGGTGTCACTTTTTTTCTTTGCGCTGGTACCTTTGGAGAAATGCTCTCACCGTGGTGAGAGTGGAGAACGACTGTCTTCCTGGCGCAATTGGCTAGCGCGTTCGGTTGTTAACCGAAAGGCTGGAGGTTCGAGCCCTCCTGGGAGCAGTGTGTCGCTTTATTTGTTCGCCCTGATAGCTTTGGAGAAATGTTCTGACCGTGGTGAGAGTGAGAATGACTGTCTCCGTAGCACAATTGGCTAGCGCGTTCGGCTGTTAACCGAAAGGTTTGAGGTTCGAGCCCTCCCGGGAACGGTGTGTCGCTTTTTTTCTTTGCGCTAATACCTTAGAGGAATGGTATGACCATGGAAAGAGTAGTGCACCACTGTCTCCTTGGCACAATTGGCTAGCGCGATCGGCTGTTAACCGAAAGGTTTGAAACATTTCACCAACAAGCTCACATCGCCACCCTTGTCGAAAGGTTGGAGGTTCGAGCACTCCCGGAAGAGCTGTGTCGCTGTTTTTCGCGGTGACAGCTATTTAGAAATATTCTGACCGTAGTGAGAGTGAGAATGACTGTCTCCGTAGCGCAATTGGCTAGCGCATTCGGCTGTGAACAGAAAGGTTCGAGGTTCGAGCCCTCCTGGGAGCGGTGTGTCGCTTTTTTTCCTTCGTGCTGATAGCTTTGGAGAAACGTTCTGAAGGTGGTGAGAGTGGAGCACGACTGTCTCCATGGCGCAATTGGCTAGCGCGTTCGGCTGTTAACCAAAAGGTTTGAAACGTTTCTCCAACCAGCTCACATCGCCACTCTTGTCGAAAGGTTGGAGGTTCGCGCACTTCCGCAAGAGCTTTGTCGCTTTTTTTCGCGGTGACAGCTATGGGGAAATGTTCCGACGGTGGTGAGAGTGGAGCACGACTGTCTCCGTGGCGCATTTGGCTAGCGCAATCGGCGGTTAACCGAAAGGTTGGAGGTTCGAGCCCTCCCGGGAGCGGCGTGTCACTTTTTTTATTGAGCTGATACCTTTGGAAAAATGTTCTGAGGGTGGTGAGAGTGGAGCACGACTATCTCCTTGGCGCAATTGGCTAGCGCGTTCAACTCTTAAGCAAAAGCTTGGAGGTTCGCGCACTCCCGGAAGAGCTGTGTCGCTTTTTTTCGCGGTGACAGCTATGGAGAAATGTTGCGACGGTGATGAGAGTGGAGCACGACTGTCTCCGTGGCGCATTTGGCTAGCGCAATCGGCGGTTAATAGAAAGGTTGGAGGTTCGAGCCCTCCCGGGAGCGGCGTGTCACTATTTTTATTGAGCTGATACCTATGGAGAAATGCTCTAACCGTGGTGAGAGTGGAGAACGACTGTCTCCGTGGCACAATTGGCTAGCGCGTTCGGTTGTTAACCGAAAGACTGGAGGTTTGAGCCCTCCTGGGAGCAATGTGTCGCTTTATTTGTTCGCCCTGATAGCTTTGGAGAAATGTTCTGACCGTGGTGAGAGTGAGAATGACTGTCTCCGTAGCACAATTGGCTAGCGCGTTCGGCTGTTAACCGAAAGGTTTGAGGTTAAAGCCCTTCCGGGAACGGTGTGTCGCTTTTTATCTTTTGCGCTGATACCTTAGAGGAATGGTATGACCATGGTAAGAGTAGTGCACGACTTTCTCCTTGGCACACTTGGCTAGCGCGATCGGCTGTTAACCTAAAGGTTGGAGGTTCGAGCACTCCCACGAGCGGTGTGTCGCTTTTTTTTTCTTTGTGCTGATAGCTTTGGAGAAATGTTCTGACAGTGGTGAGAGTGGAGCACGACTACCTCCGTGGCGCAATTGGCTAGCGCGTTCGGCTGTTAACCAAAAGGTTGGAGGTTCGAGCCCTCCCAGGAGCAGTGTGTCTCTTTTTTCTTTGCGCTGACAGCTGTGGAGAAATGTTCTGATGGTGGTGAGAGTAGAGCACAACTGTCTACGTGGCGCATTTGGCTAGTGCGATCGGCTGTTTACCAAAAGGTTGGAGGTTCGAGCCCTCCCGGGAGCAGTGTGTCACTTTTTTTCTTTGCGCTGATACATTTGCAGAAATGCTCTGACCGTGCTGAGAGTGGAGCATGACTATCTCCGTGGCGCGATTGGCTAGTGTGTTCGGCTGTTAACTGAAAGTTTGGAGGTTTCAGCCTTCCCGGGAGCAGTGTGTCGCTTTTTTTCTTTACGCTGATTGCTTTGGAGAAACGTTCTGAACGTGGTGAGAGTGAAGCACGACTGTCTCCATGGCGCAATTGGCTAGCGCGTTCGGCTGTTAACCGAAAGGTTTGAAACGTTTCACCAACAAGCTCACATCGCCACTCTTGTCAAATGGTTGGAGGTTCGAGCACTCCCGGAAGAGCTGTGTCGCTGTTTTTCGCGGTGACTGCTATGGAGAAATGTTCCCACGGTTGTGAGAGTGGAGCACGACTGTCTCCGTGGCGGATTTGGCTAGCGCAATCGGCTGTTAACCGAAAGGTTTGAGGTTCGAGCCCTCCCGGGAACGGTGTGTCGCTTTTTTTCTTTGCGCTAATACCTTAGAGGAATGGTATGACCATGGTAAGAGTAGTGCACCACTGTCTCCTTGGCACAATTGGCTAGCGCGATCGGCTGTTAACCGAAAGGTTTGAAACTGCAGTGCCATCATCACCATCATCATTTTTCCATCACCGCGCCGCGTCTCTCGCGCAGCTGGCGCTAGCTCGAGCTGCGCGAGAATTAGAACGAGCTCACGCACCTGGCGCGTCGGACGTGGACAGCCACCGCGGCTCCTCTTCAGGCGTGCAATAAAGTGGCGAGATCAGCACGGCCCCGGCGGCCGCCTTCGACGCCGTCTCACGTCTCTCTTCTCTCGCCGCTACATTGGTGACCCGGAGAACACGCCCTTCGCCGAACGGCCCGCTGCCATGTTCCCGCAACTCTGCCCGCCAGTGCCGCCGTTCCAATCGACCTACCCCAAGGTATGGTTCATGCAGCTCGATGCCGTTCTGGCGGTGAATGGCGTCACGGACCAGCCGCTGATGCACGCCATTCTTCATGACGCCCTTCCGGTAGAGTTGCGTCATCTCGCTGCCACTTCAAGCACCAGCCCGCAGCCTTATGATGCCCTCTGCACTGCGGTGCTCGCCCGCAATGGCCTCACGTACCAACCGCTTCCAGGGGCCCGCGACTTTGGGGTTGTCACTGCGTCGCAACGTGTGCTACCAACCGTGGCCCCACCAGACTCCATGACGGCCACTTTGCCGCCCGCCTCGGAGCCTAGCACAGGGGACCTTTCACCCGTTATTGACCTCCCGACTTCCTCTCGTCTGGCCACTAGCGACGCGTGTCCCGCGTACGAACTGCCTACACCATCTGTCGAGCCAACTGAACTATCTACGACATCTGTCGAGCCCACTGAACTGTCTCCGACCCCTGTCGAGCCAACTGAAGTGCCTACGACATCTGTGGAGCCAACTCAACTGCCTACGACATCTGTGGAGCCAACTCAACTGCCTACGACGTATGACCAGCCAACAGAACTGTCTATGACGTCTGTCAAGTCAACCGACCTAACTACAACCACTGTGGAGCCAACTGAAAGCATGGGAACAAGCACTGCCACCAGTCCACCAGCGTCGAATACCTCGACAGTGACTGAGGCGACAACTGAACCCGTCTTTCCTGCACAGCCTCCCATGACGCCAATTCCCGTGGTCCGCGTATTCGGCACGGCGACGAACGAGTCGCAGCCGCTGCCTGCGGACGGCGTATGTGACTACACCTTCTGCGACGGCCTCTACGACACGGGCCCGTTTGACACGCTTTACAGCCCGCACTTTAGTGCACCAGTTGGGCACGTTCTCAGTCACGCGTCGCTTCACAGCGTCACTGAGTACGGCCTCTCTTTCGCCTACAGAAACGCATCACAAGTGGCGCGAGACCTCGTAATTTCAGAGGTGTTTTCCACGATTGAAGACCTCTGGGACCGAGCCATCCGTCATTACGGATTTCTTTCCATCGAGCGCTAACTTCTTCGTCCACTGCGCAACTCTCAGTGTCGCCCACCAGAGACCCACTGGTTCCCGATGGTCACTACACGTTGACAAACTGGACTTGCCAAAGGAACACTTTATGGACTGCCGTTCATGTACATAGCATTTGTCGCCCTCTTTCTTTTTTTTATATGCCTTCAAATCGCGCAAAGCGCTGGGGGGGGAGCCCTGCAGTGCCATCATCACCATCATCATTTTTTCCATCACGGCGCCGCGTCTCTCGCGCAGCTGGCGCTAGCTCGAGCTGCGCGAGAATTAGAACGAGCTCACGCACCTGGCGCGTCGGACGTGGACAGCCACCGCGGCTCCTCTTCAGGCGTGCAATAAAGTGGCGAGATCAGCACGGCCCCGGCGGCCGCCTTCGACGCCGTCTCACGTCTCTCTTCTCTCGCCGCTACAAAACATTTCACCAACAAGCTCACATCGCCACCCTTGTCGAAAGGTTGGAGGTACGAGCACTCCCGGAAGAGCTGTGTCGCTGTTTTTCGCGGTGACAGCTATTTAGAATTATTCTGACCGTAGTGAGAGTGAGAATGACTGTCTCCGTAGCGCAATTGGCTAGCGCATTCGGCTGTGAACAGAAAGGTTCGAGGTTCGAGCCCTCCTGGGAGCGGTGTGTCGCTTTTTTTCCTTCGTGCTGATAGCTTTGGAGAAACGTTCTGAAGGTGGTGAGAGTGGAGCACGACTGTCTCCATGGCGCAATTGGCTAGCGCGTTCGGCTGTTAACCAAAAGGTTTGAAACGTTTCACCAACCAGCTCACATCGCCACTCTTGTCGAAAGGTTGGAGGTTCGCGCACTCCCGGAAGAGCTGTGTCGCTTTTTTTCGCGGTGACAGCTATGGAGAAATGTTCCGACGGTGGTGAGAGTGGAGCACGACTGTCTCCGTGGCGCATTTGGCTAGCGCAATCGGCGGTTAACCGAAAGGTTGGAGGTTCGAGCCCTCCCGGGAGCGGCGTGTCACTTTTTTTTATTGAGCTGATACCTTTGGAAAAATGTTCTGAGGGTAGTGAGAGTGGAGCACGACTATCTCCTTGGCGCAATTGGCTAGCGCGTTCAACTCTTAAGCAAAAGGTTGGAGGTTCGAGCCCTCCCGAAATCGATGTGTCTCTCTTTTCTTTGCGCTGACCGCTGTGGAGAAATGTTCTGACAGTGGTGAGAGTAGAGCACGACTGTCTACGTGGCGCATTTGGCTAGCGTGATCGGCTGTTTACCGAAAGGTTGGAGGTTCGAGCCCTCCCGGGAGCAGTGTGTCGCTTTTTTTCTTTGCGCTGATAGCTTTGGAGAAACGTTCTGAAGGTGGTGAGAGTGGAGCACGACTGTCTCCATGGCGCAATTGGCTAGCGCGTTCGGCTGTTAACCAAAAGGTTTGAAACGTTTCACCAACCAGCTCACATCGCCACTCTTGTCGAAAGCTTGGAGGTTCGCGCACTCCCGGAAGAGCTGTGTCGCTTTTTTTCGCGGTGACAGCTATGGAGAAATGTTCCGACGGTTGTGAGAGTGGAGCACGACTGTCTACGTGGCGCATTTGGCTAGCGCAATCGGCGGTTAACCGAAAGGTTGGAGGTTCGAGCCCTCCCGGGAGCGGGGTGTCACTTTTTTTCTTTGCGCTGGTACCTTTGGAGAAATGCTCTCACCGTGGTGAGAGTGGAGAACGACTGTCTTCGTGGCGCAATTGGCTAGCGCGTTCGGTTGTTAACCGAAAGACTGGAGGTTTGAGCCCTCCTGGGAGCAATGTGTCGCTTTATTTGTTCGCCCTGATAGCTTTGGAGAATTGTTCTGACCGTGGTGAGAGTGAGAATGACTGTCTCCGTAGCACAATTGGCTAGCGCGTTCGGCTGTTATCCGAAAGGTTTGAGGTTAAAACCCTTCCGGGGACGGTGTGTCGCTTTTTTCTTTTGCGCTGATACCTTAGAGGAATGGTATCACCATGGTAAGAGTAGTGCACGACTTTCTTCTTGGCACACTTGCCTAGCGCGATCGGCTGTTAACCAAAAGGTTGGAGGTTCGAGCACTCCCATGAGCGGTGTGTCGCTTTTTTTTCTTTGTGCTGATAGCTTTGGAGAAATGTTCTGACAGTGGTGAGAGTGAAGCACGACTATCTCCATGCGCAATTGACTAGCGCGTTGGGCTGTTAACCAAAAGGTTGGAGGTTCAAACCCACCCATGAGCAGTGTGTCTCTTTTTTTCTTTGCGCTGATACCTTTGGAAAAATGTTCTGAGGGTGGTGAGAGTGGAGCACGACTACCTCCGTGGGGCAATGGGCTAGCGCGTTCGGCTGTTAACCGAAAGGTTGGAGGTTCGAGCCCTCCCGGGAGCGGGGTGTCACTTTTTTTGTTCTGATACCTATGGAGAAATGCTCTAACCGTGGTGAGAGTGGAGAACGACTGTCTCCGTGGCGCAATTGGCTAGTGCGTTCGGTTGTTAACCGAAAGGCTGGAGGTTTGAACCCTCCCGGGAGCGATGGATCGCTTTTTTTCTTTTGCGCTGATACTTTAGAGGAATGGTATGACCATGGTAAGAGTAGTGCACGACTTTCTCCTTGGCACACTTGGCTAGCGCGATCGGCTGTTAACCAAAAGGTTGGAGGTTCGAGCACTCCCATGAGCGGTGTGTCGCTTTTTTTTTCTTTGTGTAGATAGCTTTGGAAAAATGTTCTGACAGTGGTGAGAGTGAAGCACGACTATCTCCGTGGCGGAATTGGCTAGCACATTCGGGTGTTAACCAAAAGATTGGAGGTTCGAGCCCTCCCGAGAGCGGTGTGTATCTTTTTTTCTTGGCGCTGACAGCTATGGAGAAATGTTCCGACGGTGGTGAGAGTTGAGCAAGACTGTCTCCGTGCGCAATTGGCTAGCTCGATCGGCTGTTAACCAAAACGTTCGAGGTTCTACCCCTCCCGGGAGCGGTGTGTCAGTTTTTTTCTTTGCGCTGATATCTTTGGAGAAATGTTCTGACCGTGGTGAGAGTGAGCAAGACTGTCTCCGTGCCCAATTGGCTAGCGCGATCGGCTGTTAACCGAAAGTTTGGAGGTTCGAGCCCTCCCGAGAGCGGTGTGTCTCTTTTCTTTTCTTTATGCTGATAACTTTGGAGAAATGGTCTGACCGTGGTGAGAGTGGAGCACGGCTGTCTCCGTGGCGCTATTTGCTTGCGCGATGGGCTGTTAACCGAAAGGTTGGAAGTTCGAGCCCTCCCTGTAGCGGTGTGTCGTTTTTTTTATTTGCGAAGATAGCTTTGGAAAAATGTTCTGATGGTGGTGAGATTGGAACACGACTGTCTCCATGGCGCAATTCGCTAGCGCGTTTGGTCCAAGGTTTGGAGGTTCGAGCCTTGCTGGTAGCGGTGTGTCACTTTTTTTTCTTTAGCGCTGATAGCTATGGAGAAATATTCGACGGTGGTGAGAGTGGAGCACGACTGTCTCCGTGGTGCATTTAGCTAGCGCGATCGGCTGTTTACCGAAAGGTTGGAGGTTGGAGCCCTCCCGGGAGCGGTGTTTCGCTTTTTTCTTTGCGCTGGCAGCTATGGAGAAATGTTCCGACAGTGGTGAGAGTGGAGCACGACTGTCTCCCTGGCGCAATCTGCTAGCGCGTCAGCTGTTAAGCAAAAGGTTGGAGGTTCGAGCCCTCCAGGGAGCAGTGTGTCGCTTTTTTCTCTTTGCGCTGATACCTTTGGAGAAACGTTATGACGGTGGTGAGAGTGGAGCACGGCTGGGTCCATAGCGCAATGGCTAGCGCGATCAGCTGTTAACCAAAAGGTTTGAGGTTTGAGCCCTCCCATGAGTGGTGTGTCGCTTTTTTTTCTTTGCACTGATATTTTTGGAGAAGTGTTCTGACCGTGGTGAGAGTAGAGCACGACTGTCTCCGTGGCGCAATGTGTGCCACCCATTTCCATTAGCAGTTCTTCGTAACCGTCTATGTTACCACCTTCCTTTTATTCATGTCACAACAAGCGTTGCTAAGGAATTGCCGTTGCGGGTATTCCTAAAAGAAATTGTTGATACTGTCAGTTTTTTGAAAGCCAGGTTTACCTTAGAGTATTTGTATACCATTGACAAAACAAATTTAACCGCTACACTTGTGAGTATTCTTTGCCCCGAACCTGTTTATCGAAAGCCATATTTGCTTGTGTCTGGTCACGATGTATTATTTCGTGTACGTAGAATGTGTATATCTCCTTCAGCGAAAACATTTTTCTTTAAACTGCACACTTCCAAGCTGCCAGTGAAAACGTGGCTGAATGAAAAATCAATATACGTACCCTGGACAGTGAATTGTAGACTCTGCAACCAACCTGAGACTATAGAGCATTGTTTTATTTATTGTCGTGATGCTTTTTATTTTTGGGACATTCTAAAAAGAACGTTAATAAAAGAACTTCCAATCACAGCCTATGGTATTAGGTTCCTTCCGTTCAAAAAGAGTCTGACTGATAGAGTACTCCTTACGACCTGTTTATGTTGTTAGGACTTTATTCATTATGGAAAAGTCGCATTATCGATAGACACGTCGAGCCACCACGGTCGACGAGATCTGTCTTCCGAGAAGCAGCTGCCCAAGTGCGCCGTGCTGTCGAGACTTTTGACCCCATTCCGGAGTGGCTTCCCGTTCTTGACGCTTGTGTGTGTTTGCCTAACTTCTGATGAAGTATGTTCTGTGTACTTTACTGGTGATAATGTCATTCATTAAAGAAAAAAAAGTCTCCGTGGCGCAATTGGCTAGCGCGTTGGGCTGTTAACCAAAAGGTTGGACGTTCGAACCCTCCCATGAGCGGTGTGTCTCTTTTTTTGTGCTGATAGCTTTGGAGAAATGTTCCGACGGGGGTGAGTGTGAAGCACAACTGTCTCCGTGGCGCATTTGGCTAGCGCGTTCGGCTGTTAACCAAAAGTTTCGAGATTCGAGCCCTCCCGAGAGCGGTGTGCCTCTTTTTTTCTTCGCGCTGATAGCTTTGGAGAAATGTTCTGACCGTGGTGAGAGATGAGCGCGATTGTCTCCATGGCGCAATTGGCTAGCGCGATCAGCTGTTAACCGAAAGCTTGGAGGTTCGAGCCCTCCCGAGAGTGGTGTGTCGATTTTTTTTATTGTGCTGATAGCTATGGAGAAATGTTCCGACAGTAGTAAGAGTGGAGCACGACTGTCTCCGTGGCAAAATTGGCTAGCGCGTTTGGCTGTTAACCGAAAGGTTGGATGTTCGAGCCCTCCCGGTAGAGGTATGTCGCTTTTTTCTTTGCGCTGACAGCTATGGAGAAATGTTTCGACGGTGGTGAGAGTGGAGCACGACTGTCTCTGTGGTGCAATTGGCTAGCGCGATCGGCTGTTTACCGAAAGGTTGGAGGTTTGAGCCCTCCCGGGAGCGGTGTTTCGCTTTTATTCTTTGCGCTGATAGCTTTGGAAAAATGTTCTGATGGTGGTGAGAGTGGAACACGACTGTCTCCATGGCGCAATTGGATAGCGCGTTCGGCTGTTAACCCAAGGTTTGGAAGTTCGAGCCCTCCCGGGAGCGGCGTTTCGCTTTTTTTTCTTTGTGCTGATAGCTTTGGAGAAATGTTCAGACCGTGGTGAGAGTTGAGCAAGACTGTCTCCGTGTGCAATTGGCTAGCGCGATCGGCTGTTAACCGAAAGGTTGGAGGTTCGAGCCCTCCCGGGAGCGGTGTGTCAGTTTTTTTCTTTGCGCTGATACCTTTGGAGAAATGATCTGACCATGGTAAGAGTGGAGCATGACTATCTACGTGGTGCAATTGGCAGCGCGTTCGGCTGTTAACCAAAAGTTTGGAGGTTCCAGCCCTCATGAGAGCGGTGTGTCGTTTTCTTTATTTGTGCTGATAGCTTCTGAGGAATGTTCTGACCGTGGTGAGAGTGGGGCACGACTGTCTCCGTGGCGCTACTGGCTAGCGCAATCGGCTTTTAACCGAAAGGTTGGATGTTGGAGCCCTCCCGGGAGAGGTGTGTCGCTTTTTTCTTTGCGCTGACAGCTATGGAGAAATGTTCCGATGGTGGTGAGAGTGGAGCACGACTGTCTCCGTGGCGCATTTGGCTAGCGTGATCGGCTGTTAACTGAAAGGTTTAGGGTTTGAGCCCTCCTGGAAATGGTGTGTCACTTTTTCTGTTTGTACTGATAGCTTTGGAGAAATGTTCTGACAGAGGTGAGAGTGAAGCACAACTATCTCCGTGGCGCAATTGGCTAGCACATTCGGCTGTTAACCAAAAGGTTGGAGGTTCTAGCCCTCCCGAGAGCGGTGTTTATCTTTTTTTCTTCGCCCTGATAGCTTTGGAGAAATGTTCTGACCGTGGTGAGAGTGAAAATGACTGTCTCCGTAGCGCAATCGGCTAGCGCGTTGGGCTGTTAACCGAAAGGTTGGAGGTTCGAGCCCTCGCGGGAGAGGTGTGTCGCTTTTTTTGCGCTCACAGCTATGGAGAAATGTTCCGACGGTGGTGACAGTGGAGCAAGACTGTCTCCGTGGCGCATTTGGCTAGCGTGATCGGCTGTTTACCGACAGGTTGGAGGTTCGAGCCCTCCCGGGAGCGGTGCGTCACTTTTTTTCTTTGTGCTGATACATTTGCAGAAATGCTCTGACCGTGCTGGGAGTGAAGCACGGCTATCTACGTGGCGCAGTCGGCTAGCGTTTTTGGCTGTTAACCAGAAGGTTGGAGGTTCGAGCCCTACCAAGAGCGGTGTGTCTCTTGTCTTCTTCGCCCTGATAGCTTTGGAGAATTGTTGTGACCGTGGTGAGAGTGAGAATGTCTCCGTAGCGCAATTCGCCAGCGCGTTTGGCCGTTAACCGAAAGGTTCGAGGTTCGAGCCCTCCTGGGAGCGGTGTGTCGCTTTTTTTCTTTGTGGTGATAGCTTTGGAGAAATGTTCTGACCATGGTGAGAGTTGAGCAAGACTGTCTCCATGCGCAATTGGCTAGTTCGATCGGCTGTTAACCGAAAGGTTGGAGGTTCGAGCCCTCCTGGGAGCGGTGTGTCGTTTTTTTCATTTGTGCTGATAGCTTTGGGGAAATGTTCTGACGGTGGTGGGAGGGGAGCACGACTGTCTCCGTGGCAAAATTGGCTAGCGCAATTAGCTGTTAACCTAAAGGTTGGATGTTCGAGCCCTCCTGGTAGAGGTGTGTCACTTTTTTCTTTGCGCTGACAGCTATGAAGAAATGTTTCGACGGTGGTGAGAGTGGAGCACGACTGTCTCTGTGGTGCATTTGGCTAGCGCGATCGGCTGTTTACCGAAAGGTTGGAGGTTGGAACCCTCCCGGGAGCGGCGTTTTGCTTTTTTCCTTGCGCTGACAGCTATGCAGAAAGGTTCCCATAGTGGTGAGAGTGGAACATGACTGTCTCCGTGGCCCAATCTGCTAGCGCGTCGGCTGTTCAGCAAAAGGTTGGAGGTTCGAGCCCTCCCGAGAGCAGTGTCTCGCTTTTTTCTTTGCGCTGATAGCTTTGGAGAAACGTTCTGACGGTGGTGAGAGTGGAGCGCGACTGTCTCCGTAGCGCAATAGGCTAGCGCGTTGGGCTGTTAACCAAAAGCTTGAAGGTTCGAACCCTCCCATGAGCGGTGTGTCTCTTATTTTCTTTGCGGTGATACCTTTGAAAAAATGATCTTAGGGTGGTGAGAGTGGAGCACGACTACCTGCGTGACGCAATTGGCTACCGCGTTAGGCTGTTAACCAAAAGCTTGGAGGTTCCAGCCCTCCCGGGAGCAGTGTGTCGCTTTTTTTCTTTGCGGTGATAGCTTTGGAGAAATGTTTTGACCGTGGTGAGAGTTGAGCAAGACTGTTTACGTGCGCAATTGGCTAGCGCGATCGGCTGCTAACCGAAAGGTTGGAGGTTAGTAGTAGTAGTAGTAGTAGTAGTAGTAGTAATTTATTTTATTTCTTGAAAGGCAAGAAAAAGGATACAGAAGCAAAAGGCGTTTCATACGCCTGACAAAGGCCTCTGCACCTGTAGTTCGTCACAGATGCACTTTTTTTTTTTTTTTTTTTTTTTGCAGATACAAACAAGCAACAAAAACTAACATGTCATGTACCACATGAGCGTTAACAAAAGAAATACAGGAATAAAAAAAAAAACAAGCAACATATAATACACTTAGCATAATACAGATGCAGGAACATAAAATGGATGCATCGTATACCATAATGAACTACTTACTTTCTTAACATTAACATTCTACCTACTCTTTTTACACAATATAGATTAGTGATGATAAGTTATTTCTCTTTTGATCAAAATTTGTTTAACTTGTTTTTTAAATGTCCCTAGGCTGACGTCAAACTGCAAGCCATTTTGGAACTCATTTACTATTCGCGTTGATTGGTAATGCATTGTTTGCTTTCCGTAATTTGTCCTGGTTCTCGGTAAACGCTGTAAGTTTCTTCTTGCAGGATAACGTTGGTCATTTTCTTTTTGTTTATACCACTTATTTTTGTGTACCTCTTGAAGCAGTTTAAAATAATATATTTGGTTTGCCTTTAAGATTTCATGTTTATCAAAGAGCACTGAAGTGCTCAAACGGTCTATTCTACCCTGGTAATTTTCATAACAGCGAAGTATTTTCTTTTGTAGCATTATAAGTTTGTTATAATTTTTCGCTGTTGTGGTACCCCATACTAGTACGCCGTAACAGAGTCTCGAATAGAATAGGGCATTGTACAAATTTTTCTTCAGCCACTGAGGAATGAGGGAACCAATTCTGTACAGGCATCCTACCGTTCCCGCAAGTTGCCTAACTAAATGATTAACGTGGACATTCCACGTTAGGTCTTCACTGAACCATACCCCAAGAAATTTTTGATGTTTTTCTCGTTTTATGATGTTCCCGTCAAAGCTTATCTTTATGTCATATTTAACATGTTTATTTATTGGGCGAAATATAATATATGTCGTCTTCTTGGCATTTAACTGTAGCTTGTTTTGTTTAAGCCAGTTTGAGAGTGACGTCATATATTCATTTACATTTTTTTCTAGTATTTCTAAGTGATCTGATGTGAAAAATACATTTGTGTCGTCTGCATACATAATAAGCTGTGGTGAGGCGGGTATACATACAATATCATTAACATAAAGCAAAAAGAGCAAAGGACCCAGTATAGAACCCTGCGGAACTCCTTGGGTCAACTGAAGCCGACTTGATGTGGCTGTCTTCATTTGTACTAGTTGGTACCGGTTATGCAAATAGTTTTGTAATAGCTTAAGGGTGACCCCACGTATGCCGTACCGTGATAGTTTCCGTAACAATATATCATAATGTATTGAGTCAAAGGCTTTTTTTAAGTCCAAAAATAAACCAAGCGTAAATTTCTTATTTTCCATATTTGTAATTATTTGATCTTTAATAATCGTTAACGCTTGTTCAGTAGACTTGTTTTTCTGAAAACCATACTGACATGTTGTGATGATGCCATACTTATTGAAAAAGGATAACAACCTGTCGTGAATAACGCCTTCAAAAACCTTTGATAATGTCGAGAGTACTGAAACGGGTCTATAATTTGACATATTATTAATGCCACCTCCTTTGTAAATTGGGGTTACCCTTGCAACTTTTAACTGTGCCGGAAACACGCCTGTTTTCAGTACAAGATTTACTATGTAAGCAAGCGCCTCGGATATTAGCGGACATATCAACTTTAGTTCAGCTGCGGTGATTTCGTCTATCCCTGGCGTCACATTGCTCTTAAGTTTTTTTATTAGGTTAGCTATCTCAGCACTGTCAGTAGGAAGCATAAAGATTGAATTCTGCATAGCTGTTGTTTCTTCGAAACACGAGTCATCTTCTCTTTCAGAAAAACCACTATACGCGCCCGCATTGACGAAATGACGATTTATAGCATTGGCTAGGTTCTCTCCACGCAGCACCCCGTTTTCCTTTTGCATTTCTGTGACGTCATGTCTTGCTTTCTTTCTCCCAGTAAGGGCATCCACTGTTTCCCAGACCCTTCTTGGGTTATCACATATGTTCTGAAATTTTTTCTGATAATATTCTCGTTTAGCCTTTTTTAAGTCTGATGTAAGTGCGTTGCGGTATTTTTTGTACTCGGCAAATGCTTCGGGTTCTCGTAGGCTTAAAAAATTTTTAAAAAGGCCATTTTTTATTTGAATACGTTTATAAAGCGAGCAGTCTATCCAAGGTTTCCGGCAAGTTTTTCTCTTTCGAAAAGAGACTTCTTTCCTAGGAAATGCCGTGTTGTAACAGTGACGTAATGCATTCAAAAAACCATTATAGGCCTCATCAGCATCTTTTATCTTATATATATCATTCCAATCTACTGCTTTGACGAGCTGAAAGAATAAGTTCTTACTTTCACTATTTATGTTGCGTCGGACGAAGGTTTCCTTCTGTTGCTTTTGGTGTTTCAATAACAAGGGTATGTAACAAAAAACTGGCAAATGGTCGCTAAGATCACTTGACACGATACCGCTTATGATCTCCGCTGGGTTCGAATTTGTAACGCATATATCGAGTAATGTTGCACTGTCCCTGGTCACTCTGGTAGGGGAACATACATGATTTACACAACCAAACGCAGAAAGCAGTGTCTCAAAATGTACGGCGGGCGTATCGTTTGCAGCAAGATTGATATTAATGTCCCCCATGATAACATAAGAAGTGTTGTGAAGTAATGGGGAAGATAGGAGTGTGTCTATAAACTCTAAAAAACGTGTTTTGTGCCCTTGAGGCGGCCTATAAATGACAATCGCTACAAGTTTATCAACCTTTATAGCCAAACATTCAAAATCTGTTGTGATTACCGACAGTTCTAGTTTTTCATGGGTATATTTTTCTTTTAAATAAATTGCAACTCCGCCTCCTTTTCTGTCCGCGCGGCAAAGATGCTCAGATCGATATCCAGGAAAACTTGGGACATTATTATCATCGGTTAACCACGTTTCAGTGAACATGAGCATATCAAAGTTTATTGCCGCGGTGTCTAGAAAAATGCTTATGTCGTCTATTTTACTTCTAATACTCCTGGCATTCACATGTAAAGCAGAAAGGAAATTTTTATTTTGTGGATAACACGATTTTAAATCAAGAACATTGTAATACTTATGAGTTTCACTGAAAACACTCATAGTGAACAACGAAAAACAACATTGGTACACGCAAGATACACTCAACAAACTCAGCACATTTTTTCTATGTCATCTTGACAGGTCACATTAACCACAGCAGAAGATTCATCCTTACGGGCAAGCACTCTACCACCAGAAGTCCAGACAAACTTCCATTGTTTTTCCTTTTTCCTTTGGATGGCGGCTGAAAGCAGCGCCTTGTTAGCTTGAGTTAGGTGCTCATTTACAAAAATAGCAGCCCCTGGTCTAAGACCAAGCATTGAAGTGTCTAATCTCCTCTTTCTACATTTAGCCAGAAAATCATTCCTCTTTCCACGCCTGACGAACCGAACAAGAATGTTCTGAATTGTAGGTTTTGGCGTGCGAACCCAGTGACAAATGTCAATATCTGACGTGTCAACGGTCTCACCCACGCTATCCCCAATCTTTTGAAGAATACTGAGAGCATCACTACCAGGTGGTATGCCTTTAATCTCCAGGTTATTTGAACGCTGATACTGCTCTAGCTCATCACACTTCTTCGACAGGCGCTCATTCTCTGTCTTTAGTTTCCTGTTTTCACTAAGCAGTTCCTTTATTTCCTGCCTTAATGTCCTGATATCTTCTGCGACGTCTTTAACATCATTGCATACATCAGAACAAAAAGACACTCCCTCTTTCAATTCCTTCATTTCTACCCGGAAATCACGTTTGAAGTTCTCAAACGCCCTGAACAGGTCACGTATCTCTTTAGAATCTGAAGTATCTTTTCCAGAGCCCTTACTTCCCATTTCCAAAATGTCATGCACAACAACAGCAAAGACGCTATGTTCGGCAGCAGTGCACTCCTATGCCAGAGAAACAAATGGGACTAGCCTCACCTGCAAAAGCAGTAGATTGAGCGTCAGAGGTACGCCTTTCTTGTGCACTGCTGCCGAACTAAGCGAGCCGCAGGATTCCGCCGTCTTTTCTACTGTTCGCCGTCACTCCCTCCGTGTCAGCTGACTTGATAGGCTCATGCGCCGAAATGGCTGCGCAGAAACGCCGAAGCGATGTCCGGGGGCCAGCGTGTCTTGCTTGTTCGTTGAAGAAACGGCAGTATTTCCACGAGGCTCGGTAGGCCGACTTGGCAGGGAAATCTGCAAAAGCAGTAGATTGAGCGTCAGAGGTACGCCTTTCTTGTGCACTGCTGCCGAACTAAGCGAGCCGCAGGATTCCGCCGTCTTTTCTACTGTTCGCCGTCACTCCCTCCGTGTCAGCTGACTTGATAGGCTCATGCGCCGAAATGGCTGCGCAGAAACGCCGAAGCGATGTCCGGGGGCCAGCGTGTCTTGCTTGTTCGTTGAAGAAACGGCAGTATTTCCACGAGGCTCGGTAGGCCGACTTGGCAGGGAAATCTGCAAAAGCAGTAGATTGAGCGTCAGAGGTACGCCTTTCTTGTGCACTGCTGCCGAACTAAGCGAGCCGCAGGATTCCGCCGTCTTTTCTACTGTTCGCCGTCACTCCCTCCGTGTCAGCTGACTTGATAGGCTCATGCGCCGAAATGGCTGCGCAGAAACGCCGAAGCGATGTCCGGGGGCCAGCGTGTCTTGCTTGTTCGTTGAAGAAACGGCAGTATTTCCACGAGGCTCGGTAGGCCGACTTGGCAGGGAAATCTGCAAAAGCAGTAGATTGAGCGTCAGAGGTACGCCTTTGTTGTGCACTGCTGCCGAACTAAGCGAGCCGCAGGATTCCGCCGTCTTTTCTACTGTTCGCCGTCACTCCCTCCGTGTCAGCTGACTTGATAGGCTCATGCGCCGAAATGGCTGCGCAGAAACGCCGAAGCGATGTCCGGGGGCCAGCGTGTCTTGCTTGTTCGTTGAAGAAACGGCAGTATTTCCACGAGGCTCGGTAGGCCGACTTGGCAGGGAAATCTGCAAAAGCAGTAGATTGAGCGTCAGAGGTACGCCTTTCTTGTGCACTGCTGCCGAACTAAGCGAGCCGCAGGATTCCGCCGTCTTTTCTACTGTTCGCCGTCACTCCCTCCGTGTCAGCTGACTTGATAGGCTCATGCGCCGAAATGGCTGCGCAGAAACGCCGAAGCGATGTCCGGGGGCCAGCGTGTCTTGCTTGTTCGTTGAAGAAACGGCAGTATTTCCACGAGGCTCGGTAGGCCGACTTGGCAGGGAAATCTGCAAAAGCAGTAGATTGAGCGTCAGAGGTACGCCTTTCTTGTGCACTGCTGCCGAACTAAGCGAGCCGCAGGATTCCGCCGTCTTTTCTACTGTTCGCCGTCACTCCCTCCGTGTCAGCTGACTTGATAGGCTCATGCGCCGAAATGGCTGCGCAGAAACGCCGAAGCGATGTCCGGGGGCCAGCGTGTCTTGCTTGTTCGTTGAAGAAACGGCAGTATTTCCACGAGGCTCGGTAGGCCGACTTGGCAGGGAAATCTGCAAAAGCAGTAGATTGAGCGTCAGAGGTACGCCTTTCTTGTGCACTGCTGCCGAACTAGAGCCCTCCCGGGAGAGGTGTCGCTTTTTCTTTGCGCTGACAGCTATGGAGAAATGTTCCGACGGTGGTGAGAGTGGAGCACGACTGTCTCCGTGGCGCATTTGGCTAGCGCGATCGGCTCTTTACCGAAAGGTTGGAGGTTCGAGCCCTCCCGGGAGCGGTGTGTCACTTTTTTTCTTTGCGCTGATACATTTGCAGAAATGCTCTGACCGTGCTGAGAGTGGAGCACGACTATCTACGTGGCGCAATCGGCTAGCGTTTTCGGATGTTATCCAGAAGGTTGGAGGTTCGAGCCCTACCGAGAGCAGTGTGTCTCTTTTCTTCTTCGCCCTGATAGCTTTGGAGAAATGTTCTGACCGTGGTGAGAGTCAGAATGTCTCCGTAGCGCAATTGGCTAGCGCGTTCGGCTGTTAACCGAAAGGTTGGAGGTTCGAGCCCTCCCGAGAGCGGTGTGTCTCTTTTTTTTCTTCGCGCTGATAGCTTTGGAAAAATGTTCTGACCGTGGTTGGTGAGAGATGAGCACGACTGTCTCCGTGGCGCAATTGGCTAGCGCGATTGGCTGTTAACCGAAAGCTTGGAAGTCCGAGCCCTCCCGAGGGTGGTGTGTCGTTTTTTTATTTGTGCTGATAGCTTTGGGAAATGTTCTGACGGTGGTGAGAGTGGAGAACGACTGTCTCCGTGGCAAAATTGGCTAGTGCAATTAGCTGTTAACCGAAAGGTTGGATGTTCAAGCCCTCCCGGGGGTGGTGTGTCGCTTTTTTTTCTACACGCAGATAGCTTTGGAGAAATGTTCTGACCGTGGTGAGAGTGGGGCACGACTGTCTCCGTGGCGCTATTGGCTAGCGCACTCGGCTGTTAACCGAAAGCTTGGATGTTCGAGCCCTCCCGGGAGAGGTGTGTTGCTTTTTTCTTTGCGCTGACAGCTATGAAGAAATGTTTCGACAGTGGTGAGAGTGGAGCAAGACTGTCTCTGTGTGCAATTGACTAGCGCGATTGGCTGTTAACCAAAAGTTTGGAGGTTCGAGTCCTCCCATGAGCGGTGTGTCGCTTTTTTTTCTTTGCTCTGATAGCTTTGGAGAAATGTTCTGACGGTGGTGAGAGTGGAGCACGACTATCTCCGTGGCGCAATTGGTTAGCACATTCGGCTGTTAACCAAAAGGTTGGAGGTTCGAGCCCTCTCGAGAGCGGTGTGTCTCTTTTCTTTTGTTCATGCTGATAGCTTTGGAGAAATTGTCTGACCGTGGTGAGAGTGGAGCACGGCTGTCTCCGTGGTGCTATTGGCTAGCGCGATCGGCTGTTAACCAGGAGGTTGGAGGTTCGATAGCTTTGGAGAAATGTTCTCACGGTGGTGAGAGTGGAGCACGACTGTATCGGTGGCAAAATTGGCTAGCGCAATTAGCTGTTACCCGAAAGGTTGGATGTTCGAGCCCTCCCGGGGGCGGTGTGTCGCTTTTTTTTCTACGCGCTGATAGCTTTGGAGAAATGTTCTGACCGTGGTGAGAGTGGGGCACGACTGTCTCCGTGGCGCTATTGGCTAGCGCAATCGGCTGTTAACAGAAAGGTTGGATGTTCGAGCCCTCCCGGGAGAGGTGTGTCGCTTTTTTCTTTGTGCTGACAGCTATGGAGAAATGTTTCGACAGTGGTGAAAGTGGAGCAAGACCGTCTCTGTGCGCGATTGACTAGCGCGATTGGCTGTTAACCAAAAGTTTGGAGGTTCGAGCCCTCCCATGAGCGTTGTGTCGCTTTTTTTTCTTTGCGCTGATAGCTTTGGAGAAAGTTCTAACGGTGGTGAGAGTGGAGCACGAGTTTCTCCGTGGCACAGTTGGCTAGCGCGTTTGGCTGTTAAACAAAAAATTGGAGGTTCGAGCCCTCCCGGGGACGGTGTGTCGCTTTTTTTCTTCGCGCTGATATCTTCGGAAAAATGTTCTGACCATGGTGAGAGTGGGGCACGACTGTCTCCGTGGCCCTATTGTCTAGCGCAATTGGCTGTTAACCAAAAGGTTGAAGGTTCGAACCCTCCCATGAGCGGTGTGTCTCTTATTTTCTTTGCGCTGATACCTTTGAAAAAATGTTCTGATGGTGGTGAGAGTGGAGCACGACTACCTGCGTGACGCAATTGGCCAGCGCGTTAGGCTTTTAACCAAAAGGTTGGAGGTTCCAGCCCTCCCGGGAGGAGTGTGTCGCTTTTTTTTTGCGGTGATAGCTTTGGAGAAACGTTCTGACGGTGGTGAGAGTAGAGCACGACTGTCTCCATGGCGCAATTGGTTAGCGCGTTCGGCTGTTAACCGAAAGGTTTGAAAGGTTTCACCAACAAGCCCACATCGCCACTTTTGTCGAAAGTTTTGAGGTTCGAGCACTCCCGGGAGAGCTGTGTCGCTTTTTTTGCGCTGACAGCTATGGAGAAATGTTCCGACGGTGGTGAGAGTGGAGCACGACTGTCTCCGTGGCGCATTTGGCTAGCGCAAACGGCGGTTAACCGAAAAGTTGGAGGTTTGAGCCCTCTCGAGAGCGGTGTGTCACTTTTTTTCTTTGCGCTGATACCTTTGAGGAATGTTATGACCGTGGTGAGAGTGGAGCACGGGTGTCTCCGTGGCGCTATTGGCTAGGGCAATCAGCTGTTAAGCAAAAGGTTGGAGGTTCGAGCCCTACCGAGAGCGGAGTGTCTCTTTTTTCTTTGCGCTGACAGCTGTGGTGAAATGTTCTGACGGTGGTGGGAGTAGAGTACGACTGTCTACGTGGCGCAAATGGCTAGCGCGTTGGTCTGTTAACCAAAACGTTGAAGGTTCGAACCCTCCCATGAGCGGTGTGTCTCTTATTTTCTTTGCGCTGATACAGTTGCAGAAATGCTCTGACCGTGCTGAGAGTGGAGCATGACTATCTCCGTGGCACAATTGGCTATCGTGTTTGGCTGTTAACTGAAAGTTTGGAGGTTCCAGCCTTCCCGGGGTCAGTGTGTCGCTTTTTTTGCGCTGATAGCTTTAAAGAAACGTTCTGAAGGTGATGAGAGTGGAGCACGACTGTCTCCATGGCGCATTTGGCTAGCCCGTTCGGCTGTTAACCGAAAGGTTTGAAACGTTTCACCAACAAGCTCACATCGCCACTCTTGTCGAAAGGTTGGAGGTTCGAGCACTCCCGGAAGAGCTGTGTCGCTTTTTTGCGGTGACAGCTATAGAGAAATGTTCCGACGGTGGTGAGAGTGGAACACGACTGTCTCCGCTGCGCATTTGGATAGCGCAATTGGCGGTTAACCAAAAGGTTGGAGGTTCGAGCCCTCTCGGGAACGGTGTGTCGCTTTTTTATTTTCGCTGATACCTTTGGGGAAATGTCCTGACGGTGGTGAGAGGGGAGCACGACTGTCTCCGTGGCGCAATTGGCTAGCGCGTTTGCCTGTTAACCAAAAGGTTGGAGGTTCGAACCCTCCCATGAGCGGTGTGTCTCTTTTTTTCTTTGCGCTGATACCTTTGGAAAAATGTTCTGAGGGTGGTGAGAGTGGAGCACGACTATCTCCTTGGCGCAATCGGCTGGCGCGTTCAACTCTTAAGCAAAAGGTTGGAGGTTCGAGCCCTCCCGAGAGCGGTGTGTCTCTCTTTTCTTTGCGCTGACCGCTGTGGAGAAATGTTCTGACGGTGGTGAGAGTAGAGCACGACTGTCTACGTGGCGCATTTGGCTAGCGCGATCGGCTGTTTACTGAAAGGTTGGAGGTTCGAGCCCTCCTGGGAGCAGAGTGTCACTTTTTTTCTTTGCGCTGATACATTTGCAGAAATGCTCTGGCTGTGCTGAGAGTGGAGCATGACTATCTCCGTGGCGCAATAGGCTAGCGTGTTCAGCTGTTAACTTAAAGGTTGGAGGTTCCAGCCTTCCCGGGAGCAGTGTGTCGCTTTTTTTCTTTGCGCTGATAGCTTTTGAGAAACGTTCTGAAGGTGGTGAGAGTGGAGCACGACTGTCTCCATGGCGCAATTGGCTAGCGCGTTCGGCTGTTGACCAAAAGGTTTGAAACGTTTCACCAACAAGCTCACATCGCCACTCTTGTCGAAAGGTTGGAGGTTCGAGCACTCCCGGAAGAGCTGTGTCGCTTTTTTTCGCGGTGACAGCTACGGATAAATGTTCCGACGGTGGTGAGAGTGGAGCACGACTGTCTCCGTGGCGCATTTGGCTAGCGCAATCGGCGGTTAACCGAAAGGTTGGAGGTTCGAGCCCTCCTGGGAGCATTGTTTCGCTTTATTTGTTCGCCCTGATAGCTTAGAAAAATGTTCTGACCATGGTGAGATTGAGAATGACTGTCTCCGTAGCACAATTGGCTAGCGCGTTCGGCTGTTAACCGAAAGGTTTGAGGTTAAAGCCCTTCCGGGAACGGTGTGTCGCTTTTTTTTTTATTTGCGCTGATACCTTAGAGGAATGGTATGACCATGGTAAGAGTAGTGCACGACTTTCTCCTTGGCACAATTGGCTAGCGCGATCGGCTGTTAACCAAAAGGTTGGAGGTTCGAGCCCTCCCGGGAGCGGGGTGTCACTTTTTTTGCGCTGATACCTATGGAGAAATGCTCTAACCGTGGTGAGAGTGGAGCACGACTGTCTCCGTGGCGCATTTGGTTAGCGCAATCGGCAGTTTACCGAAAGGTTGGAGGTTCGAGCCCTCCCGGGAGCGGCGTGTCACTTTTTTTCTTTGCGCTGATACATTTGCAGAAATGCTGTGACCGTGCTGAGAGTGGAGCACGACTATCTCCTTGGCGCAATCCACTAGCGTTTTCGGCTGTTAACCAGAATGTTGGAGGTTCGAACCCTCCCGAGAGCGGTGTGTCTCTTTTTTTCTTCGCCCTGATAGCTTTGGAGAAATGTTCTGACAGTGGTGAGAGTGAGAATGACTGTCTCCATAGCGCAATTGGCTAGCGCGTTCGGCTGTTAACAGAAAGGTTCGAGGTTCGAGCCCTCCTGGGAGCGGTGTGTCGCTTTTTTTCCTTCAAGCTGATAGCTTTGAAGAAATGTTCTGACCGTGGTGAGAGTTGAACAAGACTGTCTCCGTGCGCAATTTGCTAGCGTGATCGGCTATTAACCGAAAGGTTGAAGTTTCGACACCTCCCGGGAGTGGTGTGTCAGTTTTTTCTTTGCGCTGATATCTTTGGAGAAATGTTCTCACCATGGATAGAGTAAGAATGACTGTCTCCGTAGCGCAATTGGCTAGCGCGTTCGGCTGTTAACCGAAAGGTTTGAGGTTCGAGCCCTCCCGGGAACGGTGTGTCGCTTTTTTTTTATTTGCGCTGATACCTTTGGGGAAATGTTCTGACGGTGGTGAGAGGGGAGCACGACTGCCTCCGTGGCGCAATTGGCTAGCGCGTTGGGCTGTTAACCAAAAGGTTGGAGGTTCGAACCCACCCATGAGCGGTGTGTCTCTTTTTTTCTTTGCGCTGATACCTTTGGAAAAATGTTCTGCGGGTGGTGAGAGTGGAGCACGACTACCTCCTTGGCGCAATTGGCTGGCGCGTTCGGCTGTTAACCAAAAGGTTGGAGGTTCGAGCCCTCCCGAGAGTGGTGTGTCTCTTTTTTTTCTCCTTTCGCTGATAGCTTTGGAGAAATGTTCTGACGGTGGTGAGAGTGGAGCACGACTGTTTCCGTGGCAGAGTTGGCTAGTGCGATCAACTGTTAACTGAAAGCTTGGAGGTTCGAGCCCTCCCGGGAGCAGTGTGTCTCTTTTATCTTTGCGCTGACAGCTGTGGAGAAATGTTCTGATGGTGGTGAGAGTAGAGCACAACTGTCTACGTGGCGCATTTGGCTAGCGCGATCGGCTGTTTACCAAAAGGTTGGAGGTTCGAGCCCTCCCAGGAGCAGTGTGTTACTTTTTTTCTTTGCGCTGATACATTTGCAGAAATGCTCTGACCGTGCTGAGAGTGGAGCATGACTATCTCCGTGGCGCGATTGGCTAGCGTGTTCAGCTGTTAACTTAAAGGTTGGAGGTTCCAGCCTTGCCGGGAGCAGTGTGTCGCTTTTTTTCTTTGCGCTGATAGCTTTGGAGAAACGTTTTGAAGGTGGTGAGAGTGGAGCACGACTGTCTCCATGGCGCAATTGGCTGGCGCGTTCGGCTGTTAACCGAAAGGTTTGAAACGTTTCACGAACAAGCTCACATCGCCACTCTTGTCAAAAGGTTGGAGGTTCGAACACTCCCGGAAGAGCTGTGTCGCTGTTTTTCACGGTGACAGCTATGGAGAAATGTTCCGACGGTGTTGAGAGTAGAGCACGACTGTCTCCGTGGCGCATATGGCTAGCGCAATCGGCGGTTAACCGAAAGGTTGGAGGTTCGAGCCCTCCCGGGAGTGGGTTGTCACTTTTTTTCTTTGCGCTGGTAACTTTGAAGAAATGCTCTAACCGTGGTGAGAGTGGAGCACGACTGTCTCCGTGGCGCAATTGGCTAGCGCGTTTGCGTGTTAACCAAAAGGTTGAAGGTTCGAACCATCCCATGAGCGGTGTGTCTCTTTTTTTCTTTGCGCTGATACCTTTGGAAAAATGTTCTGAGGGTGGTGAGAGTGGAGCACGACTATCTCCTTGGCGCAATCGGCTGGCGCGTTCAACTCTTAAGCAAAAGGTTGGAGGTTCGAGCCCTCCCAAGAGCGGTGTGTCTCTCTTTTCTTTGCGCTGACCGCTGTGGAGAAATGTTCTGACGGTGGTGAGAGTAGAGCACGACTGTCTACGTGGCGCATTTGGCTAGTGCGATCGGCTGTTTACCGAAAGGTTGGAGGTTCGAGCCCTCCCGGGAGCAGAGTGTCATTTTTTTTCTTTGCGCTGATACATTTGCAGAAATGCTCTGGCTGTGCTGAGAGTGGAGCATGACTATCTCCGTGGCGCAATAGGCTAGCGTGTTCAGCTGTTAACTTAAAGGTTGGAGGTTCCAGCCTTACCGGGAGCAGTGTGTCGCTTTTTTTCTTTGCGCTGATAGCTTTTGAGAAACGTTCTGAAGGTGGTGAAAGTGGAGCCCGACTGTCTCCATGGCACAAATGGCTAGCGCGTTCGGCTGATAACCAAAAGGTTTGAAAAGTTTCACCAACAAGCTCACATCGCCACTCTTGTCGAAAGGTTGGAGGTTCGAGCACTCCCAGAAGAGCTGTGTCGCTTTTTTCGCGGTGACAGCTACGGATAAATGTTCCGACGGTGGTGAGAGTGGAGCACGACTGTCTCCGTGGCGCATTTGGCTAGCGCAATCGGCGGTTAACCGAAAGGTTGGAGGTTCGAGCCCTCCTGGGAGCAATGTGTCGCTTTATTTGTTCGCCCTGATAGCTTAGGAAAATGTTCTGACCGTGGTGAGATTGAGAATGACTGTCTCCGTAGCACAATTGGCTAGCGCACCGAACGGTTTGAGGTTAAAGCCCTTCTGGGAACGGTGTGTCGCTTTTTTTTATTTGCGCTGATACCTTAGAGAAATGGTATGACCATGGTAAGAGTAGTGCACGACTTTCTCCTTGGCACAATTGGCTAGCGCGATCGGCTGTTAACCAAAAGGTTGGAGGTTCGAGCCCTCCCGGGAGCGGGGTGTCACTTTTTTTGCGCTGATACCTATGGAGAAGTGCTCTAACCGTGGTGAGAGTGGAGCACGACTGTCTCCGTGGCGCATTTGGCTAGCGCAATTGGCAGTTTACCGAAAGGTTGGAGGTTCGAGCCCTCCCGGGAACGGTGTGTCGCTTTTTTTTTATTTGCACTGATACCTTTGGGGAAATGTTCTGACGGTGGTGAGAGGGGAGCACGACTATCTCCTTGGCGCAATCCACTAGCGTTTTCGGCTGTTAACCAGAATGTTGGAGGTTCGAACCCTCCCGAGAACGGTGTGTCTCTTTTTTTCTTCGCCCTGATAGCTTTGGAGAAATGTTCTGACCGTGGTGAGAGTGAGAATGACTGTCTCCATAGCGCAATTGGCTAGCGCGTTCGGCTGTTAACAGAAAGCATCGAGGTTCGAGCCCTCCTGGGAGCGGTGTGTCGCTTTTTTTCCTTCAAGCTGATAGCTTTGAAGAAATGTTCTGACCGTGGTGAGAGTTGAACAAGACTGTCTCCGTGCGCAATTTGCTAGCGTGATCGGCTAATAACCGAAAGGTTGGAGGTTCGACACCTCCCGGGAGTGGTGTGTCAGTTTTTTCTTTGCGCTGATATCTTTGGAGAAATGTTCTCACCGTGGTGAGAGTGAGAATGACTGTCTCCGTAGCGCAATTGGCTTGTGCGTTCGGCTGTTAACCGAAAGGTTTGAGGTTCGAGCCCTCCCGGGAACGGTGTGTCGCTTTTCTTTTATTTGCGCTGATACCTTTGGGGAAATGTTCTGACGGTGGTGAGAGGGGAGCACGACTGCCTCCGTGGCGCAATTGGCTAGCGCGTTGGGCTGTTAACCAAAAGGTTGGAGGTTCGAACCCACCCATGAGCGGTGTGTCTCTTTTTTTCTTTGCGCGGATACCTTTGGAAAAATGTTCTTAGGGTGGTGAGAATGGAGCACGACCACCTGCGTGACGCAATTGGCTAGCGCGTTCGGCTGTTAAACAAAAGGTTGGAGGTTCGAGCCCTCCCTGGAGCAGTGTGTCGCTTTTTTTTCTTTGCGCTGATAGCTTTGAAGAAATGTTCTAACGGTAGTGAGAGTGGAGCAGACTTTCTCCGTGGCGCAATTGGCTAGCACATTCGGCTGGTAACCAAAAGGTTGGAGGTTCGAGCCCTCCCGTGAGCGGTGTGTCTCTTTTTTTTTCTTCGCGCTGATAACTTTGGAGAAATGGTCTGACCGTGGTGAGAGTGGAGCACGGGTGTCTCTGTGGCGCTATTGGCTAGCGCGATCGGCTGTTAACCGAAAGGTTGGAGGTTCGAGCCCTCCCGAGAACGGTGTGCCGCTTTTTTTTATTTGCGCTGATACCTTTGGGGAAATGTTCTGACGGTGGTGAGAGGGGAGGACGAGTTTCTCCGTGGCACAGTTGGCTAGCGCGTTTGGCTGTTAAACAAAAAGTTGGAGGTTCGAGCCCTCAAGGGGGCGGTGTGTCGCTCTTTTTTCTTTGTGCTGATAGCTGTGGACAAATGTTCTGACGGTGGTGAGAGTGCAGCATGACTGTCTCCGGGGCGCTATTGGCTTGCGCAATCGCCTCTTAACCGAAAGGTTGGATGTTCGAGCCTTCCCGGGGGCGGTGTGTCGATTTTTTTTTTCTACGCGCCAAGAACTTTGGAGAAATGTTCTGACCGTGGTGAGAGTGGAGCACGACTGTCTCCGTGGCGCATTTGGCTAGCGCATTCGGCAGTTTACCGAAAGGTTGGAGGTTCGAGCCCTCCCGGGAGCGGTGTGTCTCTTTTTTTCTTTGCGCTGATACCTTTGAAAAAATGTTCTGAGGGTGGTGAGAGTGGAGCAAGGCTACCTCCGTGACGCAATTGGCTAGCGCGTTCGGCTGTTAACTAAAAGGGTGGAGGTTCGAGCGCTCCCGTGAGCAGTGTGTCTCTTTTTTTTTCTTCGCACTGGTAACTTTGGAGAAAGGTTCTGACGGTGGCGAGAGTGCAGCACGACTGTCTCCGTGGCACAATTGGCTAGCGCGATCGGCTGTTAACCGAAAGGTTAGAGGTTTGAGCCCTCCCGAGAGCAGTGTGTCGTTTTTTTTTCTTTGCGCTGATAGCTTTGGAGAAACGTTCTGATGGTGGTGAGAGTGGAGCACGACTGTCTCCATGGCGCAATTGGCTAGCGCGTTCGGCTGTTAACCGAAAGGTTTGAAACGTTTCACCAACAAGCTCACATCGCCACTCTTGACGAAAGGTTGGAGGTTCGAACACTCCCGGAAGAGCTGTCTCGCTTTTCTTTGCGGTGACAGCTATGGAGAAATGTTCCGACGGTGGGGAGAGTGGAGCACAACTGTCTCCGTGGCGCATTTGGCAAGCGCAATCGGCGGTTTATTTATTTATTTATTTTGTTACCCTCAATCGCCGAAGCTTTACAGAGGGGAGTGGGTTACAACATGAAAAATATACGTGCTATTTTATACATGAACAAAACTAAAAAAAAAAAAAAAAAAAAAACCTCTACTCAATGAGGCGCAACAAAAGTGAAACGTAAAAATAAGGAAATCACAATGAGCAAATAGTGAATGTAGTAAAATTATACAGTACTAGCAAAAAAGTGTAAAAGTAAGGGAAATGACACGCACACACAAAAAATCAAGAATCCACTGGAAAACGCTGGCATCTTGACACGTGGAGACAGAACTTCGTAAGGAGGGGAATAGATCGGATGACTAAGGAGAGCTATCGCGAAATAGGTGAGCTGATAAAGAATGACGAAAGAGGGAGTGATCAGAGATGGAAACGATGTCACCTGGTAGCCGATTCCAATCGTTTGATGTGACCGGTATGAAGGAGCAAGAAAATGTGTTTGTGTAGCAGAAAGTACCTTTAACCTTGTGTTCATGGTCGATCCGAGAGGAGTGATATGTGGGAGGCGTAATGAGCTCATTACGCAGTGATGGATGATGGTAGGTCTTATGGAAAAGGCAAAGGCGGAAGTACTTGCGACGCAGTGATAGAGGTGGCAGTGACAAGTGGTGCTTCATTGCTGTTACGCTTGATGTACGGTGATAATCCGATAGAATAAAACGTGCAGCGTTATTTTGAATTAGCTCAAGGTGCCTAATCAAGTTTTCGTGGTGAGGGTTCCAGATTGCAGCAGCGTACTCCAATTTCGAGCGCACGAGGGTTTTATAAAGAAGCATCTTCAAGGAAAGTGGGGCGTTGCTGAAATTTCGACGTATGTATCCCAATGTACGGTTAGCATTGTTCGTGATGACGTTAATATGGGCATTCCATGTTAGATTGAAAGAAATGGTGACGCCTAAGTACCGGTATGACGACACTTGGTCAAGATAAACATCACCCAGTTTGTATGTTGAGGAGTTATTGGGCTGGCGGGAGACTGTCATTAGCTTGCATTTTTTGGGATTTAATTTCATAAGCCATTTATCGCACCAATTCCTAATGTTATTTAAGTCTGTCTGCAAGATGTTCCTATCATCATCGGTACGTATTTCCCTGTAAAGCACACAGTCGTCGGCATATAAATGAACGGATGAAGAAACGCAGTCAGGGAGATCATTAATATATATTAAAAACAGCAGAGGTCCCAGAACTGAGCCTTGCGGGACACCCGATGTTACACTTATTTCCGGCGAGTCATGACCGTTAACAGTGACGTACTGAAGACGATTTGTTAGAAAGTAGTTGAGCCATGCCAGTACATTCGAGTCAAGGTTGAGAGAGGAGAGCTTATGCATTAGTAAAGCGTGATTGACTTTTTCAAATGCTTTTGCAAAATCCAGGAAAATGCAGTCAATTAGAGATTGTTTATCAAGAATGGTATGCAGGTGATGAGTGAAAAGAAGCAACTGGGTTTCACAGGAAAACGTACGCCTAAAACCGTGTTGGGCCGATGTAAAAAATGAATTCGATTCTAAAAGTTTCGCAATATGTGAATGCAGTACATGTTCCATTAGTTTACACGGAATGCTTGTTAGTGAAATGGGCCGATAGTTAAGAGCGGAGTGTTTATCACCAGACTTGTGTATCGGCACAACCTTACCGACCTTCCAGTCCAGCGGCAAAGTTGCTTGGTCAAGTGACTGCTGGAAAATCTTACACAAGAAGAGAGACGAGAAGGTTAACCGAAACCGAGAGAGACTTTCGGTTAACCGAGAAGGTTAACCGAAAGGTTGGAGGTTCGAGCCCTCCCGGGAGCGGCGTGTCACTTTTTTTGCGCTGATACCTTTGACGAAATGCTCTAAGCGTGGTGAGAATGGAGCACGACTGTCTCCGTGGCGCGATTGGCTAGCGTGTTCGGCTGTTAACCAGAATGTTGGAGGTTCGAGCCCTCCTGAGAGCGGTGTGTCTCTTTTTGTCTTCGCCCTGATAGCTTTGGAGAAATGTTCTGACCGTGGTGAGAGTGAGAATGACTGTCTCCGTAGTGCAATTGGCTAGCGCGTTCGGCTGTTAACCGAAAGGTTCGAGGTTCGAGCCCTCCTGGGAGTGGTGTGTCGTTTTTTTTTCTTTGTGCTGATAGCTTTGGAGAAATGTTCTGATCGGGGTGAGAGTGGAGCACGGCTGTCTCCGTGGCGCTATTGTCTAGCGCGATCGGCTGTTAACCGAAAGGTTGGAGGTTCGAGCCCTCCTGGGAGCGGTGTGTCGTTTTTTTTTTCGCTGATAGCTTTGGGGAAATGTTCTGACGGTGGTGAGAGTGGAGCACGAGTTTCTCCGTGGCGGAGTTGGCTAGCGCGTTTGGCTGTTAAACGAAAAGTTGGATGTTGAGCCCTCCCGCTAGAGGTGTGTCGCTTTTTTCTTTGCGCTGACAGCTATAGAGAAATGTTTCGAAGGTGGTGATAGTGGAGCACGACTGTCTCCGTGGTGCATTTCGCTAGAGCGATGGGCTGTTTACCGAAAAGTTGGAGGTTGGAGCCCTCCCGGGAGCGGGGTTTCGCTTTTTTCTTTGTGCTGACAGCTTTGGAGAAATGTTCTGATCGTGGTGAGAGTGGAGCACGGCTGTCTCCGTGGCGCTATTGTCTAGCGCGATCGGTTGTTAATCGAAAGGTTGGAGGTTTGAGCACTCCCGGGAGCGGTTTTTCGCTTTTTTCTTTGCGCTGATAGCTATGGAGAAATGTTTCGACGGTGGTGAGAGTGGAGCACGACTGTCTCCGTGGTGCATTTGGCTAGAGCGATCGGCTGTTTACCGAAAGGTTGGAGGTTGGAGCTCTCCCGGGAGCGGCACTTCACTTTTTTCTTTGCGCTGACAGCTATGGAGAAATGTTCCGACAGTGGTGAGAATGGAACGTGACTGTCTGCGTGGCGCAATCTGCTAGCGCGTCGGCTGTTAAGCAAAAGGTTGGAGAATCGAGCCCTCGCGGGAGCAGTGTGTCGCTTCTTTTCTTTGCGCTGATAGCTTTGGAAAAACGTTCTGACGGTGGTGAGAGTGGAGCACGACTGTCTCCTTGGCGCAATTGGCTAGCGCGTTGGGCTGTTAACCAAAAGGTTGGAGGTTAGAACCCTCCCATGAGCGGTGTGTCTCTTATTTTCTTTGCGCTGATACCTTTGGAAAAATGTTCTGAGGGTGGTGAGAATGGAGCACGACCACCTGCGTGACGCAATTGGCTAGCGCGTTAGGCTGTTAACCAAAAGGTTGGAGGTTCGAGCCCTCCCTGGAGCGGTGTGTCGCTTTTTTTTCTTTGCTCTGATAGCTTTGGAGAAATGTTCTGACAGTGGGGAGAGTGGAGCACGACTATCTCCGTGGCGCAATTGGCTAGCACATTCGGCTGGTAACCAAAACTTTGGAGGTTCGAGCCCTCCCGTGAGCGGTGTGTCTCTTTTTTTCCTTCGCGCTGATAACTTTGGAGAAATGGTCTGACCGTGGTGAGAGTGGAGCACGGGTGTCTCCGTGGCGCTATTGGCTAGCGCCACGGAGACACCCTTAACCCTTAACCGAAAGGTTTGATGTTTGAGCCTTCCCGGGGCGGGGTGTCGCTTTTTTCTACGCGCAAATAACTTTGGAGAAATGTTCTGACGTGGTGAGAGTGGGGCACGATTGTCTCCTTGGTGCATTTGGCTAGCGCGATCGGCTGTTTACCAAAAGGTTGGAGGTTCGAACCCTCCCATGAGCGGCGTGTCTCTTTTTTTCTTTGCGCTGATACCTTTGGAAAAATGTTCTGAGGGTGGTGAGAATGGAGCACGACCACCTGCGTGACGCAATTGGCTAGCGCGTTAGGCAGTTAACCAAAAGGTTGGAGGTTCGAGCCCTCCCGAGTGCGGTGTGTCTCTTTTTTTTCTTTGCGCTGATAGCTTTGGAGAAATGTTCTGACGGTGGTGAGAGTGGAGCGCGACTGTCTCCGAAGCACATTTGGCTAGCGCGATCGGCTGTTAACTGAAAGGTTAGAGGTTCACCCTCCCGGGAACAGTCTTTCACTTTTTTTTGCGCTGATAGCTTTGGAGAAACGTTCTGACGGTGGTGACAGTGGAGCACGGCTGTCTCCATGGCGCAATTGGCTAGCGCGTTCGGCTGTTAACCGAAAGGTTTGAAATGTTTCACCAACAAGCCCACATCGCCACACTTGTCGAAAGGTTGGAGGTTCGAGCACTCCCGGGAGAGCTTTGTCGCTTTTTTTGCGGTGACAGCTATGAAGAAATGTTCCGACGGTGGTGAGAGTGTAGCACGACTGTCTCTGTGGTGCATTTGGCTAGCGCAATTGGCGGCTAACCAAAAGGTTGGAGGTTCGAGCCCTCTCGGGAGCGGTGTGTCTCTTTTTTTCGCCCTAATAGCTTTGGAGAAATGTTCTGACCGTTGTGAGAGTGAGAATGACTGTCTCCATAGCGCAATTGGCTTGCGCGTTCAGCTGTTAACCGAAAGGTTTGAGGTTCGAGCCCTCCCGGAAGCGGTGTGTCTCTTTTTTTTCGCCCTGATAGCTTTGGAGAAATGTTCTGACCATGGTGAGAGTGAGAATGACTGTCTCCGTAGCGGAATCGTCTAGCGCGTTCGGCTGTTAACGGAAAGGTTTGAGGTTCGAGCCCTCCCGGGAACGGTCTGTCGCTTTTTATTATTGCGCTGATACCTTTGGGGAAATGTTCTGACGGTGGTGAGAGTGGAGCAAGACTGTCTCCGTGCGCAATATACTAGCGCGATCGGCTGTTAACCGAAAGGTTGGAGGTTTGAGCCCTCCCGGGAGCGGTGTGTCGCTTTTTTTCTTTGCGCTGATAGCTTTGGAAAAATGTTCTGATGGTGGTGAGAGTGGAACACGACTGTCTCCATGGCGCAATTGGCAAGCGCGTTTGGCAGTTAACCCAAGGTTTGGAGGTTCGAGCCCTCCCGGGAGCGGTGTATCGCTTTTTTCTTTGCGCTGATAGCTATGGAGAAATGTTTCGACGGTGGTGAGAGTGGAGCACGACTGTCTCCGTGGTGCATTTGGCTAGCGCAATCGGCTGTTTACCGAAAGGTTGCAGGTTGGAGCCCTCCCGAGAGCGGCGTTTCGCTTTTTTCTTTGCGCTGACAGCTATGGAGAAATTTTCCGACAGTGGTGAGAGTGGACAATGACTGTCTCCGTGGCGCAATCTGCTAGCGCGTCGGCTGTTAGGCAAAAGATTGGAGGTTCGAGCCCTCCCGGGAGCAGTGTGTCGCTTTTTTTCTTTGCGCTGATAGCTTTGGAGAAACGTTCTGACGGTGGTGAGAGTGGAGCACGACTGTCTCCGTGGCGATATTGACTAGCGCGTGGGGTGTTAACCAAAAGGTTGGAGGTTCGAGACCTCCCATGAGCGGTGGGTCTCTTATTTTCTTTGCGCTGATACCTTCTGAAAAATGTTCTGAGGGTGGTGAGAATCGAGCACGACCACTTGCGTGACGCAATTGGCTAGCGCGTTAGGCTGTTAACCATAAGGTTGGAGATTCGAGCCCTCCCGAGTGCGGTGTGTCTCTTTTTTTTCTTTGCGCTGATAGCTTTGGAGAAATGTTCCGACGGTGGTGAGAGTGTAGCACGACTGTCTCTGTGGTGCATTTGGCTAGCGCAATTGGCGGCTAACCAAAAGGTTGGAGGTTCGAGCCCTCTCGGGAGCGGTGTGTCTCTTTTTTTCGCCCTAATAGCTTTGGAGAAATGTTCTGACCGTGGTGAGAGTGAGAATGACTGTCTCCATAGCGCAATTGGCTTGCGCGTTCAGCTGTTAACCGAAAGGTTTGAGGTTCGAGCCCTCCCGGAAGCGGTGTGTCTCTTTTTTTTCGCCCTGATAGCTTTGGAGAAATGTTCTGACCATGGTGAGAGTGAGAATGACTGTCTCCGTAGCGGAATCGTCTAGCGCGTTCGGCTGTTAACGGAAAGGTTTGAGGTTCGAGCCCTCCCGGGAACGGTCTGTCGCTTTTTATTATTGCGCTGATACCTTTGGGGAAATGTTCTGACGGTGGTGAGAGTGGAGAACGACTGTATCCGTGCCCAAGCGACTAGCGCGATTGGCTGTTAATCGAAAAGTTGGAGGTTGAAGTCCTGCCGGGAGCGGCGTTTCGCTTTTTTTTGCGCTGACATCTAAGGAGAAATGTTCCGACAGTGGTGAGAGTGGAGCAAGACTGTCTCTGTGCGCAATAGACTAGCGCGATCGGCTGTTAACCGAAAGGTTGGAGGTTTGAGCCCTCCCGGGAGCGGTGTGTCGCTTTTTTTCTTTGCGCTGATAGCTTTGGAAAAATGTTCTGATGGTGGTGAGAGTGGAACACGACTGTCTCCATGGCGCAATTGGCAAGCGCGTTTGGCAGTTAACCCAAGGTTTGGAGGTTCGAGCCCTCCCGGGAGCGGTGTATCGCTTTTTTCTTTGCGCTGATAGCTATGGAGAAATGTTTCGACGGTGGTGAGAGTGGAGCACGACTGTCTCCGTGGTGCATTTGGCTAGCGCAATCGGCTGTTTACCGAAAGGTTGCAGGTTGGAGCCCTCCCGAGAGCGGCGTTTCGCTTTTTTCTTTGCGCTGACAGCTATGGAGAAATTTTCCGACAGTGGTGAGAGTGGACAATGACTGTCTCCGTGGCGCAATCTGCTAGCGCGTCGGCTGTTAGGCAAAAGATTGGAGGTTCGAGCCCTCCCGGGAGCAGTGTGTCGCTTTTTTTCTTTGCGCTGATAGCTTTGGAGAAACGTTCTGACGGTGGTGAGAGTGGAGCACGACTGTCTCCGTGGCGCAATTGACTAGCGCGTTGGGCTGTTAACCAAAAGGTTGGAGGTTCGAACCCTCCCATGAGCGGTGGGTCTCTTATTTTCTTTGCGCTGATACCTTCTGAAAAATGTTCTGAGGGTGGTGAGAATCGAGCACGACCACTTGCGTGACGCAATTGGCTAGCGCGTTAGGCTGTTAACCAAAAGGTTGGAGATTCGAGCCCTCCCGAGTGCGGTGTGTCTCTTTTTTTTCTTTGCGCTGATAGCTTTGGAGAAATGTTCCGACGGTGGTGAGAGTGTAGCACGACTGTCTCTGTGGTGCATTTGGCTAGCGCAATTGGCGGCTAACCAAAAGGTTGGAGGTTCGAGCCCTCTCGGGAGCGGTGTGTCTCTTTTTTTCGCCCTAATAGCTTTGGAGAAATGTTCTGACCGTGGTGAGAGTGAGAATGACTGTCTCCATAGCGCAATTGGCTTGCGCGTTCAGCTGTTAACCGAAAGGTTTGAGGTTCGAGCCCTCCCGGAAGCGGTGTGTCTCTTTTTTTTCGCCCTGATAGCTTTGGAGAAATGTTCTGACCCTGGTGAGAGTGAGAATGACTGTCTCCGTAGCGGAATCGTCTAGCGCGTTCGGCTGTTAACGGAAAGGTTTGAGGTTCGAGCCCTCCCGGGAACGGTCTGTCGCTTTTTATTATTGCGCTGATACCTTTGGGGAAATGTTCTGACGGTGGTGAGAGTGGAGAACGACTGTATCCGTGCCCAAGCGACTAGCGCGATTGGCTGTTAATCGAAAAGTTGGAGGTTGAAGCCCTGCCGGGAGCGGCGTTTCGCTTTTTTTTGCGCTGACATCTAAGGAGAAATGTTCCGACAGTGGTGAGAGTGGAGCAAGACTGTCTCCGTGCGCAATAGACTAGCGCGATCGGCTGTTAACCGAAAGGTTGGAGGTTTGAGCCCTCCCGGGATCGGTGTGTCGATTTTTTTCTTTGCGCTGATAGCTTTGGAAAAATGTTCTGATGGTGGTGAGAGTGGAACACGACTGTCTCCATGGCGCAATTGGCAAGCGCGTTTGGCAGTTAACCCAAGGTTTGGAGGCTCGAGCCCTCCCGGGAGCGGTGTATCGCTTTTTTCTTTGCGCTGATAGCTATGGAGAAATGTTTCGACGGTGGTGAGAGTGGAGCACGACTGTCTCCGTGGTGCATTTGGCTAGCGCGATCGGCTGTTTACCGAAAGGTTACAGGTTGGAGCCCTCCCGAGAGCGGCGTTTCGCTTTTTTCTTTGCGCTGACAGCTATGGAGAAATTTTCCGACAGTGGTGAGAGTGGACAATGACTGTCTCCGTGGCGCAATCTGCTAGCGCGTCGGCTGTTAGGCAAAAGATTGGAGGTTTGAGCCCTCCCGGGAGCAGTGTGTCGCTTTTTTTCTTTGCGCTGATAGCTTTGGAGAAACGTTCTGACGGTGGTGAGAGTGGAGCACGACTGTCTCCGTGGCGCCATTGACTAGCGCGTTGGGCTGTTAACCAAAAGGTTGGAGGTTCGAACCCTCCAATGAGCGGTGGGTCTCTTATTTTCTTTGCGCTGATACCTTCTGAAAAATGTTCTGAGGGTGGTGAGAATCGAGCACGACCACCTGCGTGACGCAATTGGCTAGCGCGTTAGGCTGTTAACCAAAAGGTTGGAGATTCGAGCCCTCCCGAGTGCGGTGTGTCTCTTTTTTTTCTTTGCGCTGATAGCTTTGGAGAAATGTTCCGACGGTGGTGAGAGTGTAGCACGACTGTCTCTGTGGTGCATTTGGCTAGCGCAATTGGCGGCTAACAAAAAGGTTGGAGGTTCGAGCCCTCTCGGGAGCGGTGTGTCTCTTTTTTTCGCCCTAATAGCTTTGGAGAAATGTTCTGACCGTGGTGAGAGTGAGAATGACTGTCTCCATAGCGCAATTGGCTTGCGCGTTCAGCTGTTAACCGAAAGGTTTGAGGTTCGAGCCCTCCCGGGAGTGGTGTGTCTCTTTTTTTTCGCCCTGATAGCTTTGGAGAAATGTTCTGACCATGGTGAGAGTGAGAATGACTGTCTCCGTAGCGGAATCGTCTAGCGCGTTCGGCTGTTAACGGAAATGTTTGAGGTTCGAGCCCTCCCGGGAACGGTCTGTCGCTTTTTATTATTTGCGCTGGTACCTTTCGGGAAATGTTCTGACGGTGGTGAGAGTGGAGAACGACTGTCTCCGTGCCCAAGCGACTAGCGCGATTGGCTGTTAACCGAAAAGTTGGAGGTTGAAGCCCTGCCGGGAGTGGCGTTTCGCTTTTTTTTGCGCTGACAGCTAAGGAGAAATGTTCCGACAGTGGTGAGAGTGGAGCAAGACTGTCTACGTGCGCAATAGACTAGCGCGATCGGCTGTTAACTGAAAGGTTGGAGGTTTGAGCCCTCCCGGGAGCGGTGTGTCGCTTTTTTTCTTTGCGCTGATTGCTTTGGAAAAATGTTCTGATGGTGGTGAGAGTGGAACACGACTGTCTCCATGGCGCAGTTGGCTAGCGCGTTTGGCAGTTAACCCAAGGTTTGGAGGTTCGAGCCCTCCCGAGAGCGGTGTGTCTCTTTTTTTTTCTTTGCGCTGATAGCTTTGGAGAAATGTTCTGACGGTGGTGAGAGTGGAGCGCGACTGTCTCCCTGGCACATTTGGCTAGCGCGATCGGCTGTTAACTGAAAGGTTGGAGGTTCCAGCCCTCCCGGGAGCAGTGTGTCGCTTCTTTTCTTTGCGCTGACAGCTTTGGAGAAACGTTCTGACGGTGGTGAGAGTGGAGCACGACTGTCTCCATGGCGCAATTGGCTAGCGCGTTCGGCTGTTAACCGAAAGGTTTGAAAGGTTTCACCAACAAGCCCACATCGCCACACTTGTCGAAAGGTTGGAGGTTCGAGCACTCCCGGGAGAGCTGTGTCGCTTTTTTTGCGGTGACAGCTATGGAGAAATGTTCCGACGTGGTGGGAGTGGAGCAAGACTGTCTCCGTGGCGCATTTGGCTAGCGCAATTGGCGGTTAACCGAAAGGTTGGAGGTTCGAGCCCGCTCGAGAGAGGTGTGTCACTTTTTTTCTTTGCGCTGATACCTTTGGAGAAATGCTCTAACCGTGGTGAGAGTTGAGCACGACTGTCTCCGTGGCGCAATTGGCTAGCGCGTTCGGCTGTTAACCGAAAGGTTGGAGGTTCGAACCCTCCTGGAAGTGAAGTGTCGCTTTTTTGTTCGCCCTGATAGCTTCAGAGAAATGTTCTGACCGTGGTGAGAGTGAGAGTGACTGTCTCCGTGGCGCAATTGGCTAGCACATTCGGCTGGTAACCAAAAGGTTGGGGGTTCGAGCCCTCCCGTGAGCGGTGTGTCTCTTTTTTTTCTTCGCACTGAAAACTTTGGAGAAATGGTCTGACCGTGGTGACAGTGGAGCACGGGTGTCTCCGTGGCGCTATTGGCTAGCGCAATCGCCTCTTAACCGAAAGGTTTGATGTTTGAGCCTTCCGGGGGCCGGGTGACGCTTTTTTTCTACGCGCAAATAACTTTGGAGAAATGTTCTGACTGTGGTGAGAGTGGGGCACGATTGTCTCCTTGATGCATTTGGCTAGCGCGATCGGCTGTTTACCAAAAGGTTGGAGGTTCGAACCCTCCCATGAGCGGCGTGTCTCTTTTTTTCTTTGCGCTGATACCTTTGGAAAAATGTTCTGAGGGTGGTGAGATTGGAGCACGACCACCTGCGTGACGCAATTGGCTAGCGCGTTAGGCTGTTAACCAAAAGGTTGGAGGTTCGAGCCCTCCCGAGTGCGGTGTGTCTCTTTTTTTTTCTTTGCGCTGATAGCTTTGGAGAAATGTTCTGAGGGTGGTGAGAGTGGAGCGCGATTGTCTCCGAAGCACATTTGGCTAGCGCGATCGGCTGTTAACTGAAAGGTTAGAGGTTCCAGCCCTCCTGGGAACAGTGTTTCGCTTTTTTTTGCGCTGATAGCTTTGGAGAAACGTTCTGACGGTGGTGAGAGTGGAGCACGGCTGTCTCCATGGCGCAAATGGCTAGCGCGTTCGGCTGTTAACCGAAAGGTTTGAAAGGTTTCACCAACAAGCCCACATCGCCACACTTGTCGAAAGGTTGGAGGTTCGAGCACTCCCGGGAGAGCTATGTCGCTTTTTTTGCGGTGACAGCTATGAATAAATGTTCCGACGGTGGTGAGAGTGTAGCACGACTGTCTCCGTGGTGCATTTGGCTAGCGCAATTGGCGGTTAACCGAAAGGTTGGAGGTTCGAGCCCTCTCGGGAGCGGTGTGTCTCTTTTTTTCGCCCTAATAGCTTTGGAGAAATGTTCTGACCGTGGTGAGAGTGAGAATGACTGTCTCCGTGGCGCAATCTGCCAGCGCGTCGGCTGTTAGGCAAAAGATTGGAGGTTCGAGCCCTCCCGGGAGCAGTGTGTCGCTTTTTTTCTTTGCGCTGATACCTTTGGGGAAATGTTCTGACGGTGGTGAGAGTGGAGCACGACTGTCTCCGTGCCCAAGCGACTAGCGCGATTGGCTGTTAACCGAAAAGTTGGAGGTTGAAGCCCTGCCGGGAGCGGCGTTTCGCTTTTTTTGCGCTGACAGCTAAGGAGAAATGTTCCGACAGTGGTGAGAGTGGAGCAAGACTGTCTCCGTGCGCAATAGACTAGCGCGATCGGCTGTTAACCGAAAGGTTGGAGGTTTGAGCCCTCCCGGGAGTGGTGTGTCGCTTTTTTTTTGCGCTGATAGCTTTGGAGAAACGTTCTGACGGTGGTGAGAGTGGAGCACGACTGTCTCCGTGGCGCAATTGACTAGCGCGTTGGGCTGTTAACCAAAAGGTAGGAGGTTCAAACCCTCCCATGAGCGGTGTGTCTCTTATTTTCTTTGCGCTGATACCTTCTGAAAAATGTTCTGAGGGTGGTGAGAATCGAGCACGACCACCTGCGTGACGCAATTGGCTAGCGCGTTAGGCTGTTAACCAAAAGGTTGGAGATTCGAGCCCTCCCGAGTGCGGTGTGTCTCTTTTTTTTCTTTGCGCTGATAGCTTTGGAGAAATGTTCTGACGGTGGTGAGAGTGGAGCGCGATTGTCTCCTTGGTGCATTTGGCTAGCGCGATCGGCTGTTTACCAAAAGGTTGGAGGTTCGAACCCTCCCATGAGCGGCGTGTCTCTTTTTTTCTTTGCGCTGATACCTTTGAAAAAATGTTCTGAGGGTGGTGAGAGTGGAGCACGACTACCTCCGTGACGCAATTGGCTAGCGCGTTCGGCTGTTAACTAAAAAGGTGGAGGTTCGAGCGCTCCCGTGAGTGGTGTGTCTCTTTTTTTTCTTCGCGCTGGTAACTTTGGAGGAATGGTCTGACTGTGGTGAGAGTGGAGCACGGGTGTCTCCGTGGCGCTATTGGCTAGCGCGATCGGCTGTTAACCGAAAGGTTGGAGGTTTGAGCCCTCCCGGGAGCAGTGTGTCGCTTTTTTCCTTTGCGCTGATAGCTTTGGAGAAACGTTCTGATGGTGGTGAGAGTGGAGCAGGACTGTCTCCATGGCGCAATTGGCTAGCGCGTTTGGCTGTTAACCGAAAGCTTTGAAACGTTTCACCAACAAGCTCACATCGCCACTCTTGTCGAAAGGTTGGAGGTTCGAACACTCCCGGAAAAGCTGTTTCGCTTTTTTTTGCGGTGACAGCTATGGAGAAATGTTCCGACGGTGGGGAGAGTGGAGCACAACTGTCTCCGTGGCGCATTTGGCAAGCGCAATCGGCGGTTTACCGAAAAGTTTGAGGTTCGAGCCCTCCCGGGAGCGGCGTGTCACTTTTTTTCTTTGCGCTGATACCTTTGGAGAAATGCTTTAAGCGTGGTGAGAATGGAGCACGACTGTCTCCGTGGCGCCATTGCTAGCGCGGTTGGCTGTTAACCGAAAGGCTGGATGTTCGAACCCTCCTGGGAGCAGTGTGTCGCTTTATTTGTTCGCCCTGATAGCTTTGGAGAAATGTTCTGACTGGGTAGAGAGTGAGAATGACTGTCTCCATAGCGCAGTTGGCTAGCGCGTTCGGCTGTTAACCGAAAGGTTTGAGGCTCGAGCCCTCCCGCGAACGGTGTGTCGCTTTTTCTTATTTGCGCTGACACCTTTAGGGAAATTTTCTGACGGTGGTGAGAGTGGAGCACGACTGTCTCCGTGCGCAATTGACTAGCGCGATTGGCTGTTAACCGAAAGGTTGGAGGTTTGAGCACTCCCGGGAGTGGTGTATCGTTTTTTTCTTTGCGCTGATACATTTGAGGAAGGGTATGACCATGGTAAGAGTAGCGCACGACTGTCTCCTTGGCACAATTGGCTAGCGCGATCGGCTGTTAACCAAAAGGTGGGAGGTTCGAGCACTCCCATGAGTGGTCTGTCGCTTTTTTTCTTTGTGCTGATAGCTTTGGAGAAATGTTCTGACAGTGGTGAGACTGGAGCATGACTATCTCTGTGGCGCAATTGGCTAGCGTGTTGGGCTGTTAACCAGAAGGTTGGAGGTTCGATAGCTTTGGAGAAATGTTCTCTCGGTGGTGAGAGTGGAGCACTACTATCTCCGTGGCGCAATCGGTCAGCGTTTTCGGCTCTTAACCAGAACGTTGGAGGTTCGAGCCCTCCTGAGAGCGGTGTGTCTCTTTCTGTCTTCGTTGTGATAGCTTTGGAGAAATGTTCTGACCGTGGTGAGAGTCAGAATGACTGTCGCCGTAGTGAAATTGGCTAGCGCGTTCGGCTGTTAACCGAAAGGTTCGAGGTTCGAGCCCACCTGGGAGCCGTGTGTCGCTTTTTTTTCTTTGTGCTGATAGCTTTGGACAAATGTTCTGATCGCGGTGAGAGTGGAGCACGGCTGTCTCCGTGGCGCTATTGTCTAGCGCGATCGGCTGTTAACCGAAAGGTTGGAGGTTCTAGCCCTCGTGGGAGCGGTGTGTCGTTTTTTGAGCTGATAGCTTTGGGGAAATGTTCTGACGGTGGTGAGAGTGGAGCACGAGTTTCTCCGTGGCAGAGTTGGCTAGCGCGTTTGGCTGTTACCCGAAAAGTTGGATGTTGAGCCCTCCCGGTAGAGGTGTGTCGCTTTTTTCTTTGCGCTGACAGCTATAAATGTTTCGAAGGTGGTGAGAGTGGAGCACGACTGTCTCCGTGGTGCATTCTGCTAGAGCGATGGGCTGTTTACCGAAAAGTTGGAGGTTGGAGCCCTCCCGGGAGCGGCGTTTCGCATTTTCTATGCGCCGACAGCTTTGGAGAAATGTTCTGATCGTGGTGAGAGTGGAGCACGGCTGTCTCCGTGGCGCTATTGTCTAGCGCGATCGGCTGTTAACCGAAAGGTTGGAGGTTTGAGCACTCCCGGGAGCGGTGTGTCGCTTTTTTTCTTTTCGCTGATAGCTTTGGAAAAATGTTCTGGTGGTGGTGAGAGTGGAACACGACTGTCTCCATGGCACAATTGGCTAGCGCGTTTGGCAGTTAACCCAAGGTTTGGAGGTTCGAGCCCTCCCGGGAGCGGTGTTTCGCTTTTTTTCTTTGCGCTGATAGCTATGGAGAAATGTTTCGACGGTGGTGAGAGTGGAGCACGACTGTCTCCGTGGTGCATTTGGCTAGCGCGATCAGCTGTTTACCGAAAGGTTGGAGGTTAGAACCCTCCCATGAGCAGTGTGTCTCTTATTTTCTTTGCGCTGATACTTTTGGAAAAATGTTCTGAGGGTGGTGAGAATGGAGCACGACCACCTGCGTGACGCAATTGGCTAGCGCGTTAGGCTGTTAACCAAAAGGTTGGAGGTTCGAGCCCTCCCGAGTGCGGTGTGTCTCTTTTTTTTTCTTTGCGCTGATAGCTTTGGAGAAATGTTCTGACGGTGGTGAGAGTGGAGCGCGACTGTCTCCGAAGCACATTTGGCTAGCGCGATCGGCTGTTAAGTGAAAGGTTAGAGGTTCCAGCCCTCCCGGGAGCAGTGTTTCGCTTTTTTTTGCGCTGATAGCTTTGGAGAAACGTTCTGACGGTGGTGAGAGTGGAGCACGGCTGTCTCCATGGCGCAATTGGCTAGCGCTTTCGGCTGTTAACCGAACGGTTTGAAAGGTTTCACCAACAAGCCCACATCGCCACACTTGTCGAAAGGTTGGAGGTTCGAGCACTCCCGGCAGAGCTGTGTCGCTTTTTTGGCGGTGACAGCTATGGAGAAATGTTCCGACGGTGGTGAGAGTGTAGCTCGACTGTCTCCGTGGTGCATTTGGCTAGCGCAATTGGCGGTTAACCGAAAGGTTGGAGGTTCGAGCCCTCTCGGGAGTGGTGTGTCTATTTTTTTCGCCCTGATAGCTTTGGAGAAATGTTCTGACCGTGGTGAGAGTGAGTATGACTGTCTCCGTAGCGCAATTGGCTTGCGCGTTCAGCTGTTAACCGAAAGGTTTGAGGTTCGAGCCCTCCCGGGAGCGGTGTGTCTCTTTTTTTCGCCCTGGTAGCTTTGGAGAAATGTTCTGACCATGGTGACAGTGAGAACGACTGTCTCCGTAGCGGATTCGGCTAGCGCATTCGGCTGTTAACGGAAAGGTTTGAGGTTCGAGCCCTCCCGGGAACGGTGTGTCGCTTTTTATTATTTGCACTGATACCTTTGGGGAAATGTTCTGATGGTGGTGAGAGTGGAGAACGACTGTCTCCGTGCCCAAGCGACTAGCGCGATTGGCTGTTAACCGAAAAGTTGGAGGTTGAAGCCCTCTCGGGAGCGGCGTTTCGCTTTTTTTGCGCTGACAGCTAAGGAGAAATGTTCCGACAGTGGTGAGAGTGGAGCACGACTGTCTCCGTGGCGCATTAGGCTAGCGCAATTGGCGGCTAACCGAAAGGTTGGAGGTTCGAGCCCTCTCGATAGCGGTGTGTCACTTTTTTTCTTTGCGCTGATACCTTTGGAGAAATGCTCTAACCGTGGTGAGAGTTGAGCACGACTGTCTCCGTGGCACAATTGGCTAGCGCGTTCGGCTGTTAACCGAAAGGTTGGAGGTTCGAGCCCTCCCGGGAGCGGTGTGTCTCTTTTTTCGCCCTGATAGCTTTGAAGAAATGTTCTGACCGTGGTGAGAGTGAAAATGACTGTCTCCGTAGCGCAATCAGCTAGCGCGTTCGGCTGTTAAGGGAAAGGTTTGAGGTTCGAGCGCTCCCGGGAACGGTGTGTCGCTTTTTATTATTTGCGCTGATACCTTTGGGGAAATGTTCTGACGGTGGTGAGAGTGGAGCACGACTGTCTCCGTGCGCAATTGACTAGCGCGATTGGCTGTTAACCGAAAGGTTGGAGGATTGAGCCCTCCCGGGAGCGGTGTATCGCTTTTTTTCTTTGCGCTGATACCTTTGAGGAATGTTATGACCATGGTAAGAGTAGTGCACGACTGTCTCCTTGGCACAATTGGCTAGCGCGATCGGCTGTTAAGCAAAAATTTTGGAGGTTCGAGCCCTCCCTGGAGTGGTGTGTCGCTTTTTTTTCTTTGCGCTGATATCTTTAGAGAAATGTTCTGACGGTGGTGAGAGTGGAGCACGACTCTCTCCGTGGCGCAATTGGCTAGCACATTTGGCGTTTAACCAAAAGGTTGGAGGTTCGAGCCCTCCCGAAAACGGTGTGTCTGTTTTTTTTATCTTCGCGCTGATAGCTTTGGAAAAATGGTCTGACAGTGTTGAGAGTGGAGCTCGGGTGTCTCCGTGGCACATTTGGCTGGCGCGATCGGCTGTTAACTGAAACGTTAGAGGTTCCAGCCGTCCCGGGAGCAGTGTGTCGCTTTTTTCTTTGCGATGATAGCTTTGGAAAAACGTTCTGGTGGTGGTGAGAGTGGAACACGACTGTCTCCATGGCACAATTGGCTAGCGCGTTTGGCAGTTAACCCAAGGTTTGGAGGTTCGAGCCCTCCCGGGAGCGGTGTTTCGCTTTTTTTCTTTGCGCTGATAGCTATGGAGAAATGTTTCGACGGTGGTGAGAGTGGAGCACGACTGTCTCCGTGGTGCACTTGGCTAGCGCGATCAGCTGTTTACCGAAAGGTTGGAGGTTAGAACCCTCCCATGAGCGGTGTGTCTCTTATTTTCTTTGCGCTGATACTTTTGGAAAAATGTTCTGAGGGTGGTGAGAATGGAGCACGACCACCTGCGTGACGCAATTGGCTAGCACATTCGGCTGTCAACCAAAACGTTGGAGGTTCGAGCCCTCCCGAGAGCGGTGTGTCTCTTTTCTTTTCTTCATGCTGATAGCTTTGGAGAAATGGTCTGACCGTGGTGAGAGTGGAGCACGGCTGTCTTCCTGGCGCTATTGGCTAGCGCTATCGGCTGTTCACCGATATGTGGGAGGTTCGAGCCCTCCCGGGTGCGGTGTTTCGTTTTTTTTATTTGCGCTGATAGCTTTGGGGAAATGTTCTGACGGTGGTGAGAGATGAGCACGAGTTTCTTCGTGGCAGAGTTGGCTAGCGCGTTTGGCTGTTAAACGAAATGTTGGATGTTTGAGCCCTCCCGGTAGAGGTGTGTCGATATTTTCTTTGCGCTTACAGCTATGGATAAATATTTCGGCGGTGGTGAGAGTGGAGCACTACTGTCTCCGTGGGGCATTTGGCTAGCGCGACGGCTGTTTACCGAAAGGTTGGAGGTTGGAGCCCTCCCGGGAGCGGCGTTTCGCTTTTTTCTTTACGCTTACAACTATGTAGAAATGTTCCGACAGTGGTGAGAGTGGAGCAAGACTGTCTCCGTGCGCAATAGACTAGCGCGATCGGCTGTTAATCGAAAGGTTGGAGGTTTGAGCCCTCCCGGGAGCGGTGTGTCGCTTTTTTTCTTTGCGCTGATAGCATTGGCAAAATGTTCTGATGGTGGTGAGAGTGGAACGCGACTGTCTCCATGGCGTAATTGGCTAGCGCATTTGGCTGTTAACCCAAGGTTTGGAGGTTCGAGCCGTCCCGGGAGCGGTGTGTCGCTTTTTTTCTTTGCGCTGATAGCTATGGAGAAATGTTTTGACGGTGGTGAGAGTGGAGCACGACTGTCTCCGTGATGCATTTGGCTAGCGCGATCGGCTGTTAACCGAAAGGTAGGAGCTTCGAACCCTCCTGGGAGCGAAGTGTCGCTTTTTTGTTCGCCCTGATAGCTTTGGAGAAATGTTCTGACCATGGTGAGAGTGAGAATGACTGTCTCCGTAGCGCAATTGGCTAGCGCGTTCGGCTGTTAACCGAAAGGTTTGAGGTTCGAGCCCTCCCGGGAACGGTGTGTCGCTTTTTTTTATTTGCGCTGATACCTTTGGGGAAATGTTCTGACGGTGGTGTGAGTGGAGGACGACTGTCTCCGTGCGCGATTGACTAGCGCGATTTGCTGTTAACCGAAAGGTTGGAGGTGTGAGCCCTCCCGGGAGCGGTGTAGCGCTTTTTTCTTTGCGCTGATACCTTTGAGGAATGTTATGACCATGGTAAGAGTTGTGCACGACTGCCTCCTTGGCACAATTGCCTAGTGCGATCGGCTGTTAACCAAAAGGTTGAAGGTTCGAATCCTCCCGAGAGCGGTGTGTCTCTTTTTTTTCACCCTGATAGATTTGGAGAAATTTTCTGACCGGGGTGAGAGTGAGAATGACTGTCTCCGTAGCGCAATTGGCTTGCGCGTTCGGCTGTTAAACGAAAGGCTTGAGGTTCGAGCCCTCCCGGGAGCGGTGTGTCTCTTTTTTTTTGCCCTGATAGCTTTGAAGAAATGTTCTGACCGTGGTAAGAGTGAAAATGACTGTCTCCGTAGCGCAATCGGCTAGCGCGTTCGGCTGTTAAGGGAAAGGTTTGACGTTCGAGCGCCCCCGAGAACGGTGTGTCGCTTTTTATTATTTGCGCTGATATTTTTGGGGAAATGTTCTGACGATGGTGAGAGTGGAGCACGACTGTCTCCGTGCGCAATTGACTAGCGCGATTGGCTGTTAACCGAAAGGTTAGAGGAATGAGCCCTCCCGGGAGCGGTGTATCGCTTTTTTTCTTTGCGCTGATACCTTTGAGGAATGTTATGACCATGGTAAGAGTAGTGCACGACTGTCTCCTTGGCACAATTGGCTAGCGCGATCGGCTGTTAACCAAAAGGTTGGAGGTTCGAGCACTCCCATGAGCGGTGTGTCGCTTTTTTTTGTTTGCGCTGATAGCTTTGGAGAAATTTTCTGACAGTGGTGAGAGTGAAGCACAACTATCTCCGTGGCGCAATTGGCTAGCACATTCGGCTGTTAACCGAAAGGTTAGAGTTTCGAACCCTCCTGAGAGCGGTGTGTCTCTTTTTTTTCGCCCTGATAGCTTTGGAGAAATTTTCTGACCGTGGTGAGAGTGAGAATGACTGTCTCCGTAGCGCAATTGACTTGCGCGTTCGGCTGTTAACCAAAAAGTTTGAGGTTCGAGCCCTCCCGGGAACAGTGTGTCGCTTTTTTATTTGCGCTGATAGCTTTTGGGAAATATTCTGACGGTGGTGAGAGTGGAGCACGACTTTCTCCGTGCGCAATTGACTAGCGCGATCGGCTGTTAACCGAAAGGTTGGAGGTTTGAGCCCTCCCGGAAGTGGTGTGTCGCTTTTTTCTTTGCGCTGATACCTTTGAGGAATGTTATGATCGTGGTGAGAGTAGAGCATGACTGTCTCCTTGGCGCAATTGGCTAGCGCGATTGGCTGTTAAGCAAAAATTTTGGAGGTTCGAGCCCTCCCTGAAGCGGTGTGTCGCTTTTTTTTCTTTGCGCTGATAGCTTTGGAGAAATGTTCTGACGGTGGTGAGAGTGGAACACGACTCTCTCCGTGGCGCAATTGGCTAGGACATTTGGCGTTTAAACAAAAGGTTGGAGGTTCGAGCCCTCCCGAAAGCGGTGTGTCTGTTTTTTTTTCTTCGCGCTGATAGCTTTGGAAAAAAGGTCTGACCGTGGTGAGAGTGGAGCTTGGGTGTCTCCGTGGCGCTATTGGCTAGCGCGATCGGCTGTTAACCGAAAGGTTGAAGGTTTGAGCCCTCCCGGAAGCGGTGTGTCGTTTTTTTTATTTGCGCTGATAGCTTTGGGGAAATGTTTTGACGGTGGTGAGAGTGGAGCACGAGTTTCTCCGCGGCACAGTTGGCTAGCGCGTTTGGCTGTTAAACAAAAAGTTGGAGGTTCGAGCCCTCCGGGGGGCGGTGTGTCTCTTTTTTTTCTTCGCGCTGATAGCTTTGAAGGATTGATCTGACCGTGGTTAGAGTGGAGCACGGGTGTCTCCGTGGCGCTATTGGCTAGCGCAATCGGCTGTTAACTGAAAGGTTAGAGGTTCCAGCCCTCCCGGGAGCAGTGTGTCGCTTTTTTTCTTTGCGATGATAGCTTTGGAGAAACGTTCTGACGGTGGTGAGAGTGGAGCACGACTGTCTCCACGGCGCAATTGGCTAGCGCGTTCGGCTGTTAACCGAAAGGTTTGAAAGGTTTCACCAACAAGCCCACATCGCCACTCTTGTCGAAAGGTTGGAGGTTCGAGCACTGCCGGGAAAGCTGTGTCGCTTTTTTTGCGGTGCCAGCTATGGAAAAATGTTCCGACGGTGGTGAGAGTGGAGCACCACTATCTCGGTGGCGTAATTGGCTAGCACATTCGGCTGTCAACCAAAAGGTTGGAGGTTCGAGCCCTCCCGAGAGCGTTGTGTCTCTTTTCTTTTCTTCATGCTGATAGCTTTGGAGAAATGGTCTGACCGTGGTGAGAGTGGAGCACGGCTGTCTCCGTGGCGCTATTGGCTAGCGCGATCGGCTGTTCACCAAAATTTCGGAGGTTTGAGCCCTCCCGGGAGCGGTGTTTCGTTTTTTTTATTTGCGCTGATAGCTTTGGGGAAATGTTCTGACGGTGGTGAGAGATGAGCACGAGTTTCTCCGTGGCAGAGTTGGCTAGCGCGTTTGGCTGTTAAACGAAATATTGGATGTTCGAGCCCTCCCGGTAGAGGTGTGTCGCTATTTTCTTTGCGCTGACAGCTATGGATAAATGTTTCGGCGGTGGTGAGAGTGGAGCAGTACTGTCTCCGTGGGGCATTTGGCTAGCGCGACGGCTGTTTACCGAAAGGTTGGAGGTTGGAGCCCTCCCGGGAGCGGCGTTTCGCTTTTTTCTTTACGCTTACAACTATGGAGAAATGTTCCGACAGTGGTGAGAGTGGAGCAAGACTGTCTCCGTGTGGAATAGACTAGCGCGATCGGCTGTTAACCGAAAGGTTGGAGGTTTGAGCCCTCCCGGGAGTGGTGTGTCGCTTTTTTTCTTTGCGCTGATAGCATTGGCAAAATGTTCTGATGGTGGTGAGAGTGGAACACGACTGTCTCCATGGCGTAATTGGCTAGCGCGTTTGGCTGTTGACCCAAGGTTTGGAGGTTCGAGCCGTCCCGGGAGCGGTGTGTGCTTTTTTTCTTTGCGCTGATAGCTATGGAGAAATGTTTCGACGGTGGTGAGAGTGGAGCACGACTGTCTCCGTGGTGCAGTTGGCTAGCGCGATCGGCTGTTTACCGAAAGGTTGGAGGTTGGAGCCCTCGCGGGAGCGGCGTTTCGCTTTTTTCTTTGCTCTGATAGCTTTGGAGAAATGTCCTGACGGTAGTGAGAGTGGAGCACGACTGTCTCCATGGCGCAATTGGCTAGCGCGTTCGGCTGTTAACCGAAAGGTTTGAAAGGTTTCACCAACAAGCCCACATCTCCACTCTTGTCAAAAGGTTGGAGGTTCGAGCACTCCCGGGAGGGTTTTGTCGCTTTTTTTGCGGTGACAGCTATGAAGAAATGTTCCGACGGTGGTGAGAGTGGAGCACGACTGTCTCCTTAGCGCATTTGGCTAGCGCAATCAGCGGTTAACCGAAAGGTTGGAGGTTCCAGCCCTCTCGGGAGCGGTGTGTCACTTTTTTTCTTTGCGCTGATACCTTTGGAGAAATGCTCTAACCGTGGTGAGAGTTGAGCGCGACTGTCTCCGTGGCGCAATTGGCTAGCACGTTCGGCTGTTAACCGAAAGGTTGGACGTTCGAACCCTCCTGGGAGCGAAGTGTCGCTTTTTTGTTCGCCCTGATAGCTTTGGAGAAATGTTCTGATCGTGGTGAGAGTGAGAATGTCTGTCTCCGTAGCGCAATTGGCTAGCGCGTTCGGCTGTTAACCGAAAGGTTTGAGGTTCGAGCCCTCCCGGGAACGGTGTGTCGCTTTTTTTTTTATTTGCGCTAATACCTTTGGGGAAATGTTCTGACTGTGGTGAGAGTGGAGGACGACTGTCTCCGTGCGCAATTGACTAGCGCGATTTGCTGTTAACCGAAAGGTTGGAGGTGTGAGCCCTCCCGGGAGCGGTGTAGCGCTTTTTTCTTTGCGCTGATACCTTTGAGGAATGTTATGACCATGGTAAGAGTTGTGCACGACTGCCTCCTTGGCACAATCGCCTAGTGCGATCGGCTGTTAACCAAAAGGTTGGAGGTTCGAGCACTCCCATGAGCGGTGTGTCGCTTTTTTTTCTTTGCGCTGATAGCTTTGGAGAAATTTTCTGACAGTGGTGAGAGTGAAGCACGACTACCTCCGTGGCGCAATTGGCTACCACGTTCGGCTGTTAACCGAAAGGTTGGAGGTTCGAGCCCTCCCGGGAACGGTGTGTCGCTTTTTTTTGCTTTGTGCAGATAGCTTTGGAGAAATGTTCTGAGCGTGGTGAGAGTGAGAATGACTGTCTCCGTAGCGCAATTGTCTAGCGCGTTCGGCTGTTAACCGAAAGGTTGGAGGTTTGAGCCCTCCCGGGAGTGGTGTGTCGCTTTTTTTCTTTGCGCTGATAGCATTGGAAAAATGTTCTGATGGTGGTGAGAGTGGAACACGACTGTCTCCATGGCGTAATTGGCTAGCGCGTTTGGCTGTTGACCCAAGGTTTGGAGGTTCGAGCCGTCCCGGGAGCGGTGTGTGCTTTTTTTCTTTGCGCTGATAGCTATGGAGAAATGTTTCGACGGTGGTGAGAGTGGAGCACGACTGTCTCCGTGGTGCAGTTGGCTAGCGCGATCGCCTGTTAACCGAAAGGTTGGATGTTCGAGCCCTCCCGGGAGAGGTGTGTCGCTTTTTTTTTGCACTGACAGCTATGGAGAAATATTTCGACAGTGGTGAGAGTGGAGCAAGACTGTCTCTGTGCGCAATTGACTAACGCGATTGGCTGTTGACCAAAAGTTTGGAGGTTCGAGCCCTCCCATGGGCGGTGTGTCGCTTTTTTTTCTTTGCGCTGACAGCTATGGAGAAATGTTTTGACAGTGGTGAGAGTGGAGCAACACTGTCTCTGTGCGCAATTGACTAGCGCAATTGGCTCTTAACCAAAAGTTTGGAGGTTCGAGCCCTCCCTTGAGCGGTGTGTCGCTTTTTTTCTTTGCGCTGATAGCTTTGGAGAAATGTTCTGACGGTGGTGAGAGTGGAGCACGACTATCTCCGTGGCGCAATTGGCTAGCACATCCGGCTGTTAACCAAAAGGTTGGAGGTTCGAGCCCTCCCGAGAGTGGTGTGTCTCTTTTTTTCTTCATGCTGATAGCTTTGGAGAAATGGTCTGACCGTGGTGAGAGTGGAGCATGGCTGTCTCCGTGGGGCATTTGGCTAGCGCGACGGCTGTTTACCGAAAGGTTGGAGGTTGGAGTCCTCCCGGGAGCGGCGTTGCGCTTTTTTCTTTACGCTTACAACTATGGAGAAATGTTCCGACAGTGGTGAGAGTGGAGCAAGACTGTCTCCGTGCGCACTCGACTAGCGCAATCGGCTGTTAACCGAAAGGTTGGAGGTTTGAGCCCTCCCGGGAGCGGTGTGTCGCTTTTTTTCTTTGCGCTGATAGCATTGGCAAAATGCTCTGATGGTGGTGAGAGTGGAACGCGACTGTCTCCATGGCGTAATTGGCTAGCGCATTTGGCTGTTAACCCAAGGTTTGGAGGTTCGAGCCGTCCCGGGAGCGGTGTGTCGCTTTTTTTCTTTGCGCTGATAGCTATGGAGAAATGTTTTGACGGTGGTGAGAGTGGAGCACGACTGTCTCCGTGATGCATTTGGCTAGCGCGATCGGCTGTTAACCGAAAGGTAGGAGCTTCGAACCCTCCTGGGAGCGAAGTGTCGCTTTTTTGTTCGCCCTGATAGCTTTGGAGAAATGTTCTGACCATGGTGAGAGTGAGAATGACTGTCTCCGTAGCGCAATTGGCTAGCGCGTTCGGCTGTTAACCGAAAGGTTTGAGGTTCGAGCCCTCCCGGGAAAGGTGTGTCGCTTTTTTTTATTTGCGCTGATACCTTTGGGGAAATGTTCTGACGGTGGTGTGAGTGGAGGACGACTGTCTCCGTGCGCGATTGACTAGCGCGATTTGCTGTTAACCGAAAGGTTGGAGGTGTGAGCCCTCCCGGGAGCGGTGTAGCGCTTTTTTCTTTGCGCTGATACCTTTGAGGAATGTTATGACCATGGTAAGAGTTGTGCACGACTGCCTCCTTGGCACAATTGCCTAGTGCGATCGGCTGTTAACCAAAAGGTTGAAGGTTCGATTCCTCCCGAGAGCGGTGTGTCTCTTTTTTTTCACCCTGATAGATTTGGAGAAATTTTCTGACCGGGGTGAGAGTGAGAATGACTGTCTCCGTAGCGCAATTGGCTTGCGCGTTCGGCTGTTAAACGAAAGGCTTGAGGTTCGAGCCCTCCCGGGAGCGGTGTGTCTCTTTTTTTTTGCCCTGATAGCTTTGAAGAAATGTTCTGACCGTGGTAAGAGTGAAAATGACTGTCTCCGTAGCGCAATCGGCTAGCGCGTTCGGCTGTTAAGGGAAAGGTTTGACGTTCGAGCGCCCCCGAGAACGGTGTGTCGCTTTTTATTATTTGCGCTGATATTTTTGGGGAAATGTTCTGACGATGGTGAGAGTGGAGCACGACTGTCTCCGTGCGCAATTGACTAGCGCGATTGGCTGTTAACCGAAAGGTTAGAGGAATGAGCCCTCCCGGGAGCGGTGTATCGCTTTTTTTCTTTGCGCTGATACCTTTGAGGAATGTTATGACCATGGTAAGAGTAGTGCACGACTGTCTCCTTGGCACAATTGGCTAGCGCGATCGGCTGTTAACCAAAAGGTTGGAGGTTCGAGCACTCCCATGAGCGGTGTGTCGCTTTTTTTTGTTTGCGCTGATAGCTTTGGAGAAATTTTCTGACAGTGGTGAGAGTGAAGCACAACTATCTCCGTGGCGCAATTGGCTAGCACATTCGGCTGTTAACCGAAAGGTTAGAGTTTCGAACCCTCCTGAGAGCGGTGTGTCTCTTTTTTTTCGCCCTGATAGCTTTGGAGAAATTTTCTGACCGTGGTGAGAGTGAGAATGACTGTCTCCGTAGCGCAATTGACTTGCGCGTTCGGCTGTTAACCAAAAAGTTTGAGGTTCGAGCCCTCCCGGGAACAGTGTGTCGCTTTTTTATTTGCGCTGATAGCTTTTGGGAAATATTCTGACGGTGGTGAGAGTGGAGCACGACTTTCTCCGTGCGCAATTGACTAGCGCGATCGGCTGTTAACCGAAAGGTTGGAGGTTTGAGCCCTCCCGGAAGTGGTGTGTCGCTTTTTTCTTTGCGCTGATACCTTTGAGGAATGTTATGATCGTGGTGAGAGTAGAGCATGACTGTCTCCTTGGCGCAATTGGCTAGCGCGATTGGCTGTTAAGCAAAAATTTTGGAGGTTCGAGCCCTCCCTGAAGCGGTGTGTCGCTTTTTTTTCTTTGCGCTGATAGCTTTGGAGAAATGTTCTGACGGTGGTGAGAGTGGAACACGACTCTCTCCGTGGCGCAATTGGCTAGGACATTTGGCGTTTAAACAAAAGGTTGGAGGTTCGAGCCCTCCCGAAAGCGGTGTGTCTGTTTTTTTTTCTTCGCGCTGATAGCTTTGGAAAAAAGGTCTGACCGTGGTGAGAGTGGAGCTTGGGTGTCTCCGTGGCGCTATTGGCTAGCGCGATCGGCTGTTAACCGAAAGGTTGAAGGTTTGAGCCCTCCCGGAAGCGGTGTGTCGTTTTTTTTATTTGCGCTGATAGCTTTGGGGAAATGTTTTGACGGTGGTGAGAGTGGAGCACGAGTTTCTCCGCGGCACAGTTGGCTAGCGCGTTTGGCTGTTAAACAAAAAGTTGGAGGTTCGAGCCCTCCGGGGGGCGGTGTGTCTCTTTTTTTTCTTCGCGCTGATAGCTTTGAAGGATTGATCTGACCGTGGTTAGAGTGGAGCACGGGTGTCTCCGTGGCGCTATTGGCTAGCGCAATCGGCTGTTAACTGAAAGGTTAGAGGTTCCAGCCCTCCCGGGAGCAGTGTGTCGCTTTTTTCTTTGCGATGATAGCTTTGGAGAAACGTTCTGACGGTGGTGAGAGTGGAGCACGACTGTCTCCACGGCGAATTGGCTAGCGCGTTCGGCTGTTAACCGAAAGGTTTGAAAGGTTTCACCAACAAGCCCACATCGCCACTCTTGTCGAAAGGTTGGAGGTTCGAGCACTGCCGGGAAAGCTGTGTCGCTTTTTTTGCGGTGCCAGCTATGGAAAAATGTTCCGACGGTGGTGAGAGTGGAGCACCACTATCTCGGTGGCGTAATTGGCTAGCACATTCGGCTGTCAACCAAAAGGTTGGAGGTTCGAGCCCTCCCGAGAGCGTTGTGTCTCTTTTCTTTTCTTCATGCTGATAGCTTTGGAGAAATGGTCTGACCGTGGTGAGAGTGGAGCACGGCTGTCTCCGTGGCGCTATTGGCTAGCGCGATCGGCTGTTCACCAAAATTTCGGAGGTTTGAGCCCTCCCGGGAGCGGTGTTTCGTTTTTTTTATTTGCGCTGATAGCTTTGGGGAAATGTTCTGACGGTGGTGAGAGATGAGCACGAGTTTCTCCGTGGCAGAGTTGGCTAGCGCGTTTGGCTGTTAAACGAAATATTGGATGTTCGAGCCCTCCCGGTAGAGGTGTGTCGCTATTTTCTTTGCGCTGACAGCTATGGATAAATGTTTCGGCGGTGGTGAGAGTGGAGCAGTACTGTCTCCGTGGGGCATTTGGCTAGCGCGACGGCTGTTTACCGAAAGGTTGGAGATTGGAGCCCTCCCGGGAGCGGTGTGTCGCTTTTTTTCTTTGCGCTGATAGCATTGGCAAAATGTTCTGATGGTGGTGAGAGTGGAACACGACTGTCTCCATGGCGTAATTGGCTAGCGCGTTTGGCTGTTGACCCAAGGTTTGGAGGTTCGAGCCGTCCCGGGAGCGGTGTGTCGCTTTTTTTCTTTGCGCTGATAGCTATGGAGAAACTTTTCGACGGTGGTGAGAGTGGAGCACGACTGTCTCCGTGGTGCATTTGGCTAGCGCGATCGGCTGTTTACCGAAAGGTTGGAGGTTGGAGCCCTCGCGGGAGCGGCGTTTCGCTTTTTTCTTTGCTCAGATAGCTTTGGAGAAATGTCCTGACGGTAGTGAGAGTGGAGCACGACTGTCTCCATGGCGCAATTGGCTAGCGCGTTCGGCTGTTAACCGAAAGGTTTGAAAGGTTTCACCAACAAGCCCACATCTCCACTCTTGTCAAAAGGTTGGAGGTTCGAGCACTCCCGGGAGGGTTTTGTCGCTTTTTTTGTGGTGACAGCTATGAAGAAATGTTCCGACGGTGGTGAGAGTGGAGCACGACTGTCTCTTTAGCGCATTTGGCTAGCGCAATCAGCGGTTAACCGAAAGGTTGGAGGTTCCAGCCCTCTCGGGAGCGGTGTGTCACTTTTTTTCTTTGCGCTGATACCTTTGGAGAAATGCTCTAACCGTGGTGAGAGTTGAGCACGACTGTCTCCGTGGCGCAATTGGCTAGCACGTTCGGCTGTTAACCGAAAGGTTGGACGTTCGAACCCTCCTGGGAGCGAAGTGTCGCTTTTTTGTTCGCCCTGATAGCTTTGGAGAAATGTTCTGACCGTGGTGAGAGTGAGAATGTCTGTCTCCGTAGCGCAATTGGCTAGCGCGTTCGGCTGTTAACCGAAAGGTTTGAGGTTCGAGCCCTCCCGGGAACGGTGTGTCGCTTTTTTTTATTTGCGCTAATACCTTTGGGGAAATGTTCTGACGGTGGTGAGAGTGGAGGACGACTGTCTCCGTGCGCAATTGACTAGCGCGATTTGCTGTTAACCGAAAGGTTGGAGGTGTGAGCCCTCCCGGGAGCAGTGTAGCGCTTTTTTCTTTGCGCTGATACCTTTGAGGAATGTTATGACCATGGTAAGAGTTGTGCACGACTGCCTCCTTGGCACAATCGCCTAGTGCGATCGGCTGTTAACCAAAAGATTGGAGGTTCGAGCACTCCCAAGAGCGGTGTGTCGCTTTTTTTTCTTTGCGCTGATAGCTCTGGAGAAATTTTCTGACAGTGGTGAGAGTGAAGCACGACTACCTCCGTGGCGCAATTGGCTACCACGTTCGGCTGTTAACCGAAAGGTTGGAGGTTCGAGCCCTCCCGTGAACGGTGTGTCGTTTTTTTTTGCTTTGTGCAGATAGCTTTGGAGAAATGTTCTGAGCGTGGTGAGAGTGAGAATGACTGTCTCCGTAGCGCAATTGTCTAGCGCGTTCGGCTGTTAACCGAAAGGTTTGAGGATCGAGCCCTCCCGGAAACAGTGTGTCGCTTTTTTTGCTTTGTGCAGATAGCTTCGGAGAAATATTCTGACGGTGGTTAGAGTGCAGCACGACTGTCTCCGTGGCGCTATTGGCTAGCGCAATCGCCTGTTAACCGAAAGGTGGGATGTTCGAGCCCTCCCGGGAGAGGTGTGTCGCTTTTTTTTTTGCACTGACAGCTATGGAGAAATATTTCGACAGTGGTGAGAGTGGAGCACGAATATCTCCGTGGCGCAATTGGCCAGTGCGTTCGGCTGTTAACCAAAACGTTGGAGGTTCGAGCCGTCCCGGGAGAGGTGTGTCGCTTTTTTCTTTGCGCTGACAGCTACGAAGAAATGTTCCGACGGTGGTGAGAGTGGAGCACGACTGTCTCTGTGGCGCATTTGACTAGCGCAATCGGCTGTTTACCGAAAGGTTTGAGGTTCGAGCCCTCCCGGGAGCGGTGTGTCACTTTTTTTCTTTGCGCTGATACATTTGCAGAAAAGCTCTGACCGTGCTGAGAGTGGAGCATGACTATCTCCGTGGCGCAATCAACTAGCGTGTTCGGCTGTTAACCGAAAGGTTTGAGGTTCGAGCCCTCCCGAGAGCGGTGTGTCTCTTTTTTTTCTTCGCGCTGATAGCTTTGGAGAAATGTTCTCACCGTGGTGAGAGATGAGCACGACTGTCTCCGTGGCGCAATTGACTAGCGCGATTGGCTGTTAACCAAAAGTTTGGATGTTCGAGCCCTCCCATGAGCGGTGTGTCGCTTTTTTTTCTTTGCGCTGATAGCTTTGGAGAAGTGCTCTGACGGTGTTGAGAGTGGAGCACGACTATCTCCGTGACGCAATTGGCTAGCACATTCGGCTGTTAACCTAAAGGTTGGAGGTTCGAGCCCTCCCGAGAGCTATGTGTCTTTTTTCTTTTCTTCATGCTGATAGCTTTGGAGAAATGGTCTGAGCGTGGTGAGAGTGGAGCACGGTTGTCTCCGTGGCGCTATTGGCTAGCGCGATCGGCTGTTCACCGAAAGGTTTGAGGTTCGAGCCCTCCCGGGAGCGGTGTGTCGTTTTTTTTATTTGCGCTGATAGCTTTGGGGAAATGTTCTGATGGTGGTGAAAGGGGAGCACGAGTTTCTCCGTGGCAGAGTTGGCTAGCGCGTTTGGCTGTTAAACGAAAGGTTGGATGTTCGAGCCCTCCCGGTAGAGGTGTGTCGCTTTTTTCTTTGCGCTGACAGCTAAGGAGAAATGTTTCGGCGGTGGTGAGAGTGGAGCACGACTGTCTCCGTGGGGCATTTGGCTAGCGCGATCGGCTGTTTACCGAAAGGATGGAGGTTGGAGCCCTCCAATGAGCGGTGTGTCACTTTTTTTTCTTTGCACTGATACCTTTGGATAAATGTTCTGACCGTGGTGAGAGTGGAGTACGACTGTCTCTGTGGCGCAATTGGCTAGCGCGATCGGCTGTTAACCAAAAGGTTGGAGGTTCGAGCCCTCCCAGAAGCGGTGTATCGCTTTATTTTCATTGCGCTGATAGCTTTGGAGAAATGTTTTGACGGTGGTGAGAGTGGAGCGCGAGTTTCTCCGTGGGGCATTTGGCTAGCACGTTAGGCTGTTAACCAAAAGGTTGAAGATTCGAGTCCTCGTGGGGCAGTGTGTCGCTTTTGTTTTCTTTGTGCTGATATCATTGGAGAAATGTTCTGATAGTGGTGAGATTGCAGCACGACTGTCTCCGGGGCGCAATCTGCTGGCGCCTAGGCTGCTAACCGAAAGGTTGGAGGTTCGAGCCCACCCAGGGGCTATGTGTCACTTTTTTTTCTTTGCACTGATAGCTTTTGAGAAATCTTCTGATGGTCGTGAGAGTGCAGTACGACTGTCTCCGTGGCGCACTTGGCTAGTGCGTTCGTCCGTGAACCGAAAGGTTGGAAGTTCGAGCCCTCCCGGGAGTGGTGTGTCACTTTTTTTTGCGCTCACAGCTATGGAGAAATGTTCTGACGGTGGTGAGAGTAGAGCACGACTGTCTCCGTGGCACAATGGGCTAGCGCGATCGGCTGTTAACTGAAAGGTTGGAGGTTCGAGCCCTTCCGGGAGCAGTGTGTCAGTTTTTTTCTTTGCGCTCATCGCTTCGGAGAAACATTCTGACGGTGGTGAGAGTGGAGCACGACTGTCACCGTGGCGCAATGGGCTGGCGCGTTCGGCTGTTAAACGAAAGATTGGAAGTTCGAACCCTCCTGGGAGCGAAGTGTCGCATTTTTTGTTCGCGCTGATAGCTTTGGAGAAATGTTCTGACCGTGGTGAGAGTTGAGCACGACTGTCACCGTGGCGCAATGGGCTGGCGCGTTCGGCTGTTAACCGAAAGGTTGGAGGTTCGAACCCTCCTGGGAGCGAAGTGTCGCTTTTTTTGTTCGCGCTGATAGCTTTGGAGAAATGTTCTGACCGTGGTGAGAGTGAGAATGACTGTCTCAGTAGCGCAATTGACTAGCGCGATTTGCTGTTAACCGAAAGGTTGGAGGTGTGAGCCCTCCCGGGACCGGTGTATCGCTTTTTTCTTTGCGCTGATACCTTTGAGGAATGTTATGACCATGGTAAGAGTTGTGCACGACTGCCTCTTTGGCACGATTGCCTAGCGCGATCGGCTGTTAACCAAAAGTTTGCAGGTTCGAGCCCTCCTCCCATGAGCGGTGTGTCGCTTTTTTTCTTTGCGCTGATATCTTTGGGGAAATGTTGTGACGGTGGTGAGAGTAGAGCACGACTATCTCCGTGGCGCAATTGGCTAGCACATTCGGCTGTTAACCAAAAGGTTGTAGGTTCGAGCCCTCCCGAGAGCGGTGTGTCTCTTTTTTTTCTTCATGCTGATAGCTTTGGAGAAATGGTCTGACCGTGGTGAGAGTGGAGCACGGCTGTCTCCTTGGCGCTATCGGCTAGTGCGATCGGCTGTTAACCGAAAGGTTGGAGGTTTGAGCCCTCCCGGGAGCGGTGTGTCGCTTTTTTTCTTTGCGCTGATAGCTTTGGAAAAATGTTCTGATGGTGGTGAGAGTGGAGCACGACCGTCTCTATGGCGCAATTGGCTAGCGCGTTTGGCTCTTAACCCAAGGTTTGGAGGTTCGAGCCCTCCCGGGAGCGGTGTGTCGCTTTTTTTTGCGCTTATAGCTATGGAGCAATGTTCGACGGTGGTAATAGTGGAGCACGACTGTCTCCAGGGTGCATTTGGCTAGCGCGATCGGCTGTTTACCGAAAGGTTGGAGGTTGGAGCCCTCCCGGGAGCGGCGTTTCGCTTTTTTCTTTGCGCTGACAGCTATGGAGAAATGTTCCGATAGTGGTGAGAGTGGAGCACGACTATCTCCGTGGCACAATGGGCTAGCGCGATCGGCTGTTAACTGAAAGGTTGGAGGTTCGAGCCCTCCCGGAAGCAGTGTGTCAGTTTTTTTCTTTGCGCTGATCGCTTTGGAGAAACGTTCTGACGGTGGTGAGAGGAGAGCACGACTGTCTCCGCGGCGCAATTGGCTAGCGCCTTGGGCTGTTAACCGAAAGGTTGGAGAGGTTTCACCAACAAGCCCATATCACCACTCTTGTCGAAAGGTTGGAGGTTTGAGCCCTCGCGGGAGAGCTGTGTCGCTTATTTTGCGGTGACAGCTATGATGAAATGTTCCGGCGGTGGTGAGAGTGGAGCACGACTGTCTCCGTGGGTCATTTGGCTAGCGCAATCGGCTGTTAACCGAAAAGTTGGATGTTCGAGCCCTCCCGGAAGCGGTGCGTCATTTTTTTTCTTTGCGCAGATACCTTTGGAGAAATGCTCTAACCGTGCTGAGAGTGGAGCACGACTATCTCTGTGGCGCAATTTGCTAGTGTGTTCGGCAGTTTATCGAAAGGTTGGAGGTTCGAGCCCTCCTGGGAGCGGTGTGTCGCTTTTTTTTCTTCACGCTGATAGCTTTGGAGAAATGTTCTCACGGTGGTGAGAGTGGAGCACGACTATCTACGTGGCGCAATGGGCTAGCGTGTTCGGCTGTTAACCAGAAGGTTAGAAGTTCGAGCCCTCCCGAGAGTGGCGTGTCTCTTTTTTTCTTCGCCCTGATAGCTTTGAAGAAATGTTCTGACCGTGGTGAGAGTAGAGCACGACTATCTCTTTGGCGCGATTGGCTAGTGCGTTCAGCTGTTAACCAAAAGATTGGAGGTTCGAGCCCTCCCGAGAGCAGTGTGTCTCTTTTTCTTTGCGCCGACAGCTGTGGAGAAATGTTCTAACGGTGGTGAGAGTAGAGCACGACCGTCTACGTGGCGCAATTGGCTAGCACGGTCGGCTGTTAACCAATAGGTTGGAGGTTCCAGCCCTCCCGAGAGCGGTGTGTCGCTTTTTTCGCGCTGATAGCTTTATAGAAATGTTCTGGCAGGGTTGAGAGTGGAGCACGACTGTCTCCTAGGCGCAATTGGCCAGCGCGGTCAGCTGTTAACCAAAGTTTGGAGGTTCGAGCCCTCCCGAGAGTGGTGTGTCTCTTTTTTTTGCGCTGTTAGCTTTGGAGAAATGTTCCGAGGGTGGTGAGAGTAGAGCACGACTATCTCCCTGGCGCAATGGGCTAGCGCGTTCAGCTGTTAACCAAAAGGTTGGAGGTTTGAGCCTTCTCGAGAGCAGTGTGTCTCTTTTTTCTTGGCGCTGATAGCTTTGGAGAAATGTTCATAGGGTGGTGAGAGTGAAGCGAGACTATCTGCGTGACACAATTGGCTAGTGCATTCGGCTGTTAACCAAAAATTTGGAGGTTCGAGCCCTCCCGAGAGAGGTGTCTCTCTTTTTTTCTTTGGGCTGATAGTTTTGGAGGAATGTTCTGGCGGTGGTGAGAGTAGAGCACGACTGTCTCCGTGGCAGAATTGGCTAGCGCGAACGGCTGTTAACTGAAATGTTGGAGATTCGAGCCCTCCCGGGAGCAGTGTGTCGCTTTTTTTCTTTGCGCTGATAGTTTGGAGAAACGTTCTGAAGGTGGTGAGAGTGGAGCACGACTGTTTCCGTGGCGCGGTGTGGCTAGCGCGTTCGGCTGTTAACCTAAAGCTTCGAGAGGTTTCACCAGCAAGCCCACATCGCCACTCTTGTCGAAAGGTTGGAGCTTCGAGCCCTCCCGGGAGAGCTGTGTCGCTTTTTTGCGGTGACAGCTATGGAGAAATGTCCCGATGGTGGTGACAGTGAAGCACGACTGTCTCCGTGGCGCATTTGGTTAGTGCAAAAGGCTGTTAACCGAAAAGTTGGAGGTTCGAGCCCTCCCGGAAGCGGTGTGTCACTTTTTCTTTGCGCTGATACCTTTGGAGAAATGCTCTAACCGCGGTGAGAGTGGAGCACGACCGTCTTCCTGGCGCATTTGGTTAGCGTGTTTGGCAGTTAACCGAAAGGTTGGAGGTTCGAGCCCTCCTGGGAGCGGTGTGTCGCTTTTTTTCCTTCACGCTGATAGCTTTGGAGAAATGTTCTCATGGTGGTTAGAGTGGAGAACGACTATCTCCGTGGCGCAATGGGCTAGCGTGTTCGGCTGTTAACGGAAAGGCTGGAGGTTCGAGCCCTCCCGAGAGCGGTGTGTCTCTTCTTTTCTTTGCGCTGACAGCTTTAGAGAAATGTTCTGACGGTGGTGAGGGTGGAGCACGGCTGTCTCCGTGGCGCAATTGGCTAGCGCGATCGGCTGTTAACCAAAAGGATGGAGGTTGGAGCCCTCCCGACAGCGGTGTGTCGTTTTTTTTTATTTGCGCTTAAAGCTTTGGAGATATGTTCTAACGGTGGTGAGAGTGGAGCACGACTGTTTCCGTGGACGAATTGGCGAGCGCGATCAACTGGTAACTGAAAGGTTGGAGGTTCGAGCCCTTCCGAGAGTAGTGTGTCGCTCTTTTTCTTTGCGCTGATAGCTTTGGGGAAATGTACTGGCGGTTTTGAGAGTAGAGCACGACTATCTCCTTGGCGCAAGTGGCTAGCGCGTTCAGCTGTTAACCAAAAGATTGGAGGTTCGAGCCCTCCCGAGAGCGGTGTGTCTCTTTTGTCTTTGCGCGGACAGCTATGGAGAAATGTTCTGACGGTGGTGAGAGTAGAGCACGACCCTCTACGTGGCGCAATTGGCTAGCACGATCGGCTGTTAACCAAAAGTTTGGAGGTTCGAGCCCTGCCATGAGCGGTGTGTCGCTTTTTTTCTTTGTGTTGCTACCTTTGGAGAAATGCTCTGACGGCGGCGAGAGTGGAGCACGACTATCTCCGTGGCGCAATTGGCTAGCACATTCGGCTGTTAACCAAAAGGTTGGATGTTCGAGCCCTCCCAGTAAAGGTATGTCGCTTTTTTTTTGCGCTGACAGCTATGGAGAAATGTTTCGGCGGTGGTGAGAGTGGAGCACGACTGTCTCCGTTGGGCATTTGGCTAGCGCGATCGGCTGTTTACCGAAAGGTTGGAGGTTGGAGCCCTCCAATGAGCGGTGTGTCACTTTTTTTTCTTCACGCTGATAGCTTTGGAGAAATGTTCTCACGGTGGTGAGAGTGGAGCACGACTATCTCCGTGGCGCAATTGGCTGGCGTGTTCGGCTATTAACCAGAAGGTTGGAGGTTCGATCTTTCCCGAGAGCTGTGTGTCTCTTTTTTTCTTCGCCCTGATAGCTTCGGAGAAATGTTCTGACCGTGGTGAGAGTGAGAATGACTGTCTTCGTAGCGCAATTGGCTAGCGCAATTAGCTGTTAACCGAAAGGTTGGATGTTCGAGCCCTCCCGGAGGCGGTGCGCCTCTTTTTTTCTTTGCGCTGAGAGCTTTGTAGAAATGTTCTGACGGTGGTGGTAGTGGAGCACGACTGTCTCCGTGGCGCAATTGGCTAGCGCGTTTACCTGTTAAACGAAAGGTTGGAGGTTCGAGCCCTCCCCGGGGCGGTGTGTCGCTTTTTTTCTTAGCGCTGACACCTATCAGGAATGTTATGAACGTGGTGAGTGTAGAGCACGACTGTCTCCGTGGCGCATATGGATAGCGTGTTCGGCTATTACCCAAAAGGTTGGAGCTTCGAGCCCTCCCGAGAGCGGTATGTCTCATTTTTACTTTGCGCTGATAGCTTTGGAGAAATGTTCTGAGGGTGGTGAGAGTGGAACACGACTATCTCCGTGACGCAATTGGCTAGCGCGTTAGGCTGTTAACCTAAAGGTGGGAGGTTCGAGACCTCGCTGGGGCAGTGTGTCGCTTTTTTTTGTTTGCGCTGATAGCTTTTGAGAAATATTCTGATGGTCGTGAGAGTGCAGTATGACTGTCTCCGTGGCGCAATTGGCTAGTGCATTCGTCCGTTAACCGAAAGGTTGGAGGTTCGAGCCCTCCCGGGAGCGGCGTGTCATTTTTTTTTCTTCACGCTGATAGCTTTTGAGAAATGTTCTCACGGTGGTGAGAGTGTAGCACGCCTATCTCCGGGGCGCAATTGGCTAGCGTGTTCGGTTGTTAACCAGGAGGTTGGAGGTTCGATCCCTCCCGAGAGCTGTGTGTTTCTTTTTTTCTTCGCCCCGATAGCTTCGGAGAAATGCTCTGACCGTGGTGAGAGTGAGAATGACTGTCTTCGTAGCGCAATTGGCTAGCGCAATTAGCTGTTAACCGAAAGGTTGGATGTTCGAGCCCTTCCGGGGGCGGTGTGTCTCTTTTTTTCTTTCGCGCTGATAGCTTTGTAGAAATGTTCTGACGGTGGTGGGAGGGGAGCACGAATATCTCTGTGGCGCGATTGGCTAGCGCGATTGGCAGTTAACCGAAAGGTTGGAGTTTCGAGCCCTCCCGGGAGCAGTGTGTCGTTTTTTTGTATTTGTGCTGATAGCTTTGGGGAAACTTTCTGACGGTGGAGAAAGTGGAGCACGGGTGTCTCCGTGGCACAGTTGGCTAGCGCGTTTAATTGTTAAACGAAAGGTTGGAGGTTCGAGCCCTCCCGGGGGCGGTGTGTCGCTTTTTTTCTTTGCGCTGATACCTTTGAGGAATGTTATGAACGTGGCGAGTGTAGAGCACGACTGTTTCCGTGGCGCAATTGGCTAGTGCGATCGGCTGTTAACCAAAGGTTGGAGGTTCGAGCCTTCCCGGGGAGGTGTGCCGCTTTTTTCTTTGTGCTGAGAGCTTTGGAGAAATGTTCTGACGGTGGTGAGAGTGCAGCACGACTGTCTCCGAGGCGCAATTGGCTAGCGCAATCGGCTGTTAACCAAAACGTTGGAGGCTCGAGCCCTCCCGGAAGCGGTATGTCGCTTTTTTTCTTTGCGCTGATACTTTTGGGGAAATGCTCTAACCGTGGTGAGAGTGGAGCACGACTGTCTCCCTGGCGCGATTGGCTAGCGCGTTCGGCAGTTAACCGAAAGGTTGGAGGTTCGATCTCTGCCGAGAGCTGTGTGTCTCTTTTCTTCTTCGCCCTGATAGCTTCGGAGAAATGTTCTCACCGTGGTGAGAATGAGAATGACTGTCTTCGTAGCGCAATTGGCTAGCGCAATTAGCTGTTAACGGAAAGGTTGGATGTTCGAGCCCTCCCGGGGGCGGTGCGCCTCATTTTTTTTTGCGCTGAGAGCTTTGTAGAAATGTTCTGACGGTGGTGGTAGTGGAGCACGACTGTCTCCGTGGCGCAATTGGCTAGCGCGATCGGCTGTTAACCGAAAGGTTGGAGGTTCGAGCTCTCCCGGGAGCGGTGTGTCGCTTTTTTTCTTTGCGCTGATACCTTTGAGGAATGTTATGACCGTGTTTAGAGTAGAGCACGAATGTCTCCTTGGTGCAATTGGCTAGCGTGATCGGCTGTTAACCAAAAGGTTGGAGGTTCGAGCCCTCCCATGAGCGGTGTGTCGCTTTTTTTCTTAGCGCTGATAGCTTTGGAGAAATGTTCTGACGGTGGTGAGAGTGGGGCACGAATATCTCCATGGCGTAATTGGCTAGCGCGATTGGCTTTTAACCGAAAGGTTCGAGGTTCGAGCCCTCCCGGGAACGGTGTGTCGTTTTTTTGTATTTGCGCATATAGCTTTGGGGAAACGTTCTGACGGTGGTGAGAGTTGAGCACGAGTGTCTCCGTGGCACAGTTGGCTAGCGCGTTTAACTGTTAAACGAAAGGTTGGAGGTTCGAGCCCTCCCCGGGGCAGTTTGTCGCTTTTTTTCTTAGCGCTGACACCTATTAGGAATGTTATGAACGTGGTGAGTGTAGAGCACGACTGTCTCCGTGGCGCAATTGGCTAGCGCAATCGGCTGTTAACCGAAACATTGGAGGCTCGATTCCTCCCGGAAGCGGTATGTCGCTTTTTTTTGCGCTGATACTTTTGGGGAAATGCTCCAACCGTGGTGAGAGTGGAGCACGACTGTCTCCATGGCGCAATTGGCTAGCGCGTTCGGCAGTTAACCGAAAGGTTGGAGGTTCGATCTTTCCCGAGAGCTGTGTGTCTCTTTTTTTCTTCGCCCTGATAGCTTCGGAGAAATGTTCTGACCGTGGTGAGAGTGAGAATGACTATCTTCGTAGCGCAATTGGCTAGCGCAATTAGCTGTTAACCGAAAGGTTGGATGTTCGAGCCCTCCCGGAGGCGGTGCGCCTCTTTTTTTCTTTGCGCTGAGAGCTTTGTAGAAATGTTCTGACGGTGGTTGTAGTGGAGCATGACTGTCTCCGTGGCGCAATTGGCTAGCGCGTTTAACTGTTAAACGAAAGGTTGGAGGTTCGAGCCCTCCCCGGGGCGGTGTGTCGCTTTTTTTCTTAGCGCTGACACCTAATAGGAATGTTATGAACGTGGTGAGTGTAGAGCACGACTGTCTTCGTGGCGCATATGGATAGCGTGTTCGGCTATTACCCAAAAGGTTGGAGGTTCAAGCCCTCCCGAGAGCGGTATGTCTCTTTTTTACTTTGCGCTGATAGCTTTGGAGAAATGTTCTGAGGTTGGTGAGAGTGGAACACGACTATCTCCGTGACGCAATTGGCTAGCGCGTTAGGCTGTTAACCTAAAGGTGGGAGGTTCGAGACCTCGCTGGGGCGGTGTGTCGCTTTTTTTGTTTGCGCTGATAGCTTTTGAGAAATATTCTGATGGTCGTGAGAGTGCAGTATGACTGTCTCCGTGGCGCAATTGGCTAGTGCATTCGTTCGTTAACCGAAAGGTTGGAGGTTCGAGCCCTCCCGGGAGCGGCGTGTCATTTTTTTTTCTTCACGCTGATAGCTTTTGAGAAATGTTCTCACGGTGGTGAGAGTGGAGCACGACTATCTCCGGGGCGCAATTGCCTAGCGTGTTCGGTTGTTAACCAGGAGGTTGGAGGTTCAATCCCTGCCGAGAGCTGTGTGTCTCTTTTTTTCTTCGCCCCGATAGCTTCGGAGAAATGCTCTGACCGTGGTGAGAGTGAGAATGACTGTCTTCGTAGAGCAATTGGCTAGCGCAATTAGCTGTTAACCGAAAGGTTGGATGTTCGAGCCCTTCCGGGGGCGGTGTGTCTCTTTTTTTCTTTCGCGCTGATAGCTTTGTAGAAATGTTCTGACGGTGGTGGGAGGGGAGCCCGAATATCTCTGTGGCGCAATTGGCTAGCGCGATCGGCTGTTAACCGAAAGGTTGGGGGATCGAGCTCTCCCGGGAGAGGTGTGTCGTTTTTTTCTTTGCGCTGATACCTTTGAGGAATGTTATGACCGTGGTGAGAGTGGAGCACGACTGTCTCCGTGGCGCGATTGGCTAGCGCGATTGGCTGTTAACCGAAAGGTTTGAGGTTCGAGTCCTCCCGGGAGCGGTGTGTCGTTTTTTTGTATTTGTGCTGATAGCTTTGGGGAAACTTTCTGACGGTGGTGAGAGTGGAGCACGGGTGTCTCCGTGGCACAGTTGGCTAGCGCGTTTAATTGTTAAACGAAAGGTTGGAGGTTCGAGCCCTCCCGGGGGCGGTGTGTCGCTTTTTTTCTTTGCGCTGATACCTTTGAGGAATGTTATGAACGTGGCGAGTGTAGAGCACGACTGTTTCCGTGGCGCAATTGGCTAGTGCGATCGGCTGTTAACCATAGGTTGGAGGTTCGAGCCCTCCCGGGGAGGTGTGCCGCTTTTTTCTTTGTGCTGAGAGCTTTGGAGAAATGTTCTGACGGTGGTGAGAGTGCAGCACGACTGTCTCCGAGGCGCTATTGGCTAGTGCAATCGGCTCTTATTCTAAAGGTTGGATGTTCGAGCCCTCCCCGGGGCGGTGGGTTGCTTTTTTGCTTCGCGCTGATAGGTTTGGAGAAATGTTCTGACCGTAGTGAGAGTGGGGCACGACTGTCTCCATGGCACTATTGACTAGCGCGATCGGCTGTTAACCGAAAGGTTGGAGGTTTGATCCCTCCCGTGACGGTGTGTCGCTTTTTTTTCTTTGCACTGATAGCTTTGGAGAAATGTTCTGACGGTGGTGAGACCGGAACACGACTGTCTCCATGGCGCAATTGGCTAGCGCAATCGGCTGTTAACCAAAACGGTGGAGGCTCGAGCCCTCCCGGAAGCGGTATGTCGCTTTTTTTCTTTGCGCCGATACTTTTGGGGAAATGCTCTAACCGTGGTGAGAGTGGAGCACGACTGTCTCCATGGCGCGATTGGCTAGCGCGTTCGGCAGTTAACCGAAAGGTTGGAGGTTCGAGCCCTCCTGAGAGCGGTGTATCGCTTTTTTTTCTTCACGCTGATAGCTTTGGAGAAATGTTCTCACGGTGGTGAGAGTGCAGCACGACTATCTCCGTGGCGCAATTGGCTAGCGTGTTCGGCTGTTAACCAGAAGGTTGGAGGTTCAATCTCTCCCGAGAGCTGTGTGTCTCTTTTTTTCTTCACCCTGATAGCTTCGGAGAAATGTTCTGACCGTGGTGAGAGTGAGAATGACTGTGTTCGTAGCGCAATTGGCTAGCGCAATTAGCTGTTAACCGAAAGGTTGGATGTTCGAGCCCTCCCGGGGGCGGTGTGTCGCTTTTTTTCTTTGCGCTGATAGCTTTGGAGAAATGTTCTGACGGTGGTGAGAGTGGGGCACAAATATCTCCATGGCATAATTGGCTAGCGCGATTGGCTTTTAACCGAAAGGTTCGAGGTTCGAGCCCTCCCGCGAGCGGTGTGTCGTTTTTTTGTATTTGCGCTGATAGCTTTGGGGAAACGTTCTGACGGTGGTGAGAGTTGAGCACGAGTGTCTCCGTGGCACAGTTGGCTAGCGCGTTTAACTGTTAAACGAAAGGTTGGAGGTTCGAGCCCTCCCCGGGGCAGTTTGTCGCTTTTTTTCTTAGCGCTGACACCTACTAGGAATGTTATGAACGTGGTGAGTGTAGAGCACGACTGTCTCCGTGGCGCAATTGGATAGCGTGTTCGGCTATTAACCAAAAGGTTGGAGGTTCGAGCCCTCCCGAGAGCGGTATGTCTCTTTTTTACTTTGCGCTGATAGCTTTGGAGAAATGTTCTGAGGGTGGTGAGAGTGGAACACGACTATCTCCGTGACGCAATTGGCTAGCGCGTTAGGCTGTAACCTAAAGGTGGGAGGTTCGATACCTCGCTGGGGCGGTGTGTCGCTTTTTTTTCTTTGCACTGATAGCTTTTGAGAAATATTCTGATGGTCGTGAGAGTGCAGTATGACTGTCTCCGTGGCGCAATTGGCTAGTGCATTCGTCCGTTAACCGAAAGGTTGGAGGTTCGAGCCCTCCCGAGAGCGGCGTGTCACTTTTTTTTTCTTCACGCTGATAGCTTTTGAGAAATGTTCTCACGGTGGTGAGAGTGGAGCACGACTATCTCCGAGGCGCAATTGGCTAGCGTGTTCGGTTGTTAACCAGGAGATTGGAGGTTCGATCCCTCCCGAGAGATGCGTGTCTCTTTTTTTCTTCGCCCCGATAGCTTCGGAGAAATGCTCTGACCGTGGTGAGAGTGAGAATGACTGTCTTCGTAGCGCAATTGGCTAGCGCAATTAGCTGTTAACCGAAAGGTTGGATGTTCGAGCCCTTCCGGGGGCGGTGTGTCTCTTTTTTTCTTTCGCGCTGATAGCTTTGTAGAAATGTTCTGACGGTGGGGCGAGGGGAGCACGAATATCTCTGTGGCGCAATTGGCTAGCGCGATCGGCTGTTAACCGAAAGGTTGGGGGTTCGAGCTCGCCCGGGAGCGGTGTGTCACTTTTTTTCTTTGCGCTGATACCTTTGAGGAATGTTATGACCGTGGTGAGAGTGGAGCACGAGTGTCTCCGTGGCACAGTTGGCTAGCGCGTTTAACTGTTAAACGAAAGGCTGGAGGTTCGAGCCCTCCCGGGGGCGGTGCGTCGCTTTTTTTCTTTGCGCTGACACCTTTTAGGAATGTTACGAACGTGGTGAGTGTAGAGCACGACTGTCTCCATGGCGCAATTGGCTAGAGCGATCGGCTGTTTACCAAAAGGTTGGAGCTTCGAGCCCTCCCGGGGCAGTGTGTCGCTTTTTTTTTCTTTGTGCTGATAGCTTTGGAGAAATGTTCTGACAGTGGTGAGAGTGGGGCACGACTGTCTCCGTGGCGCATTTTGTTAGTGTCTAGCTTTTCTTTGCGTTGATTGCTTCGGAGAAACGTTCTGACGGTGGTGAAAGTGGAGCACGACTGTCTCCATGGCGCAATTGGCTAGCGCGTTCCGCTGTTAACCGAAAGGTTGGAGAGGTTTCACTAACAAGCCCACATCGCCCCTCTTGTCGAAAGGTTGGAGGTTCGAGCCCTGCCGGGAGAGCTGTGTCGCTTTTTTTTGCGGTGACAGCTATGGAGAAATGTTCCGATGGTGGTGAGCGTGAAGCACGACTGTCTCCGTGGTGCATTTGGCTAGCGCAATTGGCTGTTAACCAGAAGGTTGGAGGCTCGATCCCTCCCGAGAGCGGTGTGTCTCTTTCTTTCTTCGCCCCGATAACTTCGGAGAAATGTTCTGACCAGGGTGAGGGTGAGAATGACTGTCTTTGTAGCGCAATTGGTTAGCGCAATTAGCTGTTAACCGAAAGGTTGGATGTTCGAGCCCTCCCGGGGGCGGTGTGTCTCTTTTTTTCTTCGCGCTGATAGCTTTGGAGAAATGTTCTCCCGGCATTGAGAGTGGAGCACGACTATCTCTGTGGCGCAATTGGCTAGCGTGTTCGGCTGTTAACCAGAAGGTTGGAGGTTCGATCCCTCAAGAGAGCTGTGTCACTTTTTTCTTCGCCCTGATAGCTTCGGAGAAATGTTCTGACCGTGGTGAGAGTGAGAATGACTGTCTTGGTAGCGGAATTGGCTAGCGCAATTAGCTGTTAACCGAAATGTTGGATGTTCGAGCCCTCCCGGGGGCGGTGTGTCTCTTTTTTTCTTTGCGCTGATAGCTTTGTAGAAATGTTCTGACCGTGGTGAGAGTAGAGCACGACTGTCTCCGTGTTGCAATTGGCTAGCGCAATTAGCTGTTAACCGAAAGGTTGGATGTTCGAGCCCTCCCGGGGGCGGTGTGTCTCTTTGTTTCTTTGCGCTGATACCTTTGAGGAATGTTATGACGGTGGTGAGAGTGGAGCACGAATATCTCTGTGGCGCAATTGGCTAGCGCGTTCCGCTGTTAACCGAAAGGTTGGAGAGGTTTCACTAACAAGCCCACATCGCCCCTCTTGTCGAAAGGTTGGAGGTTCGAGCCCTGCCGGGAGAGCTGTGTCGCTTTTTTTGCGGTGACAGCTATGGAGAAATGTTCCGACGGTGGTGAGCGTGAAGCACGACTGTCTCCGTGGTGCATTTGGCTAGCGCAATTGGCTGTTAGCCAGAAGGTTGGAGGCTCGATCCCTCCCGAGAGCGGTGTGTCTCTTTTTTTCTTCGCCCTGATAACTTCGGAGAATTGTTCTGACCATGGTGAGGGTGAGAATGACTGTCTTTGTAGCGCAATTGGTTAGCGCAATTAGCTGTTAACCGAAAGGTTGGATGTTCGAGCCCTCCCGGGGGCGGTGTGTCTCTTTTTTTCTTCGCGCTGATAGCTTTGGAGAAATGTTCTGACCGTGGTTAGTGTAGAGCACGACTGTCTCCGTGGCGCAATGGGCTAGCGCGGTCGGCTGTTAACCGAAATGTTGGAGGTTCGAGCTCTCCCGGGAGCGGTGTGTCGCTTTTTTTCTTTGCGCTGATACCTTTGAAGAATGTTATGACCGTGTTTAGAGTAGAGCACGACTGTCTCCTTGGTGCAATTGGCTAGCGCGATCGGCTGTTAACCAAACGGTTGGAGGTTCGAGCCCTCCCTTGAGCGGTGTGTCGCTTTTTTTCTTTGCGCTGATAGCTTTGGAGAAATGTTCTGACGGTGGTGAGAGTGGGGCACGAATATCTCCATGCCGCAATAGGCTAGCGCGATTGGCTGTTAACCGAAAGGTTGGAGGTTCTAGCCCTCCCGGGAGCGGTGTGTCGTTTTTTTGTATTTGCGCTGATAGCTTTGGGGAAACGTTCTGACGGTGGTGAGAGTGGAGCTCGAGTGTCTCCATGGCGCATTTGGCTAGCGCAATCGGCTGTTAACCAAAACGTTGGAGGCCCGAGCCCTACCGGAAGCGGTATGTCGCTTTTTTTCTTTGCGCTGATACTTTTGGGGAAATGCTCTAACCGTGGTGAGAGTGGAGCACGGCTGTCTCCATGGCGCGATTGGCTAGCGCGTTCGGCAGTTAACCGAAAGGTTGGAGGTTCGAGCCCTCCTGGGAGCGGTGTGTCGCTTTTTTTTCTTCACGCTGATAGCTTTGGAGAAATGTTCTCACGGTGGTGAGAGTGGAGCACGACTATCTCCGTGGCGCAATTGGCTAGCGTGTTCGGCTGTTAACCAGAAGGTTGGAGGTTCGATCTCTCCCGAGAGCTGTGTGTCTCTTTTTTTCTTCGCCCTGATAGCTTCGGAGAAATGTTCTGACCGTGGTGAGAGTGAGAATGACTGTGTTCGTAGCGCAATTGGCTAGCGCAATTAGCTGTTAACCGAAAGGTTGGATGTTCGAGCCCTCCCGGGGGCGGTGCGCCTCATTTTTTCTTTGCGCTGAGAGCTTTGTAGAAATGTTCTGACCGTGGTGGTAGTGGAGCACGACTGTCTCCGTGGCGCAATTGCCTAGCGCGATCGGCTGTTAACCAAAAGGTTGGAGGTTCGAGGCCTCCCATGAGCGGTGTGTCGCTTTTTTTCTTTGCGCTGATAGCTTTGGAGAAATGTTCTGACGGTGGTGAGAGTGGGGCACGAATATCTCCATGGCGTAATTGGCTAGCGCGATTGGCTTTTAACCGAAAGGTTCGAGGTTCGAGCCCTCCCGCGAGCGGTGTGTCGTTTTTTTGTATTTGCGCTGATAGCTTTGGGGAAACGTTCTGACGGTGGTGAGAGTTGAGCACGAGTGTCTCCATGGCACAGTTGGCTAGCGCGTTTAACTGTTAAACGAAAGGTTGGAGGTTCGAGCCCTCCCCGGGGCAGTTTGTCGCTTTTTTTCTTAGCGCTGACACCTACTAGGAATGTTATGAACGTGGTGAGTGTAGAGCACGACTGTCTCCGTGGCGCAATTGGATAGCGTGTTCGGCTATTAACCAAAAGGTTGGAGGTTCGAGCCCTCCCGAGAGCGGTATGTCTCTTTTTTACTTTGCGCTGATAGCTTTGGAGAAATGTTCTGAGGGTGGTGAGAGTGGAACACGACTATCTCCGTGACGCAATTGGCTAGCGCGTTAGGCTGTTAACCTAAAGGTGGGAGGTTCGATACGTCGCTGGGGCGGTGTGTCGCTTTTTTTTCTTTGCACTGATAGCTTTTGAGAAATATTCTGATGGTCGTGAGAGTGCAGTATGACTGTCTCCGTGGCGCAATTCCACTTCCGGCCACCGTAGTGTACGGACGTGGCGGCATGAGCTCCGGCGATATCGGAGCGGCATCAACGGCCCAGCTCGGTCGTGGTACCAGGAACATGGACGAATCGTCACAGGATTATCAGATTATTTTGCCCCGACTGCCATCAAATGATTCAACGCTGCATACTGTCTTTTTGCACGCTGATATCAAGGCGCGGCCGTATCGCGTTGAGGATTTCAGGGACGCTCTTATTCGTTTGGCTTTGCTTCCCGAGGTTGCTGCCTTGGGGGCGTACCAAATGAATCATGTTTGGGCCATCACTTTCAAGGACGAGGAGGGCAAGAAGAGAATACTCGCTGCTGGGGACATTGTGGTGAAGAACCAGCGCTGTATCACTATCGACCCTAACCACCAGGATACGAAGCTGAAGATACACTGGCTACTGTTTAACGTTCCTGACGACGAGGTGAGGGCAGCGTTGGCTCCTTATGGCAAGGTGAACGAAATAGTGCGAGAGCGCTGGCGCGTGTATGGATGCACCGACAAAGGCTCTTCGACGCGAGTGGTGAGCATCAGGCTCAAAGCTGGCCTCACGGTGGATGACCTCCCACATCAGTTGCGGATTGCCGGAGACCTCACGCTAGTTGTCGTCGCGGGAAGAGCACCGTTATGCCTGCGTTGCCGCGGAACAGGTCATATTAGGAGGGATTGCCGAGCCCCACGTTGTACAGTGTGTCGGCGTTTTGGGCATAATGAGAGCGGCTGTATGAGAACATATGCAAGTGTAGCAGGGCCCGCGGGAGGCGAAGAACTTTCCGAGCATCACATGGACGAGGCTGAAGCAGAAGAGCTGATAGGGGCGCGTCGGGAGGAACCGAAACCCAAGTTGACGCCCCTTACGCCACGCCCCACAGGTGCTGAGACGACGTCTAACAAAGACAAGGGTTCTACAAAAGACGTGCAATCCACGAGGAACACACAAGATATAACGGCGCTTGCAGCACAGGAAGAAATGTCGGAAAACATGGACACGTCAAATACATGTAAAAGGCCCAGGGAAGAGGCGGAAGGCAAGAAGGCTGCTACAACGAAAGAAGTGGAGGAACCACCGGCCAAGGCGATGAACGTGCGCCGTAGACCGGCACCTAACATCCTCAGCGAACGTCGAATAGCCGAGAACCTCCCACCAACCCAGGTGCAACAGACACAACTGCCGCAGCAGCAACCAGTGCCGAATCAGCAGACATTGCATCAGCGACTGACAGATCAACAACAGAAGGGGCCTTCAGCGGGGCCCCCTTCAGATCAAAAGCCCCCGTAAGGTGGGGGTCTGGATTAAGTGACACAAGTATTGACCCGGCGGAAGCACCAACAAATGGAGCGCAGTGGTGAAGTGTGCATAATGTGCTGCGTGAAACGTGCGCGGCGCTCTACTTTTGTGATCAAAAGAAAGGGGACCTATCAGACCATATCGAACCTTGGACCTGATGGTGATAAAGGAGTATCAGAGGTGAGAACCATGTGGCCGGGACGGCCATTCACGTCCTAATGGCTATGAGCGTCGAAGCAGAATTGAGAGTTGCGACTCTCAATGTCAGGGGACTTGCCGCTCGACGAAGGCAGTATCAATTAAGTCGTTTGATGCTGGAACGTGATCTCGATGTTATTGCCATTCAGGAAACAAAAGTTGAAGGGCAAGATCAGACTGACCGAATGGTGTCCCCTTTTAGAGCCCGGTACGATGTGTGTGTGTCTCATGCCGTTGGAATGTCGGCGGGTTGTGCACTGTTCCTTAAAAATTCTATTGGTATAGTTGAGGAGGCTGTAACTGTGTCTAGTACTGGGAGATTCATAGTTTGCGATTTTACATATAATAATAAAAAATGGCGAGTTGTCTGTGTTTACGCACCGAACAAAGAAGTTGAACGTAAATTATTGTTTGAGAATTTACAGACTTTTCTTAGCTGTGGCAGGATTGTCATTATGCTCGGCGACTTTAATTGTGTTTGCAACCCTCAGGACAGAGCAAAAAAAGCAGCCATAAAAGACCAAAGTGCAACGCTACTCTGCACTATTGTACAAGATTGTCATCTCGAAGATGTTGGTGATGTGCTCTCTGCAGAAGAGCACTTCACACACTTTCAGAACGAAAGCCATGCGAGGCTAGACAGAGCCTATGTGTCAGTAGAGTTAATGCGAGTATGTTCGAATTATGAAGTAAAAAGTGTGTCTTTCAGTGACCACAGTTTAGTAATGTTCACTATAGGGTATAAACAGAAGAAGACACGCTTTAACTGGGATGTGTGGAAATTAAACGACTTATTATTAAAAGATGAATTGTTCGTTGAAGCTGTGCAGGATTCCATTAACAAAATGTTAGCTGAGCCTCAAGCGAACGTGATTGAAGCCTGGGAGCGTTTTAAGGAGGTGACAAAGATGAAAGCCATAGAAAGATCCGGTGTGTTACATAGAGCCAAAAAGGAAAAAGAAAAAGATTTGCAATGTCAGTTAGACTTCGCATTGAGTCTAGAAAGTAAAATGCCAGGAAAGTACACAAAAGAAATAAGGCAGTTGAAAAACCAATTGGAGGCAATTGACATTGAAAAATATAGAGGGGCGGTGATAAGGGCACGTGCAGAAAAATTATCTCTCGGCGAAACACCAACAAAGCGTGCACTTGGGGATGAAAAAAGATACGCCAAGCGAAATGAAATCAAAGCGATTGCAACTGATAGCGGTATTGTACGTGAAGCGACAGCAATTGAGCAAGTATTTGTCGAATATTTCCGAGGCATACTTGGCCGAAAAGTGAAGGCAGAGGAAGGGTTTGAGGCTCAGTTTCTGCATTTGATACCAAAGCTCTCTGATAACGAGAGAGAGCAGCTGGAGATAGCGATTGAAGTGTCCGAAATAGAAAAGGCTATTGATGACCTAGCGGCTGGCAAAGCACCGGGACCTGATGGATTTGGTGCCGCATTGTACAAGACTTTTAAAGGTGTTATTTCTGTTGCCTTACATCGTGTCTTCACGGAGGCTATAAGATCAAAGGTTCTGCCCGGCTCATTTAAAAAGACGCACGTAATACTCATACCGAAAACTGACGACCCCAAAAAATTATTGTCCGTCAAGTCGTACCGACCAATCAGTTTAGCCAACACAGACTATAAAGTGTTTATGAAGGTTCTTGCAGGCAGGTTGCAAAGGATGATGAAAATACTAGTTGGACCACACCAGACTTGTGGTATAAAAGGACGCACAATAAATACAAATGTTCATGTAGCGAGAAGCGTGCTGGAGAGTTGCGATGTGTTTGGTGGCAAGGTTGCAATGTTGCAATTAGATCTGGAAAAAGCCTTTGACCGTGTAAATCATGATATCCTTTTTTTGATATTAGAATATGTTAATGTAGGGTCTGTCATTTTGGAAGGGGTAAAAATGGCCTATAGAGAGTGCTTTACGAGTATTGTAATTAATGGGCGACTTACTGAAAGCTTTCAAGTGACAAACGGTGTGCGGCAAGGTGATCCCATTTCGGCTTTATTATTTGCAATATATATGGAACCTTTCTGCATGAAGATTATTAGCAATGAAACAATAAAAGGGTATCAGCTAATGAACAGTGAAGTTAAAATGCTAACATATGCTGACGATATCGCCGTGTTTTGTAGCGATAAGGAAAGTGTCAGTGAAGTGATACGTCATGTGGCCTATTTTTGCAAGATGACAGGCAGTGCAGTAAACTGGGACAAATGCCTAGGCTTGTGGCATGGTTCTTGGGAGACCACCCCACAAAACTTTGCAAATATGAACTGGTCACTTGTACCGACGAAGTATCTCGGAGTACCCCTCCAGCATTATAAAAACACGGATGATTACTGGAAAGAGATATGTGAGAGCACTCGTGAGAAGACAAGAAACTGGGGTGGTAGGGAACTTTCTATGTTTTCTAGAGCGACTGCATGCAATTGGTTCATTGTTTGCAAAGTATGGTATGTTCTGCAGTTCCTATTTATGTCAAGAGCAAATGTGCAGAAATTGCATCGAGTCTTAGCTGTGTTTGTTTGGGGGTCGGTTTGGGAGCGTACGAGTCGAACAAACTTATTTCATTCACTAAGAAATGGTGGTTTAGGATTGGCTCACCTCTTCCTCAAGCAAATTGTGTCTAGATATATTTTTTTACGCGACCAATGTAATCCGTTTGTGAGAACATTTCTACAAATTGTACTTTCTAATAAGATTCCTGATTATGTGGTATCAAGTATGCCTGTGAAATGTAACCTACGCGGATATTTAAGAGAAGTTATAATGGCATATGAAATACTGAAAGTGAGATTTTCAATGGAATATTTATCTGTTGTAAAGAGAAAACGTCTTTACAGAGATTTACGTGACGTAATGCTGCCTCAGCCTATCTACAGATCAGTATACCAGGTTGGTGCTGAACGTGACGTATTGAAGAGAGTGAAAATGATGACCGTACGCGCAAGTGCAAAGACATTTTTTTTTCAGCTGCACAGCGGAACATTGCCCGTAAAACCATGGTTACAAGAAAAGGGTTTCTTTGTTCCGTGGTCGATGGACTGCCTTATCTGTAAGAAACCCGAGACTGTCAACCACATTTTTCTTGATTGCTGGGATGCTGTTTTTCTGTGGGACATTCTGCAGCGTACTTTGAAAAAGGACTTGCCTATCACACCACACGGTATTAGATTCTTGGCTGTAGAAAATGAGGATGGTGTGCCTTATGATATGTTTATGTTGCTTGTGCTTCACAGCGTGTGGCGAACTAGAATGGCAGTAAGACACGTAGATAAAGATGCCCGATGTGCGCATGAATACTTCACGGAAAGTATTGTATACATAAGAGACGTGTTATATTCCAGAGAAGAAAGACCCGAATGGGTGTCGTTGTTGAATGTGTTGGCTACAATGAAGCAGTTTTAAATGAAACCAGTCACAGCCAGGCTGGTGTTTTTTAAACTTGTTTAAATGTGATCGTAAATTGTATTTCTTTTGTGCGAAGCCGGCAATAAAGAAAAAAAAAAAGTCTCCGTGGCGCAATTGGCTAGTGCATTCGTCCGTTAACCGAAAGGTTGGAGGTTCGAGCCCTCCCGAGAGCGGCGTGTCACTTTTTTTTTCTTCACGCTGATAGGTTTTGAGAAATGTTCTCACGGTGGTGAGAGTGGAGCACGACTATCTCCGAGGCGCAATTGGCTAGCGTGTTCGGTTGTTAACCAGGAGATTGGAGGTTCGATCCCTCCCGAGAGATGCGTGTCTCTTTTTTTCTTCGCCCCGATAGCTTCGGAGAAATGCTCTGACCGTGGTGAGAGTGAGAATGAGTGTCTTCGTAGCGCAATTGGCTAGCGCAATTAGCTGTTAACCGAAAGGTTGGATGTTCGAGCCCTTCCGGGGGCGGTGTGTCTCTTTTTTTCTTTCGCGCTGATAGCTTTGTAGAAATGTTCTGACGGTGGGGGGAGGGGAGCACGAATATCTCTGTGGCGCAATTGGCTAGCGCGATCGGCTGTTACCCGAAAGGTTGGGGGTTCGAGCTCGCCCGGGAGCGGTGTGTCGCTTTTTTTCTTTGCGCTGATACCTTTGAGGAATGTTATGACCGTGGTGAGAGTGGAGCACGAGTGTCTCCGTGGCACAGTTGGCTAGCGCGTTTAACTGTTAAACGAAAGGCTGGAGGTTCGAGCCCTCCCGGGGGCGGTGCGTCGCTTTTTTTCTTTGCGCTGACACCTTTTAGGAATGTTACGAACGTGGTGAGTGTAGAGCACGACTGTCTCCATGGCGCAATTGGCTAGCGCGATCGGCTGTTAACCAAAAGGTTGGAGGTTCGAGCCCTCCCGGGGAGGTGTGTCGCTTTTTTTTTCTTTGTGCTGATAGCTTTGGAGAAATGTTCTGACAGTGGTGAGAGTGGGGCACGACTGTCTCCGTGGCGCATTTTGTTAGTGTCTAGCTTTTCTTTGCGTTGATTGCTTCGGAGAAACGTTCTGACGGTGGTGAAAGTGGAGCACGACTGTCTCCATGGCGCAATTGGCTAGCGCGTTCCGCTGTTAACCGAAAGGTTGGAGAGGTTTCACTAACAAGCCCACATCGCCCCTCTTGTCGAAAGGTTGGAGGTTCGAGCCCTGCCGGGAGAGCTGTGTCGCTTTTTTTGCGGTGACAGCTATGGAGAAATGTTCCGACGGTGGTGAGCGTGAAGCACGACTGTCTCCGTGGTGCATTTGGCTAGCGCAATTGGCTGTTACCCAGAAGGTTGGAGGCTCGATCCCTCCCGAGAGCGGTGTGTCTCTTTTTTTCTTCGCCCCGATAACTTCGGAGAAATGTTCTGACCATGGTGAGGGTGAGAATGACTGTCTCCGTGGCGCAATGGACTAGCGCGATCGGCTGTTAACCGAAATGTTGGAGGTTCGAGCTCTCCCGGGAGCGGTGTGTCGCTTTTTTTCTTTGCGCTGATACCTTTGAGGAATGTTATGACCGTGTTTAGAGTAGAGCACGACTGTCTCCTTGGTGCAATTGGCTAGCGCGATCGGCTGTTAACCAAAAGGTTGGAGGTTCGAGCCCTCCCATGAGCGGTGTGTCGCTTTTTTTCTTTGCGCTGATAGCTTTGGAGAAATGTTCTGACTGTGGTGAGAGTGGGGCACGAATATCTCCACGCCGCAATAGGCTAGCGCGATTGGCTGTTAACCGAAAGGTTGGAGGTTCTCGCCCTCCCGGGAGCGGTGTGTCGTTTTTTTGTATTTGCGCTGATAGATTTGGGGAAACGTTCTGAAGGTGGTGAGAGTGGAGCTCGAGTGTCTCCGTGGCGCATTTGGCTAGCGCAATCAGCTGTTAACCGAAACGTTGGAGGTTCGAGCCCTCCCGGAAGCGGTGTGTCACTTTTTTTCTTTGCGCTGATACCTTTGGAGAAATGCTCTAACCGTGGTGAGAGTGGAGCACGACTGTCTTCATGGCGCCATTGGCTAGCTCGTTTGGCAGTTAACCGAAAGGTTGGAGGTTCGAGCCCTCCTGGGAGCGGTGTGTCGCTTTTTTTTCTTCACGCTGATAGCTTTGGAGAAATGTTCTCCCGGCATTGAGAGTGGAGCACGACTATCTCCGTGGCGCAATTGGCTAGCGTGTTCGGCTGTTAACCAGAAGGTTGGAGGTTCGATCTCTCAAGAGAGCTGTGTCACTTTTTTCTTCGCCCTGATAGCTTCGGAGAAATGTTCTGACCGTGGTGAGAGTGAGAATGACTGTCTTGGTAGCGGAATTGGCTAGCGCAATTAGCTGTTAACCGAAAGGTTGGATGTTCGAGCCCTCCCGGGGGCGGTGTGTCTCTTTTTTTCTTTGCGCTGATAGCTTTGTAGAAATGTTCTGACCGTGGTGAGAGTAGAGCACGACTGTCTCCGTGGCGCAATTGGCTAGCGCAATTAGCTTTTAATCGAAAGGTTGGATGTTCGAGCCCTCCCGGGGGCGGTGTGTCTCTTTGTTTCTTTGCGCTGATACCTTTGAGGAATGTTATGACGGTGGTGAGAGTGGAGCACGAATATCTCTGTGGCGCAATTGGCTAGCGCGTTCCGCTGTTAACCGAAAGGCTGGAGAGGTTTCACTAACAAGCCCACATCGCCCCTCTTGTCGAAAGGTTGGAGGTTCGAGCCCTGCCGGGAGAGCTGTGTCGCTTTTTTTGCGGTGACAGCTATGGAGAAATGTTCCGACGGTGGTGAGCGTGAAGCACGACTGTCTCCGTGGTGCATTTGGCTAGCGATATTGGCTGTTAGCCAGAAGGTTGGAGGCTCGATCCCTCCCGAGAGCGGTGTGTCTCTTTTTTTCTTCGCCCTGATAACTTCGGAGAAATGTTCTGACCATGGTGAGGGTGAGAATGACTGTCTTTGTAGCGCAATTGGTTAGCGCAATTAGCTGTTAACCGAAAGGTTGGATGTTCGAGCCCTCCCGGGGGCGGTGTGTCTCTTTTTTTCTTCGCGCTGATAGCTTTGGAGAAATGTTCTGACCGTGGTTAGAGTAGAGCACGACTGTCTCCGTGGCGCAATGGGCTAGCGCGATCGGCTGTTAACCGAAATGTTGGAGGTTCGAGCTCTCCCGGGAGCGGTGTGTCGCTTTTTTTCTTTGCGCTGATACCTTTGAAGAATGTTATGACCGTGTTTAGAGTAGAGCACGACTGTCTCCTTGTTGCAATTGGCTAGCGCGATCGGCTGTTAACCAAAAGGTTGGAGGTTCGAGCCCTCCCTTGAGCGGTGTGTCGCTTTTTTTCTTTGCGCTGATAGCTTTGGAGAAATGTTCTGACGGTGGTGAGAGTGGGGCACGAATATCTCCATGCCGCAATAGGCTAGCGCGATTGGCTGTTAACCGAAAGGTTGGAGGTTCTAGCCCTCCCGGGAGCGGTGTGTCGTTTTTTTGTATTTGCGCTGATAGCTTTGGGGAAACGTTCTGACGGTGGCGAGAGTGGAGCTTGAGTGTCTCCGTGGCGCATTTGGCTAGCGCAATCGGCTGTTAACCAAAACGTTGGAGGCTCGAGCCCTCCCGGAAGCGGTATGTCGCTTTTTTCTTTGCGCTGATACTTTAGGGGAAATGCTCTAACCGTGGTGAGAGTGGAGCACGATTGTCTCCATGGCGCGATTGGCTAGCGCGTTCGGCAGTTAACCGAAAGGTTGGAGGTTCGAGCCCTCCTGGGAGCGGTGTGTCGATTTTTTTTTCTTCACGCTGATAGCTTTGGAGAAATGTTCTCACGGTGGTGAGAGTGGAGCACGACTATCTCCGAGGCGCAATTGGCTAGCGTGTTCGGTTGGTAACCAGGAGGTTGGAGGTTCGATCCCTCCCGAGAGCTGCGTGTCTCCTTTTTTCTTCGCCCCGATAGCTTCGGAGAAATGCTCTGACCGTGGTGAGAGTGAGAATGACTGTCTTCATAGCGCAATTGGCTAGCGCAATTAGCTGTTAACCGAAAGGTTTGATGTTCGAGCCCTTCCGGGGGCGGTGTGTCTCTTTTTTTCTTTCGCGCTGATAGCTTTGTAGAAATGTTCTGACGGTGGTGGGAGGGGAGCACGAATATCTATGTGGCGCAATTGGCTAGCGCGATCGGCTGTTAACCGAAAGGTTGGGGGTTCGAGCTCTCCCGGGAGCGGTGTGTCGCTTTTTTTCTTTGCGCTGATACTTTTGAGGAATGTTATGACCGTGTTTAGAGTAGAGCACGACTGTCTCCTTGGTGCAATTGGCTAGCGCGATCGGCTGTTAACCAAAAGGTTGGAGGTTCGAGCCCTCCCATGAGCGGTGTGTCGCTTTTTTTCTTTGCGCTGATAGCTTTGGAGAAATGTTCTGACGGTGGTGAGAGTGGGGCACGAATATCTCCATGGCGTAATTGGCTAACGCGATTGGCTTTTAACCGAAAGGTTCGAGGTTCGAGCCCTCCCGGGAGCGGTGTGTCGTTTTTTGTATTTGCGCTGATAGCTTTGGGGAAACGTTCTGACGGTGGTGAGAGTTGAGCACGAGTGTCTCCGTGGCACAGTTGGCTAGCGCGTTTAACTGTTAAACGAAAGGTTGGAGGTTCGAGCCCTCCCCGGGGCAGTTTGTCGCTTTTTTTTCTTAGCGCTGACACCTATTAGGAATGTTATGAACGGGGTGAGTGTAGAGCACGACTGTCTCCATGGCGCAATTGGATAGCGTGTTCGGCTAATAACCAAAAGGTTGGAGGTTCGAGCCCTCCCGAGAGCGGTATGTCTCTTTTTTACTTTGCGCTGATAGCTTTGGAGAAATGTTCTGAGGGTGGTGAGAGTGGAACACGACTATCTCCGTGACGCAATTGGCTAGCGCGTTAGGCTGTTAACCTAAAGGTGGGAGGTTCGAGACCTCGCTGGGGCGGTGTGTCGCTTTTTTTTCTTGTCCCTGATAGCTTTTGAGAAATATTCTGATGGTCGTGAGAGTGCAGTATGACTGTCTCCGTGGCGCAATTGGCTAGTGCATTCGTCCGTTAACCGAAAGGTTGGAGGTTCGAGCCCTCCGGAGAGCGGCGTGTCACTTTTTTTTTCTTCACGCTGATAGCTTTTGAGAAATGTTCTCACGGTGGTGAGAGTGGAGCACGACTATCTCCGAGGCGCAATTGGCAAGCGTGTTCGGTTGGTAACCAGGAGGTTGGAGGTTCGATCCCTCCCGAGAGCTGCGTGTCTCCTTTTTTCTTCGCCCCGATAGCTTCGGAGAAATGCTCTGACCGTGGTGAGAGTGAGAATGACTGTCTTCGTAGCGCAATTGGCTAGCGCAATTAGCTGTTAACCGAAAGGTTGGATGTTCGAGCCCTTCTGGGGGCGGTGTGTCTCTTTTTTTCTTTCGCGCTGATAGCTTTGTAGAAATGTTCTGACGGTGGTGGGAGGGGAGCACGAATATCTCTGTGGCGCAATTGGCTAGCGCGATCGGCTGTTAACCGAAAGGTTGGGGGTTCGAGCTCTCCCGGGAGCGGTGTGTCGCTTTTTTTCTTTGCGCTGATACCTTTGAGGAATGTTATGACCGTGTTGAGAGTGGAGCACGAGTGTCTCCGTGGCACAGTTGGCTAGCGCGTTTAACTGTTAAACGAAAGGCTGGAGGTTCGAGCCCTCCTGGGGGCGGTGTGCCGCTTTTTGTCTTTGCGCTGACACCTTTTAGGAATGTTACGAACGTGGTGAGTGTAGAGCACGACTGTCTCCGTGGCGCAATTGGCTAGCGCGATCAGCTGTTAACCAAAAGGTTGGAGGTTCGAGCCCTCCCGGGGAGGTGTGTCGCTTTTTTTTCTTTGTGCTGATTGCTTCGGAGAAACGTTCTGACGGTGGTGAAAGTGGAGCACGACTGTCTCCATGGCGCAATTGGCTAGCGCGTTCCGCTGTTAACCGAAAGGTTGGAGAGGTTTCACTAACAAGCCCACATCGCCCCTCTTGTCGAAAGGTTGGAGGTTCGAGCCCTGCCGGGAGAGCTGTGTCGCTTTTTTCGCGGTGACAGCTATGGATAAATGTTCCGTCGGTGGTGAGCGTGAAGCACGACTGTCTCCGTGGTGCATTTGGCTAGCGCAATTGGCTGTTAGCCAGAAGGTTGGAGGCTCGATCCCTCCCGAGAGCTGCGTGTCTCCTTTTTTCTTCGCCCCGATAGCTTCGGAGAAATGCTCTGACCGTGGTGAGAGTGAGAATGACTGTCTTCGTAGCGCAATTGGCTAGCGCAATTAGCTGTTAACCGAAAGGTTGGATGTTCGAGCCCTTCCGGGGGCGGTGTGTCTCTTTTTTTCTTTCGCGCTGATAGCTTTGTAGAAATGTTCTGACGGTGGTGGGAGGGGAGCACGAATATCTATGTGGTGCAATTGGCTAGCGCGATCGGCTGTTAACCGAAAGGTTGGGGGTTCGAGCTCTCCCGGGAGCGGTGTGTCGCTTTTTTTCTTTGCGCTGATACTTTTGAGGAATGTTATGACCGTGTTTAGAGTAGAGCACGACTGTCTCCTTGGTGCAATTGGCTAGCGCGATCGGCTGTTAACCAAAAGGTTGGAGGTTCGAGCCCTCCCATGAGCGGTGTGTCGCTTTTTTTTCTTTGCGCTGATAGCTTTGGAGAAATGTTCTGACGGTGGTGAGAGTGGGGCACGAATATCTCCATGGCGTAATTGGCTAACGCGATTGGCTTTTAACCGAAAGGTTCGAGGTTCGAGCCCTCCCGGGAGCGGTGTGTCGTTTTTTGTATTTGCGCTGATAGCTTTGGGGAAACGTTCTGACGGTGGTGAGAGTTGAGCACGAGTGTCTCCGTGGCAGAGTTGGCTAGCGCGTTTAACTTTTAAACGAAAGGTTGGAGGTTCGAGCCCTCCCCGGGGCAGTTTGTCGCTTTTTTTTCTTAGCGCTGACACCTATTAGGAATGTTATGAACGTGGTGAGTGTAGAGCACGACTGTCTCCATGGCGCAATTGGATAGCGTGTTCGGCTATTAACCAAAAGGTTGGAGGTTCGAGCCCTCCCGAGAGCGGTATGTCTCTTTTTTACTTTGCGCTGATAGCTTTGGAGAAATGTTCTGAGGGTGGTGAGAGTGGAACACGACTATCTCCGTGACGCAATTGGCTAGCGCGTTAGGCTGTTAACCTAAAGGTGGGAGGTTCGAGACCTCGCTGGGGCGGTGTGTCGCTTTTTTTTCTTTGCACTGATAGCTTTTGAGAAATATTCTGATGGTCGTGAGAGTGCAGTATGACTGTCTCCGTGGCGCAATTGGCTAGTGCATTCGTCCGTTAACCGAAAGGTTGGAGGTTCGAGCCCTCCGGAGAGCGGCGTGTCACTTTTTTTTTCTTCACGCTGATAGCTTTTGAGAAATGTTCTCACGGTGGTGAGAGTGGAGCACGACTATCTCCGAGGCGCAATTGGCTAGCGTGTTCGGTTGGTAACCAGGAGGTTGGAGGTTCGATCCCTCCCGAGAGCTGCGTGTCTCCTTTTTTCTTCGCCCCGATAGCTTCGGAGAAATGCTCTGACCGTGGTGAGAGTGAGAATGACTGTCTTCGTAGCGCAATTGGCTAGCGCAATTAGCTGTTAACCGAAAGGTTGGATGTTCGAGCCCTTCCGGGGGCGGTGTGTCTCTTTTTTTCTTTCGCGCTGATAGCTTTGTAGAAATGTTCTGACGGTGGTGGGAGGGGAGCACGAATATCTATGTGGTGCAATTGGCTAGCGCGATCGGCTGTTAACCGAAAGGTTGGGGGTTCGAGCTCTCCCGGGAGCGGTGTGTCGCTTTTTTTCTTTGCGCTGATACTTTTGAGGAATGTTATGACCGTGTTTAGAGTAGAGCACGACTGTCTCCTTGGTGCAATTGGCTAGCGCGATCGGCTGTTAACCAAAAGGTTGGAGGTTCGAGCCCTCCCATGAGCGGTGTGTCGCTTTTTTTCTTTGCGCTGATAGCTTTGGAGAAATGTTCTGACGGTGGTGAGAGTGGGGCACGAATATCTCCATGGCGTAATTGGCTAACGCGATTGGCTTTTAACCGAAAGGTTCGAGGTTCGAGCCCTCCCGGGAGCGGTGTGTCGTTTTTTGTATTTGCGCTGATAGCTTTGGGGAAACGTTCTGACGGTGGTGAGAGTTGAGCACGAGTGTCTCCGTGGCACAGTTGGCTAGCGCGTTTAACTGTTAAACGAAAGGTTGGAGGTTCGAGCCCTCCCCGGGGCAGTTTGTCGCTTTTTTTTCTTAGCGCTGACACCTATTAGGAATGTTATGAACGTGGTGAGTGTAGAGCACGACTGTCTCCATGGCGCAATTGGATAGCGTGTTCGGCTATTAACCAAAAGGTTGGAGGTTCGAGCCCTCCCGAGAGCGGTATGTCTCTTTTTTACTTTGCGCTGATAGCTTTGGAGAAATGTTCTGAGGGTGGTGAGAGTGGAACACGACTATCTCCGTGACGCAATTGGCTAGCGCGTTAGGCTGTTAACCTAAAGGTGGGAGGTTCGAGACCTCGCTGGGGCGGTGTGTCGCTTTTTTTTCTTTGCACTGATAGCTTTTGAGAAATATTCTGATGGTCGTGAGAGTGCAGTATGACTGTCTCCGTGGCGCAATTGGCTAGTGCATTCGTCCGTTAACCGAAAGGTTGGAGGTTCGAGCCCTCCGGAGAGCGGCGTGTCACTTTTTTTTTCTTCACGCTGATAGCTTCGGAGAAATGCTCTGACCGTGGTGAGAGTGAGAATGACTGTCTTCGTAGCGCAATTGGCTAGCGCAATTAGCTGTTAACCGAAAGGTTGGATGTTCGAGCCCTTCCGGGTCCGGTGTGTCTCTTTTTTTCTTTCGCGCTGATAGCTTTGTAGAAATGTTCTGACGGTGGTGGGAGGGGAGCTCGAGTGTCTCCGTGGCGCATTTGGCTAGCGCAATCAGCTGTTAACCGAAACGTTGGAGGTTCGAGCCCTCCCGGAAGCGGTGTGTCACTTTTTTTCTTTGCGCTGATACCTTTGGAGAAATGCTCTAACCGTGGTGAGAGTGGAGCACGACTGTCTCCATGGCGCCATTGGCTAGCTCGTTTGGCAGTTAACCGAAAGGTTGGAGGTTAGAGCCTTCCTGGTAGCGGTGTGTCGCTTTTTTTTCTTCACGCTGATGGCTTTTGATAAATGTTCTCACGGTGGTGAGAGTGGAGCACGACTATCTCCGTGGCGCAATTGGCTAGCATGTTCGGCTGTTAACCAGAAGGTTGGAGGTTCGATCTCTCCCGAGAGCTGTGTGTCTCTTTTTTTCTTCGCCCTGATAGCTTCGGAGAAATGTTCTGACCGTGGTGAGAGTGAGAATGACTGTCTTCGTAGCGCAATTGGCTAGCGCAATTAGCTGTTAACCGAAAGGGTTGATGTTCAAGCCCTCCCGGGGGCGGTGCGCCTCTTTTCTTCTTTGCGCTGAGAGCTTTGTAGAAATGTTCTGACGGTGGTGGTAGTGGAGCACGACTGTCTCCGTGGCGCAATTGGCTAGCGCGATCGGCTGTTAACCGAAAGGTTGGAGGTTCGAGCTCTCCCGGGAGCGGTGTGTCGCTTTTTTTCTTTGCGCTGATACCTTTGAGGAATGTTATGACTGTGTTTAGAGTAGAGCACGACTGTTTCCTTGGTGCAATTGGCTAGCGCGATCGGCTGTTAACCAAAAGGTTGGAGGTTCGAGCCCTGCCATGAGCGGTGTGTCGCTTTTTTTCTTTGCGCTGATAGCTTTGGAGAAATGTTCTGACGGTGGTGAGAGTGGGGCACGAATATCTCCATGGCATATTTGGCTAGCGCGATTGGCTTTTAACCGAAAGGTTCGAGGTTCGAGCCCTCCCGGGAGCGGTGTGTCGTTTTTTTGTATTTGCGCTGATAGCTTTGGGGAAACGTTCTGACGGTGGTGAGAGTTGAGCACGAGTGTCTCCGTGGCACAGTTGGCAAGCGCGTTTAACTGTTAAACGAAAGGTTGGAGGTCCGAGCCCTCCCCGGGGCAGTGTGTCGCTTTTTTTCTTAGCGCTGACACCTATTAGGAATGTTATGAACGTGGTGAGTGTAGAGCACGACTGTCTCCGTGGCGCAATTGGATAGCGTGTTCGGCTATTAACCGAAAGGTTGGATGTTCGACCCTCCCGGGGGCGGTGTGTCTTTTTTTTCTTCGCGCTGATAGCTTTGAAGAAATGTTCTGACCGTGGTGAGAGTGGAGCACGACTGTCTCCGCGGCGCGATTGGCTAGCGCGATTGGCTGTTAACCGAAAGGTTGGAGGTTCGATCCCTCCCGGGAGCGGTGTGTCGTTTTTTTGTATTTGTGCTGATAGCTTTGGGGAAACGTTCTGACGGTGGTGACAGTGGATCACGGGTGTCTCCGTGGCACAGTTGGCTAGCGCGTTTAACTGTTAAACGAAAGGTTGGAGGTTCGAGCCGTCCCGGGGGCGGTGTCTCGCTTTTTTTCATTGCGCTGATACCTTTGAGGAATGTTATGAACGTGGTGAGTGTAGAGCACGACTGTTTCCGTGGCGCAATTGACTAGCGCGATCGGCTGTTAACCAAAGGTTGGAGGTTCGAGCCCTCCCGGGGAGGTGTGCCGCTTTTTTTTCTTTGTGCTGAGAGCTTTAGAGAAATGTTCTGACGGTGGTGAGAGTGCAGCACGACTGTCTCCGAGGCGCTATTGGCTAGCGCAATCGGCTGTTAACCGAAAGGTTGAATGTTCGAGCCCTCCCGGGGGCGGTGTGTCGCTTTTTTTCTTCGCGCTGATAGGTTTGGAGAAATGTTCTGACCATAGTGAGAGTGGGGCACGACTGTCTCCGTGGCGCTATTGACTAGCGCGTTCGGCAGTTAACCGAAAGGTTGGAGGTTCGAGCCCTCCTGGGAGCGGTGTGTTGCTTTTTTTTTCTTCACGCTGATAGCTTTAGAGAAATGTTCTCACGGTGGTGAGAGTGGAGCACGACTATCTCCGTGGCGCAATTGGCTAGCGTGTTCGGCTGTTAACCAGAAGGTTGGAGGTTCGATCTCTCCCGAGAGCGGTGTGTCTCTTTTTTTCTTCGCCCTGATAGCTTCGGAGAAATGTTCTGACCGTGGTGAGAGTGACAATGACTGTCTTTGTAGCGCAATTGGCTAGCGCAATTAGCTGTTAACCGAAAGGTTGGAGGTTCGAGCCCTCCCGAGAGCGGTGTGTCTCTTTTTTTCTTCGCCCTGATAGCTTTGGAGAAATGTTCTGACCGTGGTGGGAGTGAGAATGACTGTCTCCGTAGCGCAATTGGCTGGCGCTTTCGGCTGTTAACCAAAAGGTTTGAGGTTCGAGCCCTCCCGAGAGCGGTGTGTCTCTTTTTTTTCTTCGCGCTGATAGCTTTGGGGAAATGTTCTCACCGTGGTGAGAGTGAGAATGACTGTCTCCGTAGCGCAATTGGCTAGCATATTCGGCTGTTAACCAAAAGGTTGGAGGTTCGAGCCCTCCCGATGGCGGTGTGTCTTTTTTCTTTTCTTCATGCTGATAGCTTTGGAGAAATGGTCTGATCGTGGTGTGAGTGGAGCGCGGTTGTCTCCGTGGCGCTATTGGCTAGCGGGATCGGCTGTACACCGAAAGGTTGGAGGTTCGAGCCCTCCCGGGAGCGGTGTGTCGTTTTTTATTATTTGCGCTTATAGCTTTTGGGGAATGTTCTGATGGTGGTGAAAGTGGAGCACGAGTTTCTCCGTGGCAGAGTTGGCTAGCCCGTTTGGCTGTTAAACGAAAGGTTGGATGTTCGAGCCCTCCCGGTAGAGGTGTGTCGCTTTTTTCTTTGCGCTGACAGCTATGGAGAAATGTTTCGGCGGTGGTGAGAGTGGAGCACGACTTTCTCCGTGGCGCAATGGGCTAGCGCGTTGGGCTGTTAACCGAAATGTTGGAGGTTCGAGCCCTCCCGAGAGAGGTGTGTCGCTTTTTTCTGCGCTCAAAGCTATGGAAAAATGTTCTGACGGTGGTGTGTGAGTGGAGCACGACTGTCTCCGTGGCACAATGGGCTAGCGCGATCGGTTGTTTACCGAAAGGTTGGAGGTTGGAGCCCTCCAATGAGCGGTGTGTCACTTTTTTTCTTTGCACTGATACCTTTGGATAAATGTTCTGACCGTGGTCAGAGTGGAGTACGACTGTCTCCGTGGTGCAATTGGCTAGCGCGATCGGCTGTTAACCGAAGGTTTGGAGGTTCAAGCCCTCCCAGGAGCGGTGTGTCGCTTTTTTGCTTTACGCTTATAGCTATGGAAAAATGTTCGACGGTGGTAAGAGTGGAGCACGACTGTCTCCATGGTGCATTTGGCTAGCGCGATCGGCTGTTTACCGAAAGTTTGGAGGTTGGAGCACTCCCGGGAGTGGCGTTTCGCTTTTTTCTTTGCGCTGACAGCTATGGAGAAATGTTCCGATAGTGGTGAGAGTGGTGCACGACTATCTCCGTGGTGCATTTGGCTAGCCCATTCGGCTGTTAACCAAAAGGTTGGAGGTTCGAGCCCTCCCGAGAGCGGTGCGTCACTTTTTTTCTTTGCGCTGATACCTTTGGAGAAATACTCTAACCGTGGTGAGAGTGGAGCACGACTGTCTCCGTGGCGCGATTGCCTAGCGCGAATGGCTCTTAACCAAAAGTTTGGATGTTCGAGCCCTCCCATGAGCGGTGTGTCGCTTTTTTTCTTTGCGCTGATAGCTTTGGAGAAATGCTCTGACGGCGGCGAGAGTGGAGCACGACTATCTCCGTGGCGCAATTGGCTAGCGCGATCGGCTGTTCACCGAAAGGTTGGAGGTTCGAGCCCTCCCGGGAGCGATGTGTCGTTTTTTTTTATTTGCGCTGATAGCTTTGGGGAAATGTTCTGATGGTGGTGAGAGTGGAGCACGAGTTTCTCCGTGGCAGAGTTGGCTAGCGCGTATGGCTGTTAAACGAAAGGTTGGATGTTCGAGCCCTCCCAGTAAAGGTGTGTCGCTTTTTTCTTTGCGCTGACAGCTATGGAGAAATGTTTCGGCGGTGGTGAGAGTGGAGCACGACTGTCTCCGTTGGGCATTTGGCTAGCGCGATCGGCTGTTTACCGAAAGGTTGGAGGTTGGAGCCCTCCAATGAGCTGTGTGTCACTTTTTTTTCTTTGCACTGATACCTTTGGATAAATGTTCTGACCGTGGTGAGAGTGGAGTACGACTGTCTCCGTGGCGCAATTGGCTAGCGCGTTCAGCTGTTAACCAAAAGATTGGAGGTTCGAGCCCTCCCGAGAGCGGTGTGTCTCTTTTTTCTTCGCGCTGATAGCTTTGAAGAAATGTTCTGACCGTGATGAGAGTGGAGCACGACAGTCTCCGTGGCGCGATTGGCTAGCGCGATTGGCTGTTAACCGAAAGGTTGGAGGTTCGAGCCCTCCCGGGAGCGGTGTGTCGTTTTTTTTGTATTTGTGCTGATAGCTTTGGGGAAACGTTCTGACGGTGGTGAGAGTGGAGCACGGGTGTCTCCGTGGCACAGTTGGCTAGCGCGTTTAACTGTTAAACGAAAGGTTGGGAGTTTGAGCCCTCCCGGGGGCGGTGTGTCGCTTTTTTTCTTTGCGCTGATACCTTTGAGGAATGTTATGAACGTGGTGAGTGTAGAGCACGTCTGTTTCCGTGGCGCAATTGACTAGCGCGATTGGCTGTTAACCAAAGGTTGGAGGTTCGAGCCCTCCCGGGGAGGTGTGCCGCTTTTTTTTCTTTGTGCTGAGAGCTTTGGAGAAATGTTCTGACGGTGGTGAGAGTGCAGCACGACTGTCTCCGAGGCGCTATTGGCTAGCGCAATCGGCTGTTAACCAAAAGGTTGGATGTTCGAGCCCTCCCGGGGGCGGTGTGTCGCTTTTTTGCTTCGCGCTGATAGGTTTGGAGAAATGTTCTGACCATAGTGAGAGTGGGGCACGACTGTCTCCGTGGCGCTATTGACTAGCGCGATCGGCTGTTAACCGAAAGGTTGGAGGTTTCATTCCTCCCGGGAGCAGTGTGTCGTTTTTTGCACTGATAGCTTTGGAGAAATGTTCTGACGGTGGTGAGAGTGGAATACGTGTGTCTCCATGGCGCAATTGGCTAGCGCTATCGGCTGTTAACCGATACGTTGGAGGCTCGAGCCCTCCCGGAAGCGGTATGTCGCTTTTTTTCTTTGCGCTGATACCTTTGGAGAAATGCTCTAACCGTGGTGAGAGTGGAGCACGACTGTCTCCATGGCGCAATTGGCTAGCCCCTTCGGCAGTTAACCGATAGGTTGGAGGTTCGAGCCCTCCTGGGAGCGGTGTGTCGATTTTTTTTCCTTCACGCTGATAGCTTTGGAGAAATGTTCTCACGGTGGTGAGAGTGGAGCACGACTATCTCCGTGGCGCAATTGGCTAGTGTGTTCGGCTGTTAACCAGAAGGTTTGAGGTTCGAGCCCTCCCAAGAGCGGAGTGTCTCTTTTTTCTTCGCCTTTAGAGATTTGGAGAAATGTTCTGACCATGGTGAGGGTGAGAATGACTGTCTCCGTAGCGCAATCAGCTAGCGCAATTAGCTGTTAACCGAAAGGTTGGATGTTCGAGCCCTCCCGAGAGCGGTGTGTCACTTTTTTTCTTTGCGCTTATACCTTTGCAGAAATGCTCTAACCGTGGGTAGTGGAGCACGACTGTCTCCGCGGCGCAAAAGGCTAGCGCGTTCGGCTGTTAACCGAAAGGTTGGAGGTTCGAGCCCTCCCGAGAGCGGTGTGTCTCTTTTTTTCTTCGCGCTGATAGCTTTGGAGAAATGTTCTCACTGTGGTGAGAGATGAGCACGACTGTCTCTGTGGCGCAATTGACTAGCGCGATTGGCTGTTAACCAAAAAATTGGATGTTCGAGTCCTCCCGTGAGCGGTGTGTCGCTTTTTTTTCTTTGCGCTGATAGCTTTGGAGAAATGCTCTGACGGTGGTGAGAGTGGAGCATGACTATCTCCGTGACGCAATTGGCTAGCACATTCGGCTGTTAACCAAAAGGTTGGAGGTTCGAGCCATCCCGAGAGCGGTGTGTCTTTTTTCTTTTCTTCATGCTGATAGCTTTGGAGAAGTGGTCTGACCGTGGTGTGAGTAAAGCACGGTTGTCTCCGTGGCGCTATTGGCTAGCGCGATCGGCTGTTCACCGAAAAGTTGGAGGTTCGAGCCCTCCCGGGAGCGGTGTGTCGTTTTTTTTATTTGCGCTTATAGATTTTGGGAAATGTTCTGATGGTGGTGAAAGTGGAGCACGAGTTTCTCTGTGGCAGAGTTGGCTAGCGCGTTTGGCTGTTAAACGAAAGGTTGGATGTTCGAGCCCTCCCGGTAGAGGTGTGTCGCTTTTTTCTTTGCGCTGACAGCTATAGAGAAATGTTTCGGCGGTGGTGAGAGTGGAGCACGACTGTCTCCGTGGGGCTTTTGGCTAGCGCGATCGGCTGTTTACCGAAAGGTTGGAGGTTGGAGCCCTCCAATGAGCGGTGTGTGACTTTTTTTTCTTTGCACTGATACCTTTGGATAAATGTTCTGACCGTGGTCAGAGTGGAGTACGACTGTCACCGTGGCGCAATTGGCTAGCGCGATCGGCTGTTAGCCAAAAGGTTCGAGGTTCGAGCCCTCCCAGAGGCGTTGTGTCGCTTTATTCTCTTTACGCAGACAGCTTTGGAGAAATGTTCTGACGGTGGTGAGAGTGGAGTGCGAGTTTCTCCGTGGCGCATTTGGTTAGCACGTTAGGCTGTTAACGAAAAGGTTGAAGGTTCGAGTCCTCGTGGGGCGGTGTGTCGCTTTTGTTTTCTTTGTGCTGATAGCTTTGGAGAAATGTTCTGACAGTGGTGAGATTGCAGCACGACTGTCTCCGTGGCGCAATCTGCTGGCGCCTAGGCTGTTAACCGAAAGGTTGGAGGTTCGAGCCCACCCAGGGGCGATGTGTCACTTTTTTTTCTTTGCGCTGATAGCTTTTAAGAAATCTTCTGATGGTCGTGAGAGTGCAGTACGACTGTCTCCGTGGCGCACTTGGCTAGTGCGTTCGTCCGTGAACCGAAAGGTTGGAGGTTCGAGCCCTCCCGGGAGTGGTGTGTCACTTTTTTTTTCTTCGCGCAGATAGGTTTGGAGAAATGTTCTGACGGTGGTGAGAGTGAAGCACGACTGTCTCGGTGGCACAATGGGCTAGCGCGATCATGGAGGCGGAAATGTTGTAGGCCCGTGTGCTTAGATTTGGGTGCACGTTAAAGAACCCCAGGTGGTCTAAATTTCCGGAGCCCTCCACTACGGCGTCTCTCATAATCATATGGTGGTTTTGGGACGTTAAACCCCACAAATCAATCAATCAATTAGCGCGATTGGCTGGTAACTGAAAGGTTGGAGGTTCGAGCCCTCCCGGGAGCGGTGTGTCGCTTTTTTTCTTTGCGCTGATAGCTTTGGAAAAATGTTCTGATGGTGGTGAGAGTGGAGCAGGACTGTCTCCATGGTGCATTTGGCTAGCGCGATCGGCTGTTTACCGAAAGGTTAGAGGTTGGAGCCCTCCCGGGAGCGGCGTTTCGCTTTTTTCTTTGCGCTGACAGCTATGGAGAAATGTTCCGATAGTGGTGAGAGTGGAGCACGACTATCTCCGTGGTGCAATTGGCTAGCCAATTCGGCTGTTAACCAAAAGGTTGGAGGTTCGAGCCCTCCCGAGAGCGGTGTGTCACCTTTTTTCTTTGCGCTGATACCTTTGGAGAAATGCTCTAACCGTGGTGAGAGTGGAGCACGACCGTCTCCGCGGCGCAATCGGCTAGCACGTTCGGCTGGTGGCCGAAAGGTTGGAGGTTCGAGCCCTCCCGGGAGTGGTGTGTCACTTTTTTTTTCGCGCAGTTAGGTTTGGAGAAATGTTCTGACGGTGGTGAGAGTGGAGCACGACTGTCTCCGTGGCGCAATTGGCTAACGCGTTGGGCTGTTAACTGAAAGGTTGGAGGTTCGAGGCCTCCCGGGAGAGGTGTGTCGCTTTTTTTGCGCTGACAGCTATGGAGAAGTGTTCCGACGGTGGTGACAGTTGAGTACGACTGCCTCCGTGGCGCTATTGGCTAGCACGATCGGCTGTTAACGAGAAGGTTGGAGGTTCGAGCCCTCCCGAGAGTGGTGTGTCGCTTTTTTTGCTTAGCGCTGATAGCATTGGAGGAATGTTCTGACGATGGTGAGCGTGGAGGACGACTGTCTCCGTGGCGCAATCGGCTAGCGCGATCATGGAGGCGGAAATGTTGTAGGCCCGTGTGCTCAGATTTGGGTGCACGTTAAAGAACGCCAGGTGGTCTAAATTTCCGGAGCCCTCCACTACGGCGTCTCTCATAATCATATGGTGGTTTTGGGACGTTAAACCCCACAAATCAATCAATCAATTAGCGCGATCGGCTGGTAACTGAAAGGTTGGAGGTTCGAGCCCTCCCGGGAGGGGTGTGTCGCTTTTTTTCTTTGCGCTGATAGCTTTGGAAAAATGTTCTGATGGTGGTGAGAGTGGAGCAGGACTGTCTCCATGGTGCATTTGGCTAGCGCGATCGGCTGTTTACCGAAAGGTTGGAGGTATGAGCCCTCCCGGGAGCGGCGTTTCGCTTTTTTCTTTGCGCTGACAGCTATGGAGAAAGGTTCCGATAGTGGTGAGAGTGGAGCACGACTATCTCCATGGTGCAATTGGCTAGCCAATTCGGCTGTTAACCAAAAAGTTGGAGGTTCGAGCCTTCCCGAGAGCGGTGTGTCACCTTTTTTCTTTGCGCTGATACCTTTGGAGAAATGCTCTAACTGTGGTGAGAGGGGAGCACGACTGTCTCCGCGGCGCAATCGGCTAGCACGTTCAGCTGGTTGCCGAAAGGTTGGAGGTTCGAGCAATCCCGGGAGTGGTGTGTCACTTTTTTTTCTTCGCGCAGATAGGTTTGGAGAAACGTTCTGACGGTGGTGAGAGTGGAGCACGACTGTATCCGCGGCGCAATTGGCTAGCGCCTTGGGCTGTTAACCGAAAGGTTGGAGGTTCGAGCCCTCCCGGGAGAGGTGTGTCGCTTTTTTTGCGCTGACCGCTATGGAGAAGTGTTCCGACGGTGGTGAGAGTTGAGTACGACTGCCTCCGTGGCGCAATTGGCTAGCCAATGGCTTTTTTTCTTCGCGCTGATAGCTTTGGAGAAATGTTCTGACCGTGGTTAGAGTAGAGCACGACTGTCTCCGTGGCGCAATGGGCTAGCGCGATCGGCTGTTAACCGAAATGTTGGAGGTTCGAGCTCTCCCGGGAGCGGTGTGTCGCTTTTTTTCTTTGCGCTGATACCTTTGAAGAATGTTATGACCGTGTTTAGAGTAGAGCACGACTGTCTCCTTGTTGCAATTGGCTAGCGCGATCGGCTGTTAACCAAAAGGTTGGAGGTTCGAGCCCTCCCTTGAGCGGTGTGTCGCTTTTTTTCTTTGCGCTGATAGCTTTGGAGAAATGTTCTGACGGTGGTGAGAGTGGGGCACGAATATCTCCATGCCGCAATAGGCTAGCGCGATTGGCTGTTAACCGAAAGGTTGGAGGTTCTAGCCCTCCCGGGAGCGGTGTGTCGTTTTTTTGTATTTGCGCTGATAGCTTTGGGGAAACGTTCTGACGGTGGCGAGAGTGGAGCTTGAGTGTCTCCGTGGCGCATTTGGCTAGCGCAATCGGCTGTTAACCAAAACGTTGGAGGCTCGAGCCCTCCCGGAAGCGGTATGTCGCTTTTTTCTTTGCGCTGATACTTTAGGGGAAATGCTCTAACCGTGGTGAGAGTGGAGCACGATTGTCTCCATGGCGCGATTGGCTAGCGCGTTCGGCAGTTAACCGAAAGGTTGGAGGTTCGAGCCCTCCTGGGAGCGGTGTGTCGCTTTTTTTTTCTTCACGCTGATAGCTTTGGAGAAATGTTCTCACGGTGGTGAGAGTGGAGCACGACTATCTCCGAGGCGCAATTGGCTAGCGTGTTCGGTTGGTAACCAGGAGGTTGGAGGTTCGATCCCTCCCGAGAGCTGCGTGTCTCCTTTTTTCTTCGCCCCGATAGCTTCGGAGAAATGCTCTGACCGTGGTGAGAGTGAGAATGACTGTCTTCATAGCGCAATTGGCTAGCGCAATTAGCTGTTAACCGAAAGGTTTGATGTTCGAGCCCTTCCGGGGGCGGTGTGTCTCTTTTTTTCTTTCGCGCTGATAGCTTTGTAGAAATGTTCTGACGGTGGTGGGAGGGGAGCACGAATATCTATGTGGCGCAATTGGCTAGCGCGATCGGCTGTTGACCGAAAGGTTGGGGGTTCGAGCTCTCCCGGGAGCGGTGTGTCGCTTTTTTTCTTTGCGCTGATACTTTTGAGGAATGTTATGACCGTGTTTAGAGTAGAGCACGACTGTCTCCTTGGTGCAATTGGCTAGCGCGATCGGCTGTTAACCAAAAGGTTGGAGGTTCGAGCCCTCCCATGAGCGGTGTGTCGCTTTTTTTCTTTGCGCTGATAGCTTTGGAGAAATGTTCTGACGGTGGTGAGAGTGGGGCACGAATATCTCCATGGCGTAATTGGCTAACGCGATTGGCTTTTAACCGAAAGGTTCGAGGTTCGAGCCCTCCCGGGAGCGGTGTATCGTTTTTTGTATTTGCGCTGATAGCTTTGGGGAAACGTTCTGACGGTGGTGAGAGTTGAGCACGAGTGTCTCCGTGGCACAGTTGGCTAGCGCGTTTAACTGTTAAACGAAAGGTTGGAGGTTCGAGCCCTCCCCGGGGCAGTTTGTCGCTTTTTTTTCTTAGCGCTGACACCTATTAGGAATGTTATGAACGGGGTGAGTGTAGAGCACGACTGTCTCCATGGCGCAATTGGATAGCGTGTTCGGCTATTAACCAAAAGGTTGGAGGTTCGAGCCCTCCCGAGAGCGGTATGTCTCTTTTTTACTTTGCGCTGATAGCTTTGGAGAAATGTTCTGAGGGTGGTGAGAGTGGAACACGACTATCTCCGTGACGCAATTGGCTAGCGCGTTAGGCTGTTAACCTAAAGGTGGGAGGTTCGAGACCTCGCTGGGGCGGTGTGTCGCTTTTTTTTCTTGTCCCTGATAGCTTTTGAGAAATATTCTGATGGTCGTGAGAGTGCAGTATGACTGTCTCCGTGGCGCAATTGGCTAGTGCATTCGTCCGTTAACCGAAAGGTTGGAGGTTCGAGCCCTCCGGAGAGCGGCGTGTCACTTTTTTTTTCTTCACGCTGATAGCTTTTGAGAAATGTTCTCACGGTGGTGAGAGTGGAGCACGACTATCTCCGAGGCGCAATTGGCTAGCGTGTTCGGTTGGTAACCAGGAGGTTGGAGGTTCGATCCCTCCCGAGAGCTGCGTGTCTCCTTTTTTCTTCGCCCCGATAGCTTCGGAGAAATGCTCTGACCGTGGTGAGAGTGAGAATGACTGTCTTCGTAGCGCAATTGGCTAGCGCAATTAGCTGTTAACCGAAAGGTTGGATGTTCGAGCCCTTCTGGGGGCGGTGTGTCTCTTTTTTTCTTTCGCGCTGATAGCTTTGTAGAAATGTTCTGACGGTGGTGGGAGGGGAGCACGAATATCTCTGTGGCGCAATTGGCTAGCGCGATCGGCTGTTAACCGAAAGGTTGGGGGTTCGAGCTCTCCCGGGAGCGGTGTGTCGCTTTTTTTCTTTGCGCTGATACCTTTGAGGAATGTTATGACCGTGTTGAGAGTGGAGCACGAGTGTCTCCGTGGCACAGTTGGCTAGCGCGTTTAACTGTTAAACGAAAGGCTGGAGGTTCGAGCCCTCCTGGGGGCGGTGTGCCGCTTTTTGTCTTTGCGCTGACACCTTTTAGGAATGTTACGAACGTGGTGAGTGTAGAGCACGACTGTCTCCGTGGCGCAATTGGCTAGCGCGTTCAGTTGTTAACCAAAAGGTTGGAGGTTCGAGCCCTCCCGGGGAGGTGTGTCGCTTTTTTTTCTTTGTGCTGATTGCTTCGGAGAAACGTTCTGACGGTGGTGAAAGTGGAGCACGACTGTCTCCATGGCGCAATTGGCTAGCGCGTTCCGCTGTTAACCGAAAGGTTGGAGAGGTTTCACTAACAAGCCCACATCGCCCCTCTTGTCGAAAGCTTGGAGGTTCGAGCCCTGCCGGGAGAGCTGTGTCGCTTTTTTCGCGGTGACAGCTATGGATAAATGTTCCGTCGGTGGTGAGCGTGAAGCACGACTGTCTCCGTGGTGCATTTGGCTAGCGCAATTGGCTGTTAGCCAGAAGGTTGGAGGCTCGATCCCTCCCGAGAGCTGCGTGTCTCCTTTTTTCTTCGCCCCGATAGCTTCGGAGAAATGCTCTGACCGTGGTGAGAGTGAGAATGACTGTCTTCGTAGCGCAATTGGCTAGCGCAATTAGCTGTTAACCGAAAGGTTGGATGTTCGAGCCCTTCCGGGGGCGGTGTGTCTCTTTTTTTCTTTCGCGCTGATAGCTTTGTAGAAATGTTCTGACGGTGGTGTGCGGGGAGCACGAATATCTATGTGGTGCAATTGGCTAGCGCGATCGGCTGTTAACCGAAAGGTTGGGGGTTCGAGCTCTCCCGGGAGCGGTGTGTCGCTTTTTTTCTTTGCGCTGATACTTTTGAGGAATGTTATGACCGTGTTTAGAGTAGAGCACGACTGTCTCCTTGGTGCAATTGGCTAGCGCGATCGGCTGTTAACCAAAAGGTTGGAGGTTCGAGCCCTCCCATGAGCGGTGTGTCGCTTTTTTTCTTTGCGCTGATAGCTTTGGAGAAATGTTCTGACGGTGGTGAGAGTGGGGCACGAATATCTCCATGGCGTAATTGGCTAACGCGATTGGCTTTTAACCGAAAGGTTCGAGGTTCGAGCCCTCCCGGGAGCGGTGTGTCGTTTTTTGTATTTGCGCTGATAGCTTTGGGGAAACGTTCTGACGGTGGTGAGAGTTGAGCACGAGTGTCTCCGTGGCACAGTTGGCTAGCGCGTTTAACTTTTAAACGAAAGGTTGGAGGTTCGAGCCCTCCCCGGGGCAGTTTGTCGCTTTTTTTTCTTAGCGCTGACACCTATTAGGAATGTTATGAACGTGGTGAGTGTAGAGCACGACTGTCTCCATGGCGCAATTGGATAGCGTGTTCGGCTATTAACCAAAAGGTTGGAGGTTCGAGCCCTCCCGAGAGCGGTATGTCTCTTTTTTACTTTGCGCTGATAGCTTTGGAGAAATGTTCTGAGGGTGGTGAGAGTGGAACACGACTATCTCCGTGACGCAATTGGCTAGCGCGTTAGGCTGTTAACCTAAAGGTGGGAGGTTCGAGACCTCGCTGGGGCGGTGTGTCGCTTTTTTTTCTTGTCCCTGATAGCTTTTGAGAAATATTCTGATGGTCGTGAGAGTGCAGTATGACTGTCTCCGTGGCGCAATTGGCTAGTGCATTCGTCCGTTAACCGAAAGGTTGGAGGTTCGAGCCCTCCGGAGAGCGGCGTGTCACTTTTTTTTTCTTCACGCTGATAGCTTTTGAGAAATGTTCTCACGGTGGTGAGAGTGGAGCACGACTATCTCCGAGGCGCAATTGGCTAGCGTGTTCGGTTGGTAACCAGGAGGTTGGAGGTTCGATCCCTCCCGAGAGCTGCGTGTCTCCTTTTTTCTTCGCCCCGATAGCTTCGGAGAAATGCTCTGACCGTGGTGAGAGTGAGAATGACTGTCTTCGTAGCGCAATTGGCTAGCGCAATTAGCTGTTAACCGAAAGGTTGGATGTTCGAGCCCTTCTGGGGGCGGTGTGTCTCTTTTTTTCTTTCGCGCTGATAGCTTTGTAGAAATGTTCTGACGGTGGTGGGAGGGGAGCACGAATATCTCTGTGGCGCAATTGGCTAGCGCGATCGGCTGTTAACCGAAAGGTTGGGGGTTCGAGCTCTCCCGGGAGCGGTGTGTCGCTTTTTTTCTTTGCGCTGATACCTTTGAGGAATGTTATGACCGTGTTGAGAGTGGAGCACGAGTGTCTCCGTGGCACAGTTGGCTAGCGCGTTTAACTGTTAAACGAAAGGCTGGAGGTTCGAGCCCTCCTGGGGGCGGTGTGCCGCTTTTTGTCTTTGCGCTGACACCTTTTAGGAATGTTACGAACGTGGTGAGTGTAGAGCACGACTGTCTCCGTGGCGCAATTGGCTAGCGCGATCAGTTGTTAACCAAAAGGTTGGAGGTTCGAGCCCTCCCGGGGAGGTGTGTCGCTTTTTTTTCTTTGTGCTGATTGCTTCGGAGAAACGTTCTGACGGTGGTGAAAGTGGAGCACGACTGTCTCCATGGCGCAATTGGCTAGCGCGTTCCGCTGTTAACCGAAAGGTTGGAGAGGTTTCACTAACAAGCCCACATCGCCCCTCTTGTCGAAAGGTTGGAGGTTCGAGCCCTGCCGGGAGAGCTGTGTCGCTTTTTTCGCGGTGACAGCTATGGATAAATGTTCCGTCGGTGGTGAGCGTGAAGCACGACCGTCTCCGTGGTGCATTTGGCTAGCGCAATTGGCTGTTAGCCAGAAGGTTGGAGGCTCGATCCCTCCCGAGAGCTGCGTGTCTCCTTTTTTCTTCGCCCCGATAGCTTCGGAGAAATGCTCTGACCGTGGTGAGAGTGAGAATGACTGTCTTCGTAGCGCAATTGGCTAGCGCAATTAGCTGTTAACCGAAAGGTTGGATGTTCGAGCCCTTCCGGGGGCGGTGTGTCTCTTTTTTTCTTTCGCGCTGATAGCTTTGTAGAAATGTTCTGACGGTGGTGGGAGGGGAGCACGAATATCTATGTGGTGCAATTGGCTAGCGCGATCGGCTGTTAACCGAAAGGTTGGGGGTTCGAGCTCTCCCGGGAGCGGTGTGTCGCTTTTTTTCTTTGCGCTGATACTTTTGAGGAATGTTATGACCGTGTTTAGAGTAGAGCACGACTGTCTCCTTGGTGCAATTGGCTAGCGCGATCGGCTGTTAACCAAAAGGTTGGAGGTTCGAGCCCTCCCATGAGCGGTGTGTCGCTTTTTTTCTTTGCGCTGATAGCTTTGGAGAAATGTTCTGACGGTGGTGAGAGTGGGGCACGAATATCTCCATGGCGTAATTGGCTAACGCGATTGGCTTTTAACCGAAAGGTTCGAGGTTCGAGCCCTCCCGGGAGCGGTGTGTCGTTTTTTGTATTTGCGCTGATAGCTTTGGGGAAACGTTCTGACGGTGGTGAGAGTTGAGCACGAGTGTCTCCGTGGCAGAGTTGGCTAGCGCGTTTAACTTTTAAACGAAAGGTTGGAGGTTCGAGCCCTCCCCGGGGCAGTTTGTCGCTTTTTTTTCTTAGCGCTGACACCTATTAGGAATGTTATGAACGTGGTGAGTGTAGAGCACGACTGTCTCCATGGCGCAATTGGATAGCGTGTTCGGCTATTAACCAAAAGGTTGGAGGTTCGAGCCCTCCCGAGAGCGGTATGTCTCTTTTTTACTTTGCGCTGATAGCTTTGGAGAAATGTTCTGAGGGTGGTGAGAGTGGAACACGACTATCTCCGTGACGCAATTGGCTAGCGCGTTAGGCTGTTAACCTAAAGGTGGGAGGTTCGAGACCTCGCTGGGGCGGTGTGTCGCTTTTTTTTCTTTGCACTGATAGCTTTTGAGAAATATTCTGATGGTCGTGAGAGTGCAGTATGACTGTCTCCGTGGCGCAATTGGCTAGTGCATTCGTCCGTTAACCGAAAGGTTGGAGGTTCGAGCCCTCCGGAGAGCGGCGTGTCACTTTTTTTTTCTTCACGCTGATAGCTTTTGAGAAATGTTCTCACGGTGGTGAGAGTGGAGCACGACTATCTCCGAGGCGCAATTGGCTAGCGTGTTCGGTTGGTAACCAGGAGGTTGGAGGTTCGATCCCTCCCGAGAGCTGCGTGTCTCCTTTTTTCTTCGCCCCGATAGCTTCGGAGAAATGCTCTGACCGTGGTGAGAGTGAGAATGACTGTCTTCGTAGCGCAATTGGCTAGCGCAATTAGCTGTTAACCGAAAGGTTGGATGTTCGAGCCCTTCTGGGGGCGGTGTGTCTCTTTTTTTCTTTCGCGCTGATAGCTTTGTAGAAATGTTCTGACGGTGGTGGGAGGGGAGCACGAATATCTCTGTGGCGCAATTGGCTAGCGCGATCGGCTGTTAACCGAAAGGTTGGGGGTTCGAGCTCTCCCGGGAGCGGTGTGTCGCTTTTTTTCTTTGCGCTGATACCTTTGAGGAATGTTATGACCGTGTTGAGAGTGGAGCACGAGTGTCTCCGTGGCACAGTTGGCTAGCGCGTTTAACTGTTAAACGAAAGGCTGGAGGTTCGAGCCCTCCTGGGGGCGGTGTGCCGCTTTTTGTCTTTGCGCTGACACCTTTTAGGAATGTTACGAACGTGGTGAGTGTAGAGCACGACTGTCTCCGTGGCGCAATTGGCTAGCGCGATCAGCTGTTAACCAAAAGGTTGGAGGTTCGAGCCCTCCCGGGGAGGTGTGTCGCTTTTTTTTCTTTGTGCTGATTGCTTCGGAGAAACGTTCTGACGGTGGTGAAAGTGGAGCACGACTGTCTCCATGGCGCAATTGGCTAGCGCGTTCCGCTGTTAACCGAAAGGTTGGAGAGGTTTCACTAACAAGCCCACATCGCCCCTCTTGTCGAAAGGTTGGAGGTTCGAGCCCTGCCGGGAGAGCTGTGTCGCTTTTTTCGCGGTGACAGCTATGGATAAATGTTCCGTCGGTGGTGAGCGTGAAGCACGACTGTCTCCGTGGTGCATTTGGCTAGCGCACTTGGCTGTTAGCCAGAAGGTTGGAGGCTCGATCCCTCCCGAGAGCTGCGTGTCTCCTTTTTTCTTCGCCCCGATAGCTTCGGAGAAATGCTCTGACCGTGGTGAGAGTGAGAATGACTGTCTTCGTAGCGCAATTGGCTAGCGCAATTAGCTGTTAACCGAAAGGTTGGATGTTCGAGCCCTTCCGGGGGCGGTGTGTCTCTTTTTTTCTTTCGCGCTGATAGCTTTGTAGAAATGTTCTGACGGTGGTGGGAGGGGAGCACGAATATCTATGTGGTGCAATTGGCTAGCGCGATCGGCTGTTAACCGAAAGGTTGGGGGTTCGAGCTCTCCCGGGAGCGGTGTGTCGCTTTTTTTCTTTGCGCTGATACTTTTGAGGAATGTTATGACCGTGTTTAGAGTAGAGCACGACTGTCTCCTTGGTGCAATTGGCTAGCGCGATCGGCTGTTAACCAAAAGGTTGGAGGTTCGAGCCCTCCCATGAGCGGTGTGTCGCTTTTTTTCTTTGCGCTGATAGCTTTGGAGAAATGTTCTGACGGTGGTGAGAGTGGGGCACGAATATCTCCATGGCGTAATTGGCTAACGCGATTGGCTTTTAACCGAAAGGTTCGAGGTTCGAGCCCTCCCGGGAGCGGTGTGTCGTTTTTTGTATTTGCGCTGATAGCTTTGGGGAAACGTTCTGACGGTGGTGAGAGTTGAGCACGAGTGTCTCCGTGGCACAGTTGGCTAGCGCGTTTAACTGTTAAACGAAAGGTTGGAGGTTCGAGCCCTCCCCGGGGCAGTTTGTCGCTTTTTTTTCTTAGCGCTGACACCTATTAGGAATGTTATGAACGTGGTGAGTGTAGAGCACGACTGTCTCCATGGCGCAATTGGATAGCGTGTTCGGCTATTAACCAAAAGGTTGGAGGTTCGAGCCCTCCCGAGAGCGGTATGTCTCTTTTTTACTTTGCGCTGATAGCTTTGGAGAAATGTTCTGAGGGTGGTGAGAGTGGAACACGACTATCTCCGTGACGCAATTGGCTAGCGCGTTAGGCTGTTAACCTAAAGGTGGGAGGTTCGAGACCTCGCTGGGGCGGTGTGTCGCTTTTTTTTCTTTGCACTGATAGCTTTTGAGAAATATTCTGATGGTCGTGAGAGTGCAGTATGACTGTCTCCGTGGCGCAATTGGCTAGTGCATTCGTCCGTTAACCGAAAGGTTGGAGGTTCGAGCCCTCCGGAGAGCGGCGTGTCACTTTTTTTTTCTTCACGCTGATAGCTTCGGAGAAATGCTCTGACCGTGGTGAGAGTGAGAATGACTGTCTTCGTAGCGCAATTGGCTAGCGCAATTAGCTGTTAACCGAAAGGTTGGATGTTCGAGCCCTTCCGGGTCCGGTGTGTCTCTTTTTTTCTTTCGCGCTGATAGCTTTGTAGAAATGTTCTGACGGTGGTGGGAGGGGAGCTCGAGTGTCTCCGTGGCGCATTTGGCTAGCGCAATCAGCTGTTAACCGAAACGTTGGAGGTTCGAGCCCTCCCGGAAGCGGTGTGTCACTTTTTTTCTTTGCGCTGATACCTTTGGAGAAATGCTCTAACCGTGGTGAGAGTGGAGCACGACTGTCTCCATGGCGCCATTGGCTAGCTCGTTTGGCAGTTAACCGAAAGGTTGGAGGTTAGAGCCTTCCTGGTAGCGGTGTGTCGCTTTTTTTTCTTCACGCTGATGGCTTTTGATAAATGTTCTCACGATGGTGAGAGTGGAGCACGACTATCTCCGTGGCGCAATTGGCTAGCATGTTCGGCTGTTAACCAGAAGGTTGGAGGTTCGATCTCTCCCGAGAGCTGTGTGTCTCTTTTTTTCTTCGCCCTGATAGCTTCGGAGAAATGTTCTGACCGTGGTGAGAGTGAGAATGACTGTCTTCGTAGCGCAATTGGCTAGCGCAATTAGCTGTTAACCGAAAGGGTTGATGTTCAAGCCCTCCCGGGGGCGGTGCGCCTCTTTTCTTCTTTGCGCTGAGAGCTTTGTAGAAATGTTCTGACGGTGGTGGTAGTGGAGCACGACTGTCTCCGTGGCGCAATTGGCTAGCGCGATCGGCTGTTAACCGAAAGGTTGGAGGTTCGAGCTCTCCCGGGAGCGGTGTGTCGCTTTTTTTCTTTGCGCTGATACCTTTGAGGAATGTTATGACTGTGTTTAGAGTAGAGCACGACTGTTTCCTTGGTGCAATTGGCTAGCGCGATCGGCTGTTAACCAAAAGGTTGGAGGTTCGAGCCCTGCCATGAGCGGTGTGTCGCTTTTTTTCTTTGCGCTGATAGCTTTGGAGAAATGTTCTGACGGTGGTGAGAGTGGGGCACGAATATCTCCATGGCATATTTGGCTAGCGCGATTGGCTTTTAACCGAAAGGTTCGAGGTTCGAGCCCTCCCGGGAGCGGTGTGTCGTTTTTTTGTATTTGCGCTGATAGCTTTGGGGAAACGTTCTGACGGTGGTGAGAGTTGAGCACGAGTGTCTCCGTGGCACAGTTGGCAAGCGCGTTTAACTGTTAAACGAAAGGTTGGAGGTCCGAGCCCTCCCCGGGGCAGTGTGTCGCTTTTTTTCTTAGCGCTGACACCTATTAGGAATGTTATGAACGTGGTGAGTGTAGAGCACGACTGTCTCCGTGGCGCAATTGGATAGCGTGTTCGGCTATTAACCGAAAGGTTGGATGTTCGACCCTCCCGGGGGCGGTGTGTCTTTTTTTTCTTCGCGCTGATAGCTTTGAAGAAATGTTCTGACCGTGGTGAGAGTGGAGCACGACTGTCTCCGCGGCGCGATTGGCTAGCGCGATTGGCTGTTAACCGAAAGGTTGGAGGTTCGATCCCTCCCGGGAGCGGTGTGTCGTTTTTTTGTATTTGTGCTGATAGCTTTGGGGAAACGTTCTGACGGTGGTGACAGTGGATCACGGGTGTCTCCGTGGCACAGTTGGCTAGCGCGTTTAACTGTTAAACGAAAGGTTGGAGGTTCGAGCCGTCCCGGGGGCGGTGTGTCGCTTTTTTTCATTGCGCTGATACCTTTGAGGAATGTTATGAACGTGGTGAGTGTAGAGCACGACTGTTTCCGTGGCGCAATTGACTAGCGCGATCGGCTGTTAACCAAAGGTTGGAGGTTCGAGCCCTCCCGGGGAGGTGTGCCGCTTTTTTTTCTTTGTGCTGAGAGCTTTAGAGAAATGTTCTGACGGTGGTGAGAGTGCAGCACGACTGTCTCCGAGGCGCTATTGGCTAGCGCAATCGGCTGTTAACCGAAAGGTTGAATGTTCGAGCCCTCCCGGGGGCGGTGTGTCGCTTTTTTTCTTCGCGCTGATAGGTTTGGAGAAATGTTCTGACCATAGTGAGAGTGGGGCACGACTGTCTCCGTGGCGCTATTGACTAGCGCGTTCGGCAGTTAACCGAAAGGTTGGAGGTTCGAGCCCTCCTGGGAGCGGTGTGTTGCTTTTTTTTTCTTCACGCTGATAGCTTTAGAGAAATGTTCTCACGGTGGTGAGAGTGGAGCACGACTATCTCCGTGGCGCAATTGGCTAGCGTGTTCGGCTGTTAACCAGAAGGTTGGAGGTTCGATCTCTCCCGAGAGCGGTGTGTCTCTTTTTTTCTTCGCCCTGATAGCTTCGGAGAAATGTTCTGACCGTGGTGAGAGTGACAATGACTGTCTTTGTAGCGCAATTGGCTAGCGCAATTAGCTGTTAACCGAAAGGTTGGAGGTTCGAGCCCTCCCGAGAGCGGTGTGTCTCTTTTTTTCTTCGCCCTGATAGCTTTGGAGAAATGTTCTGACCGTGGTGGGAGTGAGAATGACTGTCTCCGTAGCGCAATTGGCTGGCGCGTTCGGCTGTTAACCAAAAGGTTTGAGGTTCGAGCCCTCCCGAGAGCGGTGTGTCTCTTTTTTTTCTTCGCGCTGATAGCTTTGGGGAAATGTTCTCACCGTGGTGAGAGTGAGAATGACTGTCTCCGTAGCGCAATTGGCTAGCATATTCGGCTGTTAACCAAAAGGTTGGAGGTTCGAGCCCTCCCGAGAGCGGTGTGTCTTTTTTCTTTTCTTCATGCTGATAGCTTTGGAGAAATGGTCTGATCGTGGTGTGAGTGGAGCGCGGTTGTCTCCGTGGCGCTATTGGCTAGCGGGATCGGCTGTACACCGAAAGGTTGGAGGTTCGAGCCCTCCCGGGAGCGGTGTGTCGTTTTTTATTATTTGCGCTTATAGCTTTTGGGGAATTTTCTGATGGTGGTGAAAGTGGAGCACGAGTTTCTCCGTGGCAGAGTTGGCTAGCCCGTTTGGCTGTTAAACGAAAGGTTGGATGTTCGAGCCCTCCCGGTAGAGGTGTGTCGCTTTTTTCTTTGCGCTGACAGCTATGGAGAAATGTTTCGGCGGTGGTGAGAGTGGAGCACGACTTTCTCCGTGGCGCAATGGGCTAGCGCGTTGGGCTGTTAACCGAAATGTTGGAGGTTCGAGCCCTCCCGAGAGAGGTGTGTCGCTTTTTTCTGCGCTCACAGCTATGGAAAAATGTTCTGACGGTGGTGTGTGAGTGGAGCACGACTGTCTCCGTGGCACAATGGGCTAGCGCGATCGGTTGTTTACCGAAAGGTTGGAGGTTGGAGCCCTCCAATGAGCGGTGTGTCACTTTTTTTCTTTGCACTGATACCTTTGGATAAATGTTCTGACCGTGGTCAGAGTGGAGTACGACTGTCTCCGTGGTGCAATTGGCTAGCGCGATCGGCTGTTAACCGAAGGTTTGGAGGTTCAAGCCCTCCCAGGAGCGGTGTGTCGCTTTTTTGCTTTACGCTTATAGCTATGGAAAAATGTTCGACGGTGGTAAGAGTGGAGCACGACTGTCTCCATGGTGCATTTGGCTAGCGCGATCGGCTGTTTACCGAAAGTTTGGAGGTTGGAGCACTCCCGGGAGTGGCGTTTCGCTTTTTTCTTTGCGCTGACAGCTATGGAGAAATGTTCCGATAGTGGTGAGAGTGGTGCACGACTATCTCCGTGGTGCATTTGGCTAGCCCATTCGGCTGTTAACCAAAAGGTTGGAGGTTCGAGCCCTCCCGAGAGCGGTGCGTCACTTTTTTTCTTTGCGCTGATACCTTTGGAGAAATACTCTAACCGTGGTGAGAGTGGAGCACGACTGTCTCCGTGGCGCGATTGCCTAGCGCGAATGGCTCTTAACCAAAAGTTTGGATGTTCGAGCCCTCCCATGAGCGGTGTGTCGCTTTTTTTCTTTGCGCTGATAGCTTTGGAGAAATGCTCTGACGGCGGCGAGAGTGGAGCACGACTATCTCCGTGGCGCAATTGGCTAGCGCGATCGGCTGTTCACCGAAAGGTTGGAGGTTCGAGCCCTCCCGCGAGCGATGTGTCGTTTTTTTTTTATTTGCGCTGATAGCTTTGGGGAAATGTTCTGATGGTGGTGAGAGTGGAGCACGAGTTTCTCCGTGGCAGAGTTGGCTAGCGCGTATGGCTGTTAAACGAAAGGTTGGATGTTCGAGCCCTCCCAGTAAAGGTGTGTCGCTTTTTTCTTTGCGCTGACAGCTATGGAGAAATGTTTCGGCGGTGGTGAGAGTGGAGCACGACTGTCTCCGTTGGGCATTTGGCTAGCGCGATCGGCTGTTTACCGAAAGGTTGGAGGTTGGAGCCCTCCAATGAGCTGTGTGTCACTTTTTTTTCTTTGCACTGATACCTTTGGATAAATGTTCTGACCGTGGTGAGAGTGGAGTACGACTGTCTCCGTGGCGCAATTGGCTAGCGCGTTCAGCTGTTAACCAAAAGATTGGAGGTTCGAGCCCTCCCGAGAGCGGTGTGTCTCTTTTTTCTTCGCGCTGATAGCTTTGAAGAAATGTTCTGACCGTGATGAGAGTGGAGCACGACAGTCTCCGTGGCGCGATTGGCTAGCGCGATTGGCTGTTAACCGAAAGGTTGGAGGTTCGAGCCCTCCCGGGAGCGGTGTGTCGTTTTTTTTTGTATTTGTGCTGATAGCTTTGGGGAAACGTTCTGACGGTGGTGAGAGTGGAGCACGGGTGTCTCCGTGGCACAGTTGGCTAGCGCGTTTAACTGTTAAACGAAAGGTTGGGAGTTTGAGCCCTCCCGGGGGCGGTGTGTCGCTTTTTTTCTTTGCGCTGATACCTTTGAGGAATGTTATGAACGTGGTGAGTGTAGAGCACGTCTGTTTCCGTGGCGCAATTGACTAGCGCGATTGGCTGTTAACCAAAGGTTGGAGGTTCGAGCCCTCCCGGGGAGGTGTGCCGCTTTTTTTTCTTTGTGCTGAGAGCTTTGGAGAAATGTTCTGACGGTGGTGAGAGTGCAGCACGACTGTCTCCGAGGCGCTATTGGCTAGCGCAATCGGCTGTTAACCAAAAGGTTGGATGTTCGAGCCCTCCCGGGGGCGGTGTGTCGCTTTTTTGCTTCGCGCTGATAGGTTTGGAGAAATGTTCTGACCATAGTGAGAGTGGGGCACGACTGTCTCCGTGGCGCTATTGACTAGCGCGATCGGCTGTTAACCGAAAGGTTGGAGGTTTCATTCCTCCCGGGAGCAGTGTGTCGTTTTTTGCACTGATAGCTTTGGAGAAATGTTCTGACGGTGGTGAGAGTGGAATACGTGTGTCTCCATGGCGCAATTGGCTAGCGCTATCGGCTGTTAACCGATACGTTGGAGGCTCGAGCCCTCCCGGAAGCGGTATGTCGCTTTTTTTCTTTGCGCTGATACCTTTGGAGAAATGCTCTAACCGTGGTGAGAGTGGAGCACGACTGTCTCCATGGCGCAATTGGCTAGCCCCTTCGGCAGTTAACCGATAGGTTGGAGGTTCGAGCCCTCCTGGGAGCGGTGTGTCGATTTTTTTTCCTTCACGCTGATAGCTTTGGAGAAATGTTCTCACGGTGGTGAGAGTGGAGCACGACTATCTCCGTGGCGCAATTGGCTAGTGTGTTCGGCTGTTAACCAGAAGGTTGGAGGTTCGAGCCCTCCCAAGAGCGGAGTGTCTCTTTTTTCTTCGCCTTTAGAGATTTGGAGAAATGTTCTGACCATGGTGAGGGTGAGAATGACTGTCTCCGTAGCGCAATCAGCTAGCGCAATTAGCTGTTAACCGAAAGGTTGGATGTTCGAGCCCTCCCGAGAGCGGTGTGTCACTTTTTTTCTTTGCGCTTATACCTTTGCAGAAATGCTCTAACCGTGGGTAGTGGAGCACGACTGTCTCCGCGGCGCAAAAGGCTAGCGCGTTCGGCTGTTAACCGAAAGGTTGGAGGTTCGAGCCCTCCCGAGAGCGGTGTGTCTCTTTTTTTCTTCGCGCTGATAGCTTTGGAGAAATGTTCTCACCGTGGTGAGAGATGAGCACGACTGTCTCTGTGGCGCAATTGACTAGCGCGATTGGCTGTTAACCAAAAAATTGGATGTTCGAGTCCTCCCGTGAGCGGTGTGTCGCTTTTTTTTCTTTGCGCTGATAGCTTTGGAGAAATGCTCTGACGGTGGTGAGAGTGGAGCATGACTATCTCCGTGACGCAATTGGCTAGCACATTCGGCTGTTCACCGAAAAGTTGGAGGTTCGAGCCCTCCCGGGAGCGGTGTGTCGTTTTTTTTATTTGCGCTTATAGATTTTGGGAAATGTTCTGATGGTGGTGAAAGTGGAGCACGAGTTTCTCTGTGGCAGAGTTGGCTAGCGCGTTTGGCTGTTAAACGAAAGGTTGGATGTTCGAGCCCTCCCGGTAGAGGTGTGTCGCTTTTTTCTTTGCGCTGACAGCTATAGAGAAATGTTTCGGCGGTGGTGAGAGTGGAGCACGACTGTCTCCGTGGGGCTTTTGGCTAGCGCGATCGGCTGTTTACCGAAAGGTTGGAGGTTGGAGCCCTCCAATGAGCGGTGTGTGACTTTTTTTTCTTTGCACTGATACCTTTGGATAAATGTTCTGACCGTGGTCAGAGTGGAGTACGACTGTCACCGTGGCGCAATTGGCTAGCGCGATCGGCTGTTAGCCAAAAGGTTCGAGGTTCGAGCCCTCCCAGAGGCGTTGTGTCGCTTTATTCTCTTTACGCAGACAGCTTTGGAGAAATGTTCTGACGGTGGTGAGAGTGGAGTGCGAGTTTCTCCGTGGCGCATTTGGTTAGCACGTTAGGCTGTTAACGAAAAGGTTGAAGGTTCGAGTCCTCGTGGGGCGGTGTGTCGCTTTTGTTTTCTTTGTGCTGATAGCTTTGGAGAAATGTTCTGACAGTGGTGAGATTGCAGCACGACTGTCTCCGTGGCGCAATCTGCTGGCGCCTAGGCTGTTAACCGAAAGGTTGGAGGTTCGAGCCCACCCAGGGGCGATGTGTCACTTTTTTTTCTTTGCGCTGATAGCTTTTAAGAAATCTTCTGATGGTCGTGAGAGTGCAGTACGACTGTCTCCGTGGCGCACTTGGCTAGTGCGTTCGTCCGTGAACCGAAAGGTTGGAGGTTCGAGCCCTCCCGGGAGTGGTGTGTCACTTTTTTTTTCTTCGCGCAGATAGGTTTGGAGAAATGTTCTGACGGTGGTGAGAGTGAAGCACGACTGTCTCCGTGGCACAATGGGCTAGCGCGATCATGGAGGCGGAAATGTTGTAGGCCCGTGTGCTTAGATTTGGGTGCACGTTAAAGAACCCCAGGTGGTCTAAATTTCCGGAGCCCTCCACTACGGCGTCTCTCATAATCATATGGTGGTTTTGGGACGTTAAACCCCACAAATCAATCAATCAATTAGCGCGATTGGCTGGTAACTGAAAGGTTGGAGGTTCGAGCCCTCCCGGGAGCGGTGTGTCGCTTTTTTTCTTTGCGCTGATAGCTTTGGAAAAATGTTCTGATGGTGGTGAGAGTGGAGCAGGACTGTCTCCATGGTGCATTTGGCTAGCGCGATCGGCTGTTTACCGAAAGGTTAGAGGTTGGAGCCCTCCCGGGAGCGGCGTTTCGCTTTTTTCTTTGCGCTGACAGCTATGGAGAAATGTTCCGATAGTGGTGAGAGTGGAGCACGACTATCTCCGTGGTGCAATTGGCTAGCCAATTCGGCTGTTAACCAAAAGGTTGGAGGTTCGAGCCCTCCCGAGAGCGGTGTGTCACCTTTTTTCTTTGCGCTGATACCTTTGGAGAAATGCTCTAACCGTGGTGAGAGTGGAGCACGACCGTCTCCGCGGCGCAATCGGCTAGCACGTTCGGCTGGTAGCCGAAAGGTTGGAGGTTCGAGCCCTCCCGGGAGTGGTGTGTCACTTTATTTTTCGCGCAGTTAGGTTTGGAGAAATGTTCTGACGGTGGTGAGAGTGGAGCACGACTGTCTCCGTGGCGCAATTGGCTAACGCGTTGGGCTGTTAACTGAAAGGTTGGAGGTTCGAGGCCTCCCGGGAGAGGTGTGTCGCTTTTTTTGCGCTGACAGCTATGGAGAAGTGTTCCGACGGTGGTGACAGTTGAGTACGACTGCCTCCGTGGCGCTATTGGCTAGCACGATCGGCTGTTAACGAGAAGGTTGGAGGTTCGAGCCCTCCCGAGAGTGGTGTGTCGCTTTTTTTGCTTAGCGCTGATAGCATTGGAGGAATGTTCTGACGATGGTGAGCGTGGAGGACGACTGTCTCCGTGGCGCAATCGGCTAGCGCGATCATGGAGGCGGAAATGTTGTAGGCCCGTGTGCTCAGATTTGGGTGCACGTTAAAGAACGCCAGGTGGTCTAAATTTCCGGAGCCCTCCACTACGGCGTCTCTCATAATCATATGGTGGTTTTGGGACGTTAAACCCCACAAATCAATCAATCAATTAGCGCGATCGGCTGGTAACTGAAAGGTTGGAGGATCGAGCCCTCCCGGGAGGGGTGTGTCGCTTTTTTTCTTTGCGCTGATAGCTTTGGAAAAATGTTCTGATGGTGGTGAGAGTGGAGCAGGACTGTCTCCATGGTGCATTTGGCTAGCGCGATCGGCTGTTTACCGAAAGGTTGGAGGTATGAGCCCTCCCGGGAGCGGCGTTTCGCTTTTTTCTTTGCGCTGACAGCTATGGAGAAAGGTTCCGATAGTGGTGAGAGTGGAGCACGACTATCTCCGTAGTGCAATTGGCTAGCCAATTCGGCTGTTAACCAAAAAGTTGGAGGTTCGAGCCTTCCCGAGAGCGGTGTGTCACCTTTTTTCTTTGCGCTGATACCTTTGGAGAAATGCTCTAACTGTGGTGAGAGGGGAGCACGACTGTCTCCGCGGCGCAATCGGCTAGCACGTTCAGCTGGTTGCCGAAAGGTTGGAGGTTCGAGCCCTCCCGGGAGTGGTGTGTCACTTTTTTTTCTTCGCGCAGATAGGTTTGGAGAAACGTTCTGACGGTGGTGAGAGTGGAGCACGACTGTATCCGCGGCGCAATTGGCTAGCGCCTTGGGCTGTTAACCGAAAGGTTGGAGGTTCGAGCCCTCCCGGGAGAGGTGTGTCGCTTTTTTTGCGCTGACCGCTATGGAGAAGTGTTCCGACGGTGGTGAGAGTTGAGTACGACTGCCTCCGTGGCGCAATTGGCTAGCACGATCGGCTGTTAACGAGAAGGTTGGAGGTTCGAGCCCTCCCGAGAGTGGTGTGTCGCTTTTTTTGCTTTGCGCTGATAGCATTGGAGGAATTTTCTGACGATGGTGAGCGTGGAGGACGACTGTCTGCGTGGCGAAATTGGCTAGCGCGTTCGGCTGTTAACCGAAAGGTTGGAGAGGTTTCACCAACAAGCCAATATCACCACTCTTGTCGAAAGGTTCGAGGTTCGAGCCCTCGCGGGAGAGCTGTGTCGCTTATTTTGCGGTGACAGCTATGATGAAATGTTCCGGCGGTGGTGAGAGTGGAGCACGACTGTCTCTGTGGCTCATTTGGCTAGCGCAATCGGCTGTTGACCGAAAAGTTGGATGTTCGAGCCCTCCCGGAAGCGGTGCGTCACTTTTTTTCTTTGCGCTGATACCTTTTGAGAAATGCTCTAACCGTGCTGAGAGTGGAGCACGACTATCTCCGTGGCGCAATTGGCTAGTGTGTTCGGCTGTTTACCAGAATGTTGGAGGTTCGAGCCCCACCGAGAGTGGAGTGTCTCTTTTTTCTTCGCCTTTAGAGATTTGGAGAAATGTTCTGACCATGGTGAGAGTGAGCATGACTGTCTCCGTAGCGCAATCAGCTAGAGCAATTAGCTGTTAACCGAAAGAATGGATGTTCGAGCCCTCCCGAGAGTGGTGTGTCACTTTTTTTCTTTGCGCTGATACCTTTGGAGAAATGCTCCAACCGTGGTGAGTGGAGCACGACTGTCTCCGCGGCGCAATAGGCTAGCGCGTTCGGCTGTTAACCGAAAGGTTGGAGGTTCGAGCCCTCCCGAGAGCGGTGTGTCTGAGCCCTCGCGGGAGAGCTGTGTCGCTTATTTTGCGGTGACAGCTATGATGAAATGTTCCGACGGTGGTGAGAGTAGAGCACGACTGTCTCCGTGGCTCATTTGGCTAGCGCAATCGGCTGTTAACCGAAAAGTTAGATGTTCGAGCCCTCCCGGAAGCGGTGCGTCACTTTTTTTCTTTGCGCTGATACCTTTGGAGAAATGCTCTAACCGTGCTGAGAGTGGAGCACGACTATCTCCGTGGCGCATTTGGCTAGTGTGTTCGGCTGTTAACCAGAAGGTTGGAGGTTCGAGCCCTCCCGAGAGCGGAGTGTCTCTTTTTTCTTCGCCCATATAGACTTGGAGAAATGTTCTGACCATGGTGAGAGTGAGAATGACTGTCTCCGTAGTGCAATCAGCTAGCGCAATTAGCTGTTAACCGAAAGGTTGGATGTTTTAGCCCTCCCAAAGTGGTGTGTCACTTTTTTTCTTTGCGCTGATACCTTTGGAGAAATGCTCTAACCGTGGTGAGAGTGGAGCACGACTGTCTCCGCGGCGCCATCGGCTAGCGCGTTCGGCTGTTAACCGAAAGGTTGGAGGTTCGAGCCCTCTAGAGAGCGGTGTGTCTCTTTTTTTCTTCGCCCTGATAGCTTTGGAGAAATGTTCTGACCGTGGTGAGAGTGGAGCACGACTATCACCGTGCCGCAATTGGCTAGCACATTTGGCTGTTAACCAAAAGGTTGGAGGTTCGAGCCCTCCCGAGAGCGGTGTGTCTTTTTTATTTTCTTCATGCTGATAGCTTTGGAGAAATGGTCTGACCGTGGTGAGAGTGGAGCACGGTTGTCTCCGTGGCGCTATTGGCTAGCGCGATCGGCTGTTCACCGAAAGGTTGGAGGTTCGAGCCCTCCCGGGAGCGGTGTGTTGTTTTTTTTATTTGCGCTGATAGCTTTGGGGAAATGTTCTGATGGTGGTGAGAGTGGAGCACGAGTTTCTCCGTGGCAGAGTTGGCTAGCGCGTTTGGCTGTTAAACGAAAGGTTGGATGTTCGAGCCCTCCCGGTAGAGGTGTGTCGCTTTTTTCTTTGTGCTGACAGCTATGGAGAAATGTTTCGGCGGTGGTGAGAGTGGAGCACGACTGTCTCCGTGGGGCATTTGGCTATAGCGATCGGCTGTTTACCGAAAGGTTGAAGGTTTGAGCCCTCCAATGAGCGGTGTGTCACTTTTTTTTCTTTGCACTGATGCCTTTGGATAAATGTTCTGACCGTGGTGAGAGTGGAGTACGACTGTCTCCGTGGTGCAATTGGCTAGCGCGATCGGCTGCTAACCAAAAGATTGGAGGTTCGAGCCCTCCCAGAAGCGGTGTGTCGCTTTAATATCTTTGCGCTGATAGCTTTGGAGAAATGTTCTGACGGTGGTGAGAGTGGAGCGCGAGTTTCTCCGCGGCGCATTTGGCTAGCACGTTAGGCTGTTAACCAAAAGGTTGAAGGTTCGAGTCCTCGTGGGGCGGTGTGTCGCTTTTGTTTTCTTTGTGCTGGTAGCTTTTGAGAAATGTTCTGATAGTGGTGAGATTGCAGCACCACTGTCTCCGTGGCGCAATCTGCTGGCGCCTAGGCTGTTAACCGAAAGGTTGGAGGTTCGAGCCCACCTAGAGGCGATGTGTCACTTTTTTTTCTTTGCCCTGATAGCTTTTGAGAAATATTCTGATGGTCGTGAGAGTGCAGTACGACTGTCTCCGTGGCGCACTTGGCTAGTGCGTTCGTCCATTAACCGAAAGGTTGGAGGTTCGAGCCCTCCCGGGAGTGGTGTGTCACTTTTTTTTCTTCGCGCAGATATTTTTGGAGAAATGTTCTAACGGTGGTGAGAGTGGAGCACGACTGTCTCCATGGCGCAATTGGCTAGCGCGTTGGGCTGTTAACTGAAAGGTTGGAGGTTCGAGCCCTCCCGGGAGAGGTGTGTCGCTTTTTTTGCGCTTACAGCTATGGAGAAATGTTCTGACGGTGGTGAGAGTGGAGCACGACTTTCTCTGAGGCGCAATTGGCCAGCGCCTTGCGCTGTTAACCGAAAGGTTGGAGGTTCGAGCCCTCCCGGGAGAGGTGTGTCGCTTTTTTTGCGATGACAGCCATGGAGAAATGTTCCGACGGTGGTGAGAGTGGAGCACGACTGCCTCCGTGGCGCATTTGGCTAGCGCAATCAGCGGTTAACCGAAAGGTTGGAGGTTCGAGCCCCCTCAGGAGCGGTGTGTCAATTTTTTTCTGTGCGCTGATACCTTTGGAGACATGCTCAAACCATGGTGAGAGTTGAGCACGACTGTCTCCGTGGCGCAATTGGCTACCGCGTTCGGCTGTTAAGCGAAAGGTTGGAGGTTCGAATCCTCCTTGGAGCGAAGTGTCACTTTTTTGTTCGCCCTGATAGCTTTGGAGAAATGTTCTGACCGTGGTGAGAGTGAGAATGACTCTCTCCGTAGCGCAATTGGCTAGCGCGTTCGGCTGTTAACCGAAAGGTTTGAGGTTCGAGCCCTCCCGGGAACAGTGTGTCGCTTTTTTTCCTTTGTGCACATAGCTTTGGAGAAATGTTCTGGCGGTGGTTAGAGTGCAGCACGACTGTCTCCGTGGCGCAATCTGCTGGCGCCTAGGCTGCTAACCGAAAGGTTGGAGGTTCGAGCCCACCTAGGGGCGATGTGTCACTTTTTTTTCTTTGCGCTGATAGCTTTTGAGAAATCTTCTGATGGTCATGAGAGTGCAGTACGACTGTCTCCGTGGCGCACTTGGCTAGTGCGTTCGTCCGTTAACCGAAAGGTTGGATGTTCGAGCCCTCCCGGAGGCGGTGTGTCGCTTTTTTTCTTCGCGCTTATAGCTTTGGAGAAATGTTCTGACCGTGGTGAGAGTGGGGCACGACTGTCTCCGGGGCGCTATTGGCTAGCGCAATCGCCTGTTAACCGAAAGGTTGGATGTTCGAGTCCTCTCGGGTGCGGTGTGTCGCTTTTTTTTCGCGCGTATAGTTTTGGAGAAACGTTCTGACCGTGGTGAGAGTGGGGCACGACTATCTCCGTGGCGCTATTGGCTAGCGCAATCGCCTGTTAACCGAAAGGTTGGAGGTTCGAGCCCTCCCGGGAGAGGTGTGTCGCTTTTTTTGCGCTTACAGCTATGGAGAAATGTTCTGACGGTGGTGAGAGTGGAGCACGACTTTCTCCGAGGCGCAATTGGCCAGCGCCTTTGGCTGTTAACCGAAAAGTTGGAGGTTCGAGCCCTCCCGGGAGAGGTGTGTCGCTTTTTTTGCGCTGACAGCTATGGAGAAATGTTCCGACGGTGGTGAGAGTGGAGCACAACTTTCTCCGTGGCGCATTTGGCTAGCGCAATCAGCGGTTATCCAAAAGGTTGGATGTTCGAGACCTCCCGTGAGAGGTGTGTTACTTTTTTTCTTTGCGCTAACAGCTATGGAGAAATGTTTCGACAGTGGTGCGAGTGGAGCAAGACTGTCTCTGTGCGCAATTGACTAGCGCGATTGGCTGTTAACCAAGAGTTTGGAGGTTCGAGCCCCCCCATGAGCGGTGTGTCGCTTTTTTTCTTTGCGCTGATAGCTTTGGAGAAAGGTTCTGACGGTGGTGAGAGTGGAGCACGACTATCTCCGTGGCGCAATTGGCTAGCACATTCGGCTGTTAACCAAAAGGTTTTGAGGTTCGAGCCCTCCCAAGAGCGGTGTGTCTCTTTTTTTCTTCATGCTGATAGCTTTCTGGAATTGTTGTGATGGTGGTGAGAGTGGAGCAAGACTGTCCGTTGCACTATTGACTAGCGCAATTAGCTGTTAACCGAAAGGTTGGATGTTCGAGCCCTCCCGGGGGCAGTGTGTCGCTTTTTTTGTTCAAGCTGATAGCTTTGCAGAAATGTTCTGACCGTGTTGAGAGTGGGGCAAGGCTGTCTCCGTGGCGCTATTGGCTAGCGCAATCACATTTAATCGAAAGGTTGGATGTTCGAGCGCTCCCAGGAGAGGTGTGTCGCTTTATTCTTTGCGCTGACAGCTATGAAGAAATGTTTCGACAGTGGTGAGAGTGGAGCACGACTTTCTCCATGGCGCATTTGGCTAGCGCGATCGGCTGTTAACCGAAAGGTTGGAGGTTTGATCCCTCCCGGGAGCGGTGTATCGCTTTCTTACTTTGCGCTGATATGTTGAGGAATGTTATAACCATAGCAAGAGTAGAGCACGATTGCCTCCGTTGCGCATTTGTCTAGCGCAATCTGCCGTTAACCAAAAGGTTGTAGGTTCGAGCCCTCCCATGAGTGGTGTGTCGGTTTTTTTTGTTTGCGCTGATACCTTTGGAGAAATGTTCTGACGATGGTGAGAGGGGAGCACGACTATATCCGGGGCGCAAATGGCTAGTGCGTTCGGCTGTTAAACGAAAGGTTGGACGTTAGAGCCCTCCCAGGGGCGGTGTGTCGCTTTTTTTTCTTTGTGCTGATAGCTTTGCAGAAATGTTCTGACGGTGGTGAGAGTGCAGCACGACTGTCTCCGTGGCGCGATTGGCTAGCGCCATCGGCTGTTAACCGAAAGGTTGGATGTTCGAGCCCTCCCGGCGGCGGTGTGTCGCTTATTTTTTTGTGCCGATAGCTTTGCAGAAATGTTCTGATGGTGGTGAGAGTGCAGCACGACTGCCTCCGTGGCGCTATTGGCTAGCACAATCGGCTGTTAACCGAAAGGTTGGATGTTCGAGCCCCCCCGGGGGCGGTGTGTCGCTTTTTTTTCTTCGCGCTTATAGCATTGGAGAAATGTTCTGACCGTGGTGAGAGTGGGGCACGACTGTCTCCATGGCGCTCTTGGCTAGCGCAATCGGCTGTTAACCGAAAGGTTGGGTGTTCGAGCTCTCCCGGTAGAAGTGTGTCGCTGTTTTTTTGCACTGACAGTTATGGAGAAATTTTCCGACGGTGGTGAGAATTGAGCACGATTGCCTCCGTGGCGCATTTGTCTAGCGCGATCTGCCGTTAACCAAAAGGTTGTAGGTTCGAGCCCTCCCATGAGTGGTGTGTCGGTTTTTTTTCTTTGCGCTGATACCTTTGGAGAAATGTTCTGACGATGGTGAGAGGGGAGCACGACTATATCCGGGGCGCAAATGGGTAGTGCGTTCGGCTGTTAAACGAAAGGTTGGACGTTAGAGCCCTCCCAGGGGCGGTGTGTCGCTTTTTTTTCTTTGTGCTGATAGCTTTGCAGAAATGTTTAGATGGTGGTGAGAGTGCAGAACGACTGTCTCCGTGGCGCATTTGGCTAGCGCGATTGGCTGTTAACCAAAAAGTTGGAAATTCGAGCCTTCCCAGAAGCGGTGTGTCGCTTTTTTTTCTTCGCGCTTACAGCTTTAGAGAAATGTTCTGACGGTGGTGAGAGTGGGGCACGACTGTCTCCATGGTTCTATTGGCTAGCGCAATCGGCTGTTAACCGAAAGGTTGGATGTTCGAGCCCTCCTGGTAGAGGTGTGTCGCTTTTTTCTTTGCACTGACAGTTATGGAGAAATGTTCCGACGGTGGTGAGAATTCAGCACGACTGTCTCCGTTGCTCATTTGGCTAGCGAAATCGGCTGTTAACCGAAAAGTAGGATGTTCGAGCCCTCCCGGAAGCGGTGCGTCACTTTTTTTTTTGCGCTGATACCTTTGGAGAAATGCTCTAACCGTGCTGAGAGTGGAGCACGACTATCTCCGTGGCGCCAATGGCTAGTGTGTTCAGCTGTTAACCAGAAGGTTGGAGGTTCGAGCCGTCCCGGGAGCGGGGTATCGCTTTTTTCTTTGCGCTGATACATTTGAGGAATGTTATGACCATGGTGAAAGTAGAGCACGGCTGTCTCCTTGGCGCAATTGGCTAGCGCGATCGGCTGTTAACCGAAAGGTTGGAGGTTCGAGCCCTCCAGGGAGCGGTGTGTCGCTTTTTTTTCTTTGTGCTGATAGCTTTGGAGAAATGTTCTGACCGTGGTTAGAGTTGAGCAAGACTGTCTCCGTGGCCAATTGACTAGTGTGAGCGGCTGATAAATGAAAGGTTGGAGGTTCGAGCCCTCCCGGGAGAAGTGTGTCGCTTTTTTTGCGCTGACAGCTATGGAGAAATGTTTCGACGGTGGTGAGAGTGGAGCATGACTATCGTGGAGCATGACTATCTCCGTGGCGCCATTGGCTAGCGCTTTCAGCTGTTAACCAAAAGGTTGGAAGTTCGAGCCCTTCGAGAGCGGTGTGTCTCTTTTTTTTCTTCGCGCTGAAGGCTTTGGAGAAATGTTCTGACCGTGGTGAGAGATGAACACGACTGTCTCCGTGGCGCAATTGGCTAGCGCGATCGGCTGTTAACCGAAAGGTTGGAGGTTCGAGCTCTCCCGGAAGCAGTGTGTCGTTTTTTTTTATTTGCGCTTATAGCTTTGTGGAAATTTGTTGATGGTGGTGAGAGTCGAGCACGACTGTGTCCGTTGCACTATTGACTAGCGCAATTAGCTGTTAACCGAAAGGTTGGATGTTCGAGCTCTCCCGGGGGCGGTGTGTCGCTTTTTTTCTTCAAACTGATAGCTTTGCAGAAATGTTCTGACCGTGTTGAGAGTGGGGCAAAACGGTCTCCATGGCGCTATTGGCTAGCGCAATCGCCTTTTAATCGAAAGGTTGGAGGTTGGAGCCCTCCCGAGAGTGGTGTGTCGCTTTTTTCTTTGCGCTAACAGCTATGGAGAAATGTTCCGACGTTGGTGAGAGTGGAGCGAGACTGCCTCCGTGGCGCATTTGTCTAGCGCGATCAGCCGTCAACCAAAAGGTTGGAGGTTCGAGCCCTCCCATGAGTGGTGTGTCGCTTTTTTTCTTTGCGCTGATACCTTTGGAGAAATGTTCTGACCATGGTGAGAGTGGAGCACGACTTTCTCCGTAACGCAATTGGCTAGCGCGTTCGGCTATTAACGGAAAGGTTGGAGGATCGAGCCCTCCCATGAGTGGTGTGTCTCTTTTTTTTCTTTCCGCTGATATCTTTGTAGAAATGTTCTGACGGTGGTGAGAGTGGAGCACGACTGTCTCCGTGGCGCAATTGGCTAGCGCGATCGGCTGTTAACCGAAAGGTTGGAGGTTTGAGCGCTCCCGGGAGTGGTGTGTCGCTTTTTTTCTTGCGCTAATAGCTTAAGAGAAATCTTCTGACGGTGGTGAGAGTGGAACACGACTGTCTCCATGGCGCAGTTGGCGAGCGTATTCGGCTGTTAACCCAAGGTTTGGAGGTTCGAGCCCTCCCGGGGGCAGTGTGTCGCTTTTTTTTGTGCTGATACTTTGAGGAATGTTATAACCATAGTAAGAGTAGAGCACGACTGTCTCCTAGGCGCAATTGGCTAGCGCGATCGGCTGTTAACCAAAAGGTTGGAAGTTGGAGCCCTCCCGAGAGCAGTGTGTCTCTTTTTTTCTTTCCGCTGATATCTTTGCAGAAATGTTCTGACGGTGGTGAGAGTGCAGCACGACTGTCTCCGTGGCGCATTTCGCTAGCGCGATGGGCTGTTTACCGAAAGGTTGGAGGTTGGAGCCCTCCCGGGAGTGGTGTGTCGCTCTTTTCTTTGCGCTAACAGCTATTTAGAAATGTTCCGACAGTGGTGAGAGGGGAGCAAGACTGTCTCCGTGCGCAATTGACTAGCGCGATCGGCTGTTAACCGAAAGGTTGGAGGTTGGAGCCTTCCCGGGAGCGGTTTATCGCTTTCTTTCTTTGCGCTGATACTTTGAGGAATGTTATAACCATAGTAAGAGTAGAGCACGACTGTCTCCCTGGCGCAATTGGCTAGCGCGATTGGCCGTTAACCAAAAGGTTGGAGGTTGGAGCCCTCCCATGAGTGGTGTGTCGCTTTTTTTTCTTTGCGCTGATAGCTTTGGAGAAATGTTCTGACAGTGGTGAAAGTGGAGCGCGACTGTCTCCGTGGCGCAATTGGCTAGCGGGTTGGGCTCTTAACCGAACGTTTGGAGGTTCGAGCCTTCCCGGGAGAGGTGTGTCGCTTTTTTCTTTGCGCTGACAGCTATGGAGAAATGTTCCGACGGTGGTGAGAGTGGAGCACGACTGCCTCTGTTGCGCATTTGGCTAGCGCAATCGGCTGTTAACCGAAAGCTTAGAGGTTCGAGCCCTCCCGGGTGCGGTGTGTCGCTTTTTTTTCTTTGCGCTGACAGCTATGAAGAAATGTTCTGACCGTGGTGAGAGTGGGGCACGACTGTCTCCGTGCGCAATTGATTAGCGCGATCGGCTGTTAACCGAAAGATGGAGGTTGGAGCCCTCCCGGGAGTGGTGTGTCGCTTTTTGCTTTGCGCTGATAGCTTTGGAGAAATGTTCTGACGGTGGTGAGAGTGTAACACGACTGTCTCCATGGCGCAGTTGGCGAGCGTGTTCGGCTGTTAACCCAAGGTTTGGAGGTTCGAGCCCTCCCGGGAGTGGTGTGTTGCTTTTTTTCCTTGCGCAGATAGCTTTGGAGAAATGTTCTGAGGGTGGTGAGAGTGGAGCGCGAGTTTCTTCGTGACGCAATTGGCTAGCACGTTAGGCTGTTAACCGAAAGGTTGGAGGTTCGAGCCCTCGTGGGAACGGTGTGTCGCTTTTTTTTGTGCTGATAGCTTTGGAGAAATGTTCTGATAGTGCTGAGATTGCAGCACCACTGTCTCTGTGGCACAATCTGCTGGCGCATAGGCTGTTAACTGAAAGGTTGGAGGTTCGAGCCCACCCAGGGACGGTGTGTCACTTTTTTTTCTGTGCGCTGAACGCTTTTTAGAAATCTTCTGATGGTCGTGAGAGTGCAGTACGACTGTCTCCATGGTGCGATTGGCTAGCACGATCGGCTGTTATCCGAAAGGTTGGAGGTTCTAGCCCTCCCGGAAGCAGTGTGTCGTTTTTTTTATTTGCGCTGATAGCCTTGTGGAAATGTTGTGATGGTGGTGAGAGTGGGGCACGACTGTGTCCGTTGCTCATTTGGCTAGCGCAATCGGCTGTTAACCAAAAAAGTGGATGTTCGAGCCCTCCCGGAAGCGGTGCGTCACTTTCTTTCTTTGCGCTGATACCTTTGGAGAAATGCTCTAACCGTGCTGAGAGTGGAGCACGACTATTCGCCCTGATACTTCTTCCCTTGACACGACGCGCTGACACGACTTCTTCGCCCTGATAGATTTGGAGAAATGTTCTGACCGTGGTGAGAGTGGGGCACGACTGTCTCCATGGCGCTATTGGCTAGCGCAAATGGCTGTTAACCGAAAGGTTGGATGTTCGAGCCCTCCCGGTAGAGGTGTGTTGCTTTTTTCTTTTACGCTGACAGCTATGGAGAAATGTTCAGGCGGTGGTGAGAGTGGAGCACGACTGTCTCCTTCGCTCGTTTGGCTAGCGCAATCGGCTGTTAACCGAAAAGTTGGATGTTCGAGCCCTCCCGGAAGCGGTGCGTCACTTTTTTTCTTTGTGATGATACCTTTGGAGAAATGCTCTAACCGTGCTGAGAGTGGAGCACGACTATCTCCGTGACGCAATTGGCTAGTGTGTTCAGCTGTTAACCAGAAGGTTGTATGTTCGAGCCCTCCCGTGAGCGGTGTGTCTCTTTTTTTCTTCGCCCTGATAGATTTGGAGAAATGTTCTGACCGTGGTGAGATTGAGAATGACTGTCTCCGTAGCGCAATCAGCTAGTGCAATTAGCTGTTAACCAAAAGGTTGGAGATTTGAGCCCTCCCATGAGCGGTGTGTCGCTTTTTTTCTTTGCGCTGATACTTTTGGAGAAATGTTCTGACCATGGTGAGAGTGGAGCATGACTTTCTCCGTAAACGCAATTGGCTAGCGCGTTCGGCTATTAACGGAGAGGTTGGAGGTTCGAGCCCTCCCATGAGTGGTGTGTCGCTTTTTTTTCTTCGCGCTGATACTTCTGGAGAAATGTTCTGACGGTGGTGAGAGTGGAGCACGATTATCTCCGGGGCGCAATTGGCTGCTAAACGAAAGGTTGGAGGTTAGAGCCCTCCCGGGGGCGGTGTGTCGCTTTTTTTTTATTTGTGCTGATAGCTTTGCAGAAATGTTCTGGCGGTGGTGAGAGTGAAGCACTACTGCTTCCGTGGTGCTATTGGCTCGCGCAATTGGCTGTTAACCGAAGGGTTGGATGTTCGAGCCCTCCCGGGGGCGGTGTGTCGCTTTTTTTTCTTCGCACTGATAGCTTTAGAGAAATGTTCTGACTGTGGTGAGAGTGGGGCACGACTGTCTCCTGGGCGCAATTGGCTAGCGCAATCGGCTGTTAACCGAAAGGTTGGATGTTCGAGCCCTCCTAGGGGCGGTGTGTCGCTTTTTTTTCATTGTGCTGATAGCTTTGCAGAAATGTTCTGACCGTGTTGAGAGTGCGGCAAGACTGTCTCCGTGGCGCTATAGGCTAGCGCAATCGCCTTTTAATCAAAAGGTTGGATGTTCGAGCGCTCCCGGGAGAGGTGTGTCGCTTTTTTTGCGCTGACAGCTATGAAGAAATGTTTCGACAGTGGTGAGAGTGGAGCACGACTGTCTCCATGGCGCATTTGGCTAGCGCGATCGGCTGTTTACCGAAAGGTGGGAGGCTGGAGCCCTCCCGGGAGTGGTGTGTCGCTTTTTTCTTTGCGCGAACAGCTATAGAAAAATGTTCCGACAGTCGTGAGAGTGGAGCAAGACTGTCTCCGGTCGCAATTGACTAGCGCGATCGGCTGTAAACCAAAAGGTTGGAGGTTCGAGCCCTCCCATGAGCGGCGTGTCGCTTTTTTTTCTTTGCGCTGATACCTTTGGAGAAATGTTCTGACCATGGTGAGAGTGGAGCACGACTTTTTCCGTAACGCAATTGGCTAGCGCGTTCGGCTATTAACGGAAAGGTTGGAGGATCGAGCCCTCCCATGAGTGGTGTGTCTCTTTTTTTTCTTTCCGCTGATATCTTTGTAGAAATGTTCTGACGGTGGTGAGAGTGGAGCACGACTGTCTCCGTGGCGCAATTGGCTAGCGCGATCGGCTGTTAACCGAAAGGTTGGAGGTTTGAGCGCTCCCGGGAGTGGTGTGTCGCTTTTTTTCTTGCGCTAATAGCTTAAGAGAAATCTTCTGACGGTGGTGAGAGTGGAACACGACTGTCTCCATGGCGCAGTTGGCGAGCGTATTCGGCTGTTAACCCAAGGTTTGGAGGTTCGAGCCCTCCCGGGGGCAGTGTGTCGCTTTTTTTGTGCTGATACTTTGAGGAATGTTATAACCATAGTAAGAGTAGAGCACGACTGTCTCCTAGGCGCAATTGGCTAGCGCGATCGGCTGTTAACCAAAAGGTTGGAAGTTGGAGCCCTCCCGAGAGCAGTGTGTCTCTTTTTTTCTTTCCGCTGATATCTTTGCAGAAATGTTCTGACGGTGGTGAGAGTGCAGCACGACTGTCTCCGTGGCGCATTTCGCTAGCGCGATGGGCTGTTTACCGAAAGGTTGGAGGTTGGAGCCCTCCCGGGAGTGGTGTGTCGCTCTTTTCTTTGCGCTAACAGCTATTTAGAAATGTTCCGACAGTGGTGAGAGGGGAGCAAGACTGTCTCCGTGCGCAATTGACTAGCGCGATCGGCTGTTAACCGAAAGGTTGGAGGTTGGAGCCTTCCCGGGAGCGGTTTATCGCTTTCTTTCTTTGCGCTGATACTTTGAGGAATGTTATAACCATAGTAAGAGTAGAGCACGACTGTCTCCCTGGCGCAATTGGCTAGCGCGATTGGCCGTTAACCAAAAGGTTGGAGGTTGGAGCCCTCCCATGAGTGGTGTGTCGCTTTTTTTTCTTTGCGCTGATAGCTTTGGAGAAATGTTCTGACAGTGGTGAAAGTGGAGCGCGACTGTCTCCGTGGCGCAATTGGCTAGCGGGTTGGGCTCTTAACCGAACGTTTGGAGGTTCGAGCCTTCCCGGGAGAGGTGTGTCGCTTTTTTCTTTGCGCTGACAGCTATGGAGAAATGTTCCGACGGTGGTGAGAGTGGAGCACGACTGCCTCTGTTGCGCATTTGGCTAGCGCAATCGGCTGTTAACCGAAAGCTTAGAGGTTCGAGCCCTCCCGGGTGCGGTGTGTCGCTTTTTTTTCTTTGCGCTGACAGCTATGAAGAAATGTTCTGACCGTGGTGAGAGTGGGGCACGACTGTCTCCGTGCGCAATTGATTAGCGCGATCGGCTGTTAACCGAAAGATGGAGGTTGGAGCCCTCCCGGGAGTGGTGTGTCGCTTTTTGCTTTGCGCTGATAGCTTTGGAGAAATGTTCTGACGGTGGTGAGAGTGTAACACGACTGTCTCCATGGCGCAGTTGGCGAGCGTGTTCGGCTGTTAACCCAAGGTTTGGAGGTTCGAGCCCTCCCGGGAGTGGTGTGTTGCTTTTTTTCCTTGCGCAGATAGCTTTGGAGAAATGTTCTGAGGGTGGTGAGAGTGGAGCGCGAGTTTCTTCGTGACGCAATTGGCTAGCACGTTAGGCTGTTAACCGAAAGGTTGGAGGTTCGAGCCCTCGTGGGAACGGTGTGTCGCTTTTTTTTGTGCTGATAGCTTTGGAGAAATGTTCTGATAGTGCTGAGATTGCAGCACCACTGTCTCTGTGGCACAATCTGCTGGCGCATAGGCTGTTAACTGAAAGGTTGGAGGTTCGAGCCCACCCAGGGACGGTGTGTCACTTTTTTTTCTGTGCGCTGAACGCTTTTTAGAAATCTTCTGATGGTCGTGAGAGTGCAGTACGACTGTCTCCATGGTGCGATTGGCTAGCACGATCGGCTGTTATCCGAAAGGTTGGAGGTTCTAGCCCTCCCGGAAGCAGTGTGTCGTTTTTTTTATTTGCGCTGATAGCCTTGTGGAAATGTTGTGATGGTGGTGAGAGTGGGGCACGACTGTGTCCGCTGCTCGTTTGGCTAGCGCAATCGGCTGTTAACCAAAAAAGTGGATGTTCGAGCCCTCCCGGAAGCGGTGCGTCACTTTCTTTCTTTGCGCTGATACCTTTGGAGAAATGCTCTAACCGTGCTGAGAGTGGAGCACGACTATTCGCCCTGATACTTCTTCCCTTGACACGACGCGCTGACACGACTTCTTCGCCCTGATAGATTTGGAGAAATGTTCTGACCGTGGTGAGAGTGGGGCACGACTGTCTCCATGGCGCTATTGGCTAGCGCAAATGGCTGTTAACCGAAAGGTTGGATGTTCGAGCCCTCCCGGTAGAGGTGTGTTGCTTTTTTCTTTTACGCTGACAGCTATGGAGAAATGTTCAGGCGGTGGTGAGAGTGGAGCACGACTGTCTCCTTCGCTCGTTTGGCTAGCGCAATCGGCTGTTAACCGAAAAGTTGGATGTTCGAGCCCTCCCGGAAGCGGTGCGTCACTTTTTTTCTTTGTGCTGATACCTTTGGAGAAATGCTCTAACCGTGCTGAGAGTGAAGCACGACTATCTCCGTGACGCAATTGGCTAGTGTGTTCAGCTGTTAACCAGAAGGTTGTATGTTCGAGCCCTCCCGTGAGCGGTGTGTCTCTTTTTTTCTTCGCCCTGATAGATTTGGAGAAATGTTCTGACCGTGGTGAGATTGAGAATGACTGTCTCCGTAGCGCAATCAGCTAGTGCAATTAGCTGTTAACCAAAAGGTTGGAGATTTGAGCCCTCCCATGAGCGGTGTGTCGCTTTTTTTCTTTGCGCTGATACTTTTGGAGAAATGTTCTGACCATGGTGAGAGTGGAGCATGACTTTCTCCGTAAACGCAATTGGCTAGCGCGTTCGGCTATTAACGGAGAGGTTGGAGGTTCGAGCCCTCCCATGAGTGGTGTGTCGCTTTTTTTTCTTCGCGCTGATACTTCTGGAGAAATGTTCTGACGGTGGTGAGAGTGGAGCACGATTATCTCCGGGGCGCAATTGGCTGCTAAACGAAAGGTTGGAGGTTAGAGCCCTCCCGGGGGCGGTGTGTCGCTTTTTTTTATTTGTGCTGATAGCTTTGCAGAAATGTTCTGGCGGTGGTGAGAGTGAAGCACTACTGCTTCCGTGGTGCTATTGGCTCGCGCAATTGGCTGTTAACCGAAAGGTTGGATGTTCGAGCCCTCCCGGGGGCGGTGTGTCGCTTTTTTTTCTTCGCACTGATAGCTTTAGAGAAATGTTCTGACTGTGGTGAGAGTGGGGCACGACTGTCTCCTGGGCGCAATTGGCTAGCGCAATCGGCTGTTAACCGAAAGGTTGGATGTTCGAGCCCTCCTAGGGGCGGTGTGTCGCTTTTTTTCATTGTGCTGATAGCTTTGCAGAAATGTTCTGACCGTGTTGAGAGTGCGGCAAGACTGTCTCCGTGGCGCTATAGGCTAGCGCAATCGCCTTTTAATCAAAAGGTTGGATGTTCGAGCGCTCCCGGGAGAGGTGTGTCGCTTTTTTTGCGCTGACAGCTATGAAGAAATGTTTCGACAGTGGTGAGAGTGGAGCACGACTGTCTCCATGGCGCATTTGGCTAGCGCGATCGGCTGTTTACCGAAAGGTGGGAGGCTGGAGCCCTCCCGGGAGTGGTGTGTCGCTTTTTTCTTTGCGCGAACAGCTATAGAAAAATGTTCCGACAGTCGTGAGAGTGGAGCAAGACTGTCTCCGGTCGCAATTGACTAGCGCGATCGGCTGTAAACCAAAAGGTTGGAGGTTCGAGCCCTCCCATGAGCGGCGTGTCGCTTTTTTTTCTTTGCGCTGATACCTTTGGAGAAATGTTCTGACCATGGTGAGAGTGGAGCACGACTTTTTCCGTGACGCAATTGGCTAGCGCGTTCGGCTGTTAACGGAAAGGTTGAAGGTTCGAGCCCTCCCATGAGCGGTGTGTCGCTTTTTTGCGCTGATAGCTTTGGAGAAATGTTCTTACGGTGGTGAGAGTGGAGCCCGACTATCTCCGGGGAGCAATTGGCTAGCGCGTTCAGTCTTAACCAAAAGGTTGGAGGTTCGAGCCCTCCCGAGAGCACTGTGTCTCTTTTTTTTCCGCTGATATCTTTGTAGAAATGTTCTGACGGTGGTGAGAGAGGAGCACGACTGTCTCCGTGGCGCAATTGGCTAGCGCGATCGGCTGTTAACCGAAAGGTTGGAGGTTTGAGCCTTCCCGGGAGTGGTGTGTCGCTTTTTTCTTTGCGCTATTACCTTTGGAGAAATCTTCTGACGGTGGTGAGAGTGGAACACGACTGTCTCCATGGCGCAGTTGGCGAGCGTATTCGGCTGTTAACCCAAGGTTTGGAGGTTCGAGCCCTCCCGGGGGCAGTGTGTCGCTTTTTTTTCTTTGTGCTGATAGCTTTGCAGAAATGTTCTGACGGTGGTGAGAGTGCAGCACGACTGTCTCCGTACCGCATTTGGCTAGCGCGATCGGCTGTTTACCGAAAGGTTGGAGGTTGGAACCCTCCCGAGAGTGGTGTGTCGCTCTTTTCTTTGCGCTAACAGCTATTTAGAAATGTTCCGAAAGTGGTGAGAGGGGAGCAAGACTGTCTCTGTGCGCAATTGACTAGCGCGATTGGCTGTTAACCGAAAGGTTGGAGGTTTGAGCCCTCCCGGTGGCGGTTTATCGCTTTCTTTCTTTGCGCTGATACTTTTAGGAATGTTATAACCATAGTAAGAGTAGAGCACGACTGTCTCCGTGGCGCAATTGGCTAGCGCGTTGGGCTCTTAACCGAAAGTTTGGATGTTCGAGCCCTCCCGGTAGAGGTGTGTTGCTTTTTTCTTTGCGCTGACAGCTATGGAGAAATGTTCCGACGGTGGTGAGAGTGGAGCACGACTGTCTCCGTCGCTCGTTTGGCTAGCGCAATCGGCTGTTAACCGAAAAGTTGTATGTTCGAGCCCTCGCGGAAGCGGTGCGTCACTTTTTTTCTTTGCGCTGATACCTTTGGAGAAATGCTCTAACCGTGCTGAGAGTGGAGCACGACTATCTCCGTGGCGCAATTGGCTGGTGTGTTCGGCTGTTAACCAGAAGGTTGGAGGTTCGAGCCCTCCCGAGAGCGGTGTGTCTCTTTTTTTCTTCGCCCTGATAGATTTGGAGAAATGTTCTGACCGTGGTGAGAGTGAGAATGACTGTCTCCATAGCGCAATTAACTGTTAACCGAAAGGTTGGATGTTCGAGCCCTCACGGGGGCGGTGTGTCGCTTTTTTTTCTTCGCGCTGATAGCTTTAGAGAAATGTTCTGACCGTGGTGAGAGTGGGGCACGACTGTCTCCGTGGCGCAATTGGCTAGCGCAATCGGCTGTTAACCGAAAGGTTGGATGTTCGAGCCCCCCCGGGGGCGGTGTGTCGCTTTTTTTTCTTCGCGCTTATAGCATTGGAGAAATGTTCTGACCGTGGTGAGAGTGGGGCAAGACTGTCTCCGTGGCCAATTGACTAGTGTGAGCGGCCGATAAACGAAAGGTTGGAGGTTCGAGCCCTCCCGGGAGAAGTGTGTCGCTTTTTTTTGCGCTGACAGCTATGGAGAAATGTTTCGACGGTGGTGAGAGTGGAGCATGACTATCGTGGAGCATGACTATCTCCGTGGCGCCATTGGCTAGCGCGTTCAGCTATTAACCAAAAGGTTGGAAGTTCGAGCCCTTCGAGAGCGGTGTGTCTCTTTTTTTTCTTCGCGCTGAAGGCTTTGGAGAAATGTTCTGACCGTGGTGAGAGATGAACACGACTGTCTCCGTGGCGCAATTGGCTAGCGCGATCGGCTGTTAACCGAAAGGTTGGAGGTTCGAGCTCTCCCGGAAGCAGTGTGTCGTTTTTTTTTATTTGCGCTTATAGCTTTGTGGAAATTTGTTGATGGTGGTGAGAGTCGAGCACGACTGTGTCCGTTGCACTATTGACTAGCGCAATTAGCTGTTAACCGAAAGGTTGGATGTTCGAGCCCTCCCGGGGGCGGTGTGTCGCTTTTTTTCTTCAAACTGATAGCTTTGCAGAAATGTTCTGACCGTGTTGAGAGTGGGGCAAGACGGTCTCCGTGGCGCTATTGGCTAGCGCAATCGCCTTTTAATCGAAAGGTTGGAGGTTGAAGCCCTCCCGAGAGTGGTGTGTCGCTTTTTTCTTTGCGCTAACAGCTATGGAGAAATGTTCCGACGTTGGTGAGAGTGGAGCGAGACTGCCTCCGTGGCGCATTTGTCTAGCGCGATCGGCCGTCAACCAAAAGGTTGGAGGTTCGAGCCCTCCCATGAGTGGTGTGTCGCTTTTTTTCTTTGCGCTGATACCTTTGGAGAAATGTTCTGACCATGGTGAGAGTGGAGCACGACTTTCTCCGTGACGCAATTGGCTAGCGCGTTCGGCTATTAACGGAAAGGTTGGAGGATCGAGCCCTCCCATGAGTGGTGTGTCTCTTTTTTTTCTTTCCGCTGATATCTTTGTAGAAATGTTCTGACGGTGGTGAGAGTGGAGCACGACTGTCTCCGTGGCGCACTTGGCTAGCGCGATCGGCTGTTAACCGAAAGGTTGGAGGTTTGAGCGCTCCCGGGAGTGGTGTGTCGCTTTTTTTCTTGCGCTAATAGCTTAAGAGAAATCTTCTGACGGTGGTGAGAGTGGAACACGACTGTCTCCATGGCGCAGTTGGCGAGCGTATTCGGCTGTTAACCCAAGGTTTGGAGGTTCGAGCCCTCCCGGGGGCAGTGTGTCGCTTTTTTTTTGTGCTGATACTTTGAGGAATGTTATAACCATAGTAAGAGTAGAGCACGACTGTCTCCTAGGCGCAATTGGCTAGCGCGATCGGCTGTTAACCAAAAGGTTGGAGGTTGGAGCCCTCCCATGAGTGGTGTGTCGCTTTTTTTTCTTTGCGCTGATAGCTTTGGAGAAATGTTCTGACAGTGGTGAAAGTGGAGCGCGACTGTCTCCGTGGCGCAATTGGCTAGCGGGTTGGGCTCTTAACCGAACGTTTGGAGGTTCGAGCCTTCCCGGGAGAGGTGTGTCGCTTTTTTCTTTGCGCTGACAGCTATGGAGAAATGTTCCGACGGTGGTGAGAGTGGAGCACGACTGCCTCTGTTGCGCATTTGGCTAGCGCAATCGGCTGTTAACCGAAAGCTTAGAGGTTCGAGCCCTCCCGGGTGCGGTGTGTCGCTTTTTTTCTTTGCGCTGACAGCTATGAAGAAATGTTCTGACCGTGGTGAGAGTGGGGCACGACTGTCTCCGTGCGCAATTGATTAGCGCGATCGGCTGTTAACCGAAAGATGGAGGTTGGAGCCTTCCCGGGAGTGGTGTGTCGCTTTTTTCTTTGCGCTGATAGCTTTGGAGAAATGTTCTGACGGTGGTGAGAGTGTAACACGACTGTCTCCATGGCGCAGTTGGCGAGCGTGTTCGGCTGTTAACCCAAGGTTTGGAGGTTCGAGCCCTCCCGGGAGTGGTGTGTTGCTTTTTTTCCTTGCGCAGATAGCTTTGGAGAAATGTTCTGAGGGTGGTGAGAGTGGAGCGCGAGTTTCTTCGTGACGCAATTGGCTAGCACGTTAGGCGGTTAACCGAAAGGTTGGAGGTTCGAGCCCTCGTGGGAACGGTGTGTCGCTTTTTTTGTGCTGATAGCTTTGGAGAAATGTTCTGATAGTGCTGAGATTGCAGCACCACTGTCTCTGTGGCACAATCTGCTGGCGCATAGGCTGTTAACTGAAAGGTTGGAGGTTCGAGCCCACCCAGGGACGGTGTGTCACTTTTTTTTCTGTGCGCTGAACGCTTTTTAGAAATCTTCTGATGGTCGTGAGAGTGCAGTACGACTGTCTCCATGGTGCGATTGGCTAGCACGATCGGCTGTTATCCGAAAGGTTGGAGGTTCGAGCCCTCCCGGAAGCAGTGTGTCGTTTTTTTTATTTGCGCTGATAGCCTTGTGGAAATGTTGTGATGGTGGTGAGAGTGGGGCACGACTGTGTCCGTTGCTCGTTTGGCTAGCGCAATCGGCTGTTAACCAAAAAAGTGGATGTTCGAGCCCTCCCGGAAGCGGTGCGTCACTTTCTTTCTTTGCGCTGATACCTTTGGAGAAATGCTCTAACCGTGCTGAGAGTGGAGCACGACTATTCGCCCTGATACTTCTTCCCTTGACACGACGCGCTGACACGACTTCTTCGCCCTGATAGATTTGGAGAAATGTTCTGACCGTGGTGAGAGTGAGAATGACTGTCTCCATAGCGCAATCCGCTAGCGCAAGTAGCTGTTAACCGAAAGGTTGGATGTTCGAGACCTCCCGGGGGCGGTGTGTCGCTTTTTTTTCTTCGCGCTGATAGCTTTAGAGAAATGTTCTGACCGTGGTGAGAGTGGGGCACGACTATCTCCGTGGCGCAATTGTCTAGCGCAATCGGCTGTTAACCGAATTGTTGGACGTTCGAGCCCTCCCGGGGGCGGTGTGTCGCTTTTTTTTCTTCGCGCTTATAGTTTTGGAGAAATGTTCTGACCGTGGTAAGAGTGGGGCACGACTGTCTCCATGGCGCTATTGGCTAGCGCAAATGGCTGTTAACCGAAAGGTTGGATGTTCGAGCCCTCCCGGTAGAGGTGTGTTGCTTTTTTCTTTGCGCTAACTGCTATGGAGAAATGTTCCGATGGTGGTGAGAGTGGTGCAGACTGTCTCCGTTGCTCGTTTGGCTAGCGCAATCGGCTGTTAACCAAGAAAGTGGATGTTCGAGCCCTCCCGGAAGCGGTGCGTCACTTTTTTTCTTTGCGCTGATACCTTTGGAGAAATGCTCTAGCCGTGCTGAGAGTGGAGCACGACTGCCACCGTGGCGCTATTGGCTAGCGCAATCGGCTGTTAACCGAAAGGTTGGATGTTCGAGCCCTCCCAGGGGCGGTGTGTCTCTTTTTTTCTTCGCCCTGATAGATTTGGACAAATGTTCTGACCATGGTGAGAGTGAGAATGACAGTCTCCTTAGCGCAATTAGCTAGCGCAATTTAGCTGTTAACCAAAAGGTTGGAGGTTCGAGCCCTCCCATGAGCGGTGTGTCGCTTTTTATCTTTGCGCTGATACCTTTGAAAAAACGTTCTGACCATGGTGAGAGTGGAGCACGACTTTCTCCTTGACGCAATTGGCTAGCGCGTTCGGCTATTAACGGAAAGGTTGGAGGTTCGAGCCCTCTCATGAGTGGTGTGTCGCTTTTTTTCTTCAAACTGATAGCTTTGCAGAAATGTTCTGACGGTGTTGAGAGTGGGGCAAGACGGTCTCCGTGGCGCTATTGGCTAGCGCAATCGCCTTTTAATCGAAAGGTTGGAGGTTGGAGCCCTCCCGAGAGTGGTGTGTCGCTTTTTTCTTTGCGCTAACAGCTACGGAGAAATGTTCCCACGTTGGTGAGAGTGGAGCGAGACTGCCTCCGTGGCGCATTTGTCTAGCGCGATCGGCCGTCAACCAAAAGGTTGGAGGTTCGAGCCCTCCCATGAGTGGTGTGTCGCTTTTTTTCTTTGCGCTGATACCTTTGGAGAAATGTTCTGACCATGGTGAGAGTGGAGCACGACTTCCTCCGTGACGCAATTGGCTAGCGCGTTCGGCTATTAACGGAAAGGTTGGAGGATCGAGCCCTCCCATGAGTGGTGTGTCTCTTTTTTTTCTTTCCGCTGATATCTTTGTAGAAATGTTCTGACGGTGGTGAGAGTGGAGCACGACTGTCTCCGTGGCGCAATTGGCTAGCGCGATCGGCTGTTAACCGAAAGGTTGGAGGTTTGAGCGCTCCCGGGAGTGGTGTGTCGCTTTTTTTCTTGCGCTAATAGCTTAAGAGAAATCTTCCGACGGTGGTGAGAGTGGAACACGACTGTCTCCATGGCGCAGTTGGCGAGCGTATTCGGCTGTTAACCCAAAGTTTGGAGGTTCGAGCCCTCCCGGGGGCAGTGTGTCGCTTTTTTTTTTGTGCTGATACTTTGAGGAATGTTATAACCATAGTAAGAGTAGAGCACGACTGTCTCCTAGGCGCAATTGGCTAGCGCGATCGGCTGTTAACCAAAAGGTTGGAAGTTGGAGCCCTCCCGAGAGCAGTGTGTCTCTTTTTTTCTTTCCGCTGATATCTTTGCAGAAATGTTCTGACGGTGGTGAGAGTGCAGCACGACTGTCTCCGTGGCGCATTTCGCTAGCGCGATGGGCTGTTTACCGAAAGGTTGGAGGTTGGAGCCCTCCCGGGAGTGGTGTGTCGCTCTTTTCTTTGCGCTAACAGCTATTTAGAAATGTTCCGACAGTGGTGAGAGGGGAGCAAGACTGTCTCCGTGCGCAATTGACTAGCGCGATCGGCTGTTAACCGAAAGGTTGGAGGTTTGAGCCTTCCCGGGAGCGGTTTATCGCTTTCTTTCTTTGCGCTGATACTTTGAGGAATGTTATAACCATAGTAAGAGTAGAGCACGACTGTCTCCTAGGCGCAATTGGCTAGCGCGATTGGCCGTTAACCAAAAGGTTGGAGGTTGGAGCCCTCCCATGAGTGGTGTGTCGCTTTTTTTTCTTTGCGCTGATAGCTTTGGAGAAATGTTCTGACAGTGGTGAAAGTGGAGCGCGACTGTCTCCGTGGCGCAATTGGCTAGCGGGTTGGGCTCTTAACCGAACATTTGGAGGTTCGAGCCTTCCCGGGAGAGGTGTGTCGCTTTTTTCTTTGCGCTGACAGCTATGGAGAAATGTTCCGACGGTGGTGAGAGTGGAGCACGACTGCCTCTGTTGCGCATTTGGCTAGCGCAATCGGCTGTTAACCGAAAGCTTAGAGGTTTGAGCCCTCCCGGGTGCGGTGTGTCGCTTTTTTTCTTTGCGCTGACAGCTATGAAGAAATGTTCTGACCGTGGTGAGAGTGGGGCACGACTGTCTCCGTGGCGCTATTGGCTAGCGCAATTGGCTGTTAACCGAAAGGTTGGAGGTTGAAGCCCTCCCGGGAGCGGCGTTTCGCTTTTTTCTTTGCGCTGACGGCTATTGAGAAATGTTCTCACAGTGGTGAGAGTGGAGCAACACTGTCTCTGTGCGCAATTGATTAGCGCGATCGGCTGTTAACCGAAAGATGGAGGTTGGAGCCCTCCCGGGAGTGGTGTGTCGCTTTTTTCTTTGCGCTGATAGCTTTGGAGAAATGTTCTGACGGTGGTGAGAGTGTAACACGACTGTCTCCATGGCGCAGTTGGCGAGCGTGTTCGGCTGTTAACCCAAGGTTTGGAGGTTCGAGCCCTCCCGGGAGTGGTGTGTTGCTTTTTTTCCTTGCGCAGATAGCTTTGGAGAAATGTTCTGAGGGTGGTGAGAGTGGAGCGCGAGTTTCTTCGTGACGCAATTGGCTAGCACGTTAGGCTGTTAACCGAAAGGTTGGAGGTTCGAGCCCTCGTGGGAACGGTGTGTCGCTTTTTTTGTGCTGATAGCTTTGGAGAAATGTTCTGATAGTGCTGAGATTGCAGCACCACTGTCTCTGTGGCACAATCTGCTGGCGCATAGGCTGTTAACTGAAAGGTTGGAGGTTCGAGCCCACCCAGGGACGGTGTGTCACATTTTTTTCTGTGCGCTGAACGCTTTTTAGAAATCTTCTGATGGTCGTGAGAGTGCAGTACGACTGTCTCCATGGTGCGATTGGCTAGCACGATCGGCTGTTATCCGAAAGGTTGGAGGTTCGAGCCCTCCCGGAAGCAGTGTGTCGTTTTTTTTATTTGCGCTGATAGCCTTGTGGAAATGTTGTGATGGTGGTGAGAGTTGGGCACGACTGTGTCCGTTGCTCGTTTGGCTAGCGCAATCGGCTGTTAACCAAAAAAGTGGATGTTCGAGCCCTCCCGGAAGCGGTGCGTCACTTTCTTTCTTTGCGCTGATACCTTTGGAGAAATGCTCTAACCGTGCTGAGAGTGGAGCACGACTATTCGCCCTGATACTTCTTCCCTTGACACGACGCGCTGACACGACTTCTTCGCCCTGATAGATTTGGAGAAATGTTCTGACCGTGGTGAGAGTGAGAATGACTGTCTCCATAGCGCAATCAGCTAGCGCAAGTAGCTGTTAACCGAAAGGTTGGATGTTCGAGACCTCCCGGGGGCGGTGTGTCGCTTTTTTTTCTTCGCGCTGATAGCTTTAGAGAAATGTTCTGACAGTGGTGAGAGTGGGGCACGACTATCTCCGTGGCGCAATTGTCTAGCGCAATCGGCTGTTAACCGAATTGTTGGACGTTCGAGCCCTCCCGGGGGCGGTGTGTCGCTTTTTTTTCTTCGCGCTTATAGTTTTGGAGAAATGTTCTGACCGTGGTAAGAGTGGGGCACGACTGTCTCCATGGCGCTATTGGCTAGCGCAAATGGCTGTTAACCGAAAGGTTGGATGTTCGAGCCCTCCCGGTAGAGGTGTGTTGCTTTTTTCTTTTACGCTGATAGCTATGGAGAAATGTTCAGACGGTGGTGAGAGTGGAGCACGACTGTCTCTTTCGCTCGTTTGGCTAGCGCAATCGGCTGTTAACCGAAAAGTTGGATGTTCGAGCCCTCCCGGAAGCGGTGCGTCACTTTTTTTCTTTGTGCTGATACCTTTGGAGAAATGCTCTAACCGTGCTGAGAGTGGAGCACGACTATCTCCGTGACGCAATTGGCTAGTGTGTTCAGCTGTTAACCAGAAGGTTGTATGTTCGAGCCCTCCCGTGAGCGGTGTGTCTCTTTTTTTCTTCGCCCTGATAGATTTGGAGAAATGTTCTGACCGTGGTGAGATTGAGAATGACTGTCTCCGTAGCGCAATCAGCTAGTGCAATTAGCTGTTAACCAAAAGGTTGGAGATTTGAGCCCTCCCATGAGCGGTGTGTCGCTTTTTTTCTTTGCGCTGATACTTTTGGAGAAATGTTCTGACCATGGTGAGAGTGGAGCATGACTTTCTCCGTAAACGCAATTGGCTAGCGCGTTCGGCTATTAACGGAGAGGTTGGAGGTTCGAGCCCTCCCATGAGTGGTGTGTCGCTTTTTTTTTCTTCGCGCTGATACTTCTGGAGAAATGTTCTGACGGTGGTGAGAGTGCAGCACGACTGCCTCCGTGGCGCTATTGGCTAGCGCAATCGGCTGTTAACCGAAAGGTTGGATGTTCGAGCCCTCCCGGTAGAGGTGTGTCGCTTTTTTCTTTGCGCTAACTGCTATGGAGAAATGTTCCGATGGTGGTGAGAGTGGTGCAGACTGTCTCCGTTGCTCGTTTGGCTAGCGCAATCGGCTGTTAACCAAGAAAGTGGATGTTCGAGCCCTCCCGGAAGCGGTGCGTCACTTTTTTTCTTTGCGCTGATACCTTTGGAGAAATGCTCTAGCCGTGCTGAGAGTGGAGCACGACTGCCACCGTGGCGCTATTGGCTAGCGCAATCGGCTGTTAACCGAAAGGTTGGATGTTCGAGCCCTCCCAGGGGCGGTGTGTCTCTTTTTTTCTTCGCCCTGATAGATTTGGACAAATGTTCTGACCATGGTGAGAGTGAGAATGACAGTCTCCTTAGCGCAATCAGCTAGCGCAATTAGCTGTTAACCAAAAGGTTGGAGGTTCGAGCCCTCCCATGAGCGGTGTGTCGCTTTTTATCTTTGCGCTGATACCTTTGAAAAAACGTTCTGACCATGGTGAGAGTGGAGCACGACTTTCTCCTTGACGCAATTGGCTAGCGCGTTCGGCTAATAACGGAAAGGTTGGAGGTTCGAGCCCTCTCATGAGTGGTGTGTCGCTTTTTTTTCTTCGCGCTGATACTTCTGGGGAAATGTTCTGACGGTGGTGAGAGTGGAGCAGGATTATCTCCGGGGCGCAATTGGCTGCTAAACGAAAGGTCAGGTTAGAGCCCTCCCGGGGGCGGTGTGTCGCTTTTTTTATTTGTGCTGATAGCTTTGCAGAAATGTTATGGCGGTGGTGTAAGTGCAGCACGACTGCCTCCGTGGTGCTATTGGCTCGCGCAATTGGCTGTTAACCGAAAGGTTGGATGTTCGAGCCCTCCCGGGGGCGGTGTGTCGCTTTTTTTTCTTTGTGCTGATAGCTTTGCAGAAATGTTCTGAGGGTGGTGAGAGTGCAGCACGACTGCCACCGTGGCGCTATTGGCTAGCGCAATCGGCTGTTAACCGAAACGTTGGATGTTCGAGCCCTCCCGGGGGCGTTGTGTCGCGTTTTTTTTCTTCGCGCTGATAGCTTTAGAGAAATGTTCTGACCGTGGTGAGAGTGGGGCACGACTGTCTCCGTGGCGCAATTGGCTAGCGCAATCGGCTGTTAACCGAAAGGTTGGATGTTCGAGCCCTCCCGGTGGCGGTGTGTCGCTTTTTTTTTCATTGTGGTGATAGCTTCGCAGAAATGTTCTGACCGTGTTGAGAGTGGAACAAGGCTGTCTCCGTGGCGCTATTGGCTAGCGCAATCGCCCTTTAATCGAAAGGTTGGATGTTCGAGTATCCCGGGAGAGGTGTGTCGCTTTTTTTTGCGCTGACAGCTATGAAGAGATGTTTCGACAGTGGTGAGAGAGGAGCACGACTGTCTCCATGGCGCACTTGGCTAGCACGATCGGCTGTTTACCGAAAGGAGGGAGGCTGGAGCCCTCCCGGGAGTGGTGTGTCGCTTTTTTTTTGCGCTGATACATTTGAGGAATGTTATGACTGTGGTGAAAGTAGAGCACGGCTGTCTCCTTGGCGCATTTGGCTAGCGCGATCGGCTGTTATCCGAAAGGTTGGAGGTTCGAGCCCTCCAGAGAGCAGTGTGTCGCTTTTTTTTCTTTGTGCTGATAGCTTTGGAGAAATGTTCTGACCATGGTGAGAGTTGAGCAAGACTGTCTCCGTGGGCAATTGGCTAGCGTGAGCGGCTGTTAACCGAAAGGTTGAAGGTTCGAGCCCTCCCGGGAGAATTGTGTCGCTTTTTTCTTTGCGCGGACAGCTATTGAGAAATGTTCCGACGGTGGTGAGAGTGGTGCACGACTGTCTCCGTTGCTCGTTTGGCTAGCGCAATCGGCTGTTACCCAAAAAAGTGGATGTTCAATCCCTCCCGGAAGCGGTGCGTCACTTTTTTTTGCGCTGATACCTTTGGAGAAATGCTCTAACCGTGCTGAGAGTGGAGCACGACTATCTCCGTGGCGCAATTGGCTAGTGTGTTTGGCTGTTAACCAGAAGGTTGGAGGTTCGAGCCCTCCCGAGAGCGGTGTGTCTCTTTTTTCTTCGCCCTGATAGATTTGGACAAATGTTCTGACCGTGGTGAGAGTGAGAATGACTGTCTCCTTAGCGCAATCAGCTAGCGCAATTAGCTGTTAACCAAAAGGTTGGAGGTTCGAGTCCTCCTATGAGCGGTGTGTCGCTTTTTTTTCTTTGCGCTGATACCTTTGAAAAAATGTTCTGACCATGGTGAGAGTGGAGCACGACTTTCTCCTTGACGCAATTGGCTAGCGCGTTCGGCTATTACCGGAAAGGTTGGAGGTTCGAGCCCTCTCATGAGTGGTGTGTCGGTTTTTTTTCTTCGCGCTTATACTTATGGAGAAATGTTCTGATGGTAGTGAGAGTGGAGCACGATTATCTCCGGGGCGCAATTGGCTGCTAAACGAAAGGTTGGAGGTTAGAGCCCTCCCGGGGGCGGTGTGTCGCTTTTTTTTATTTGTGCTGATAGCTTTGCAGAAATGTTCTGGCGGTGGTGAGAGTGCAGCACTACTGCTTCCGTGGTGCTATTGGCTCGCGCAATTGGCTGTTAACCGAAAGGTTGGATGTTCGAGCCCTCGCGGGGGCGGTGTGTCGCTTTTTTTTCTTCGCACTGATAGCTTTAGAGAAATGTTCTGACTGTGGTGAGAGTGGGGCACGACTGTCTCCTGGGCGCAATTGGCTAGCGCAATCGGCTGTTAACCGAAAGGTTGGATGTTCGAGCCCTCCCAGGGGCGGTGTGTCGCTTTTCTTTCATTGTGCTGATAGCTTTGCAGAAATGTTCTGACCGTGTTGAGAGTGGGGCAAGACTGTCTCCGTGGCGCTATTGGCTAGCGCAATCGCCTTTTAATCAAAAGTTTGGATGTTCGAGCGCTCCCGGGAGAGGTGTGTCGCTTTTTTTGCGCTGACAGCTATGAAGAAATGTTTCGACAGTGGTGAGAGAGGAGCACGACTGTCTCCATGGCGCACTTGGCTAGCACGATCGGCTGTTTTCGGCTGTTTACCGAAAGGAGGGAGGCTGGAGCCCTCCCGGGAGTGGTGTGTCGCTTTTTTTTGCGCTGATACATTTGAGGAATGTTATGACTGTGGTGAAAGTAGAGCACGGCTGTCTCCTTGGCGCATTTGGCTAGCGCGATCGGCTGTTATCCGAAAGGTTGGAGGTTCGAGCCCTCCAGAGAGCAGTGTGTCGCTTTTTTTTCTTTGTGCTGATAGCTTTGGAGAAATGTTCTGACCGTGGTGAGAGTTGAGCAAGACTGTCTCCGTGGGCAATTGGCTAGCGTGAGCGGCTGTTAACCGAAAGGTTGAAGGTTCGAGCCCTCCCGGGAGAATTGTGTCGCTTTTTTCTTTGCGCGGACAGCTATTGAGAAATGTTCCGACGGTGGTGAGAGTGGAGCATGACTATCGTGGAGGATGACTATCTCCGTGGCGCAATTGGCTAGCGCGTTCAGCTGTTAACCAAAAGGTTGGAAGTTCGAGCCTTCCCGAGAGCGGTGTGTCTCTTTTTTTCTTCGCGCGGATAGCTTTGGAGAAATGTTCTGACCGTGGTGAGAGATGAACATGACTCTCTCCGTGGCGCAATTGGCTAGCGCGATCGGCTGTTAACCGAAAGGTTGGAGGTTCGAGCCCTCCCGGAAGGAGTGTGTCGTTTTTTTTATTTGTGCTGATAGTTTTGGGGAAATGTTGTAATGGTGGTGAGAGTGGAGCACGACTGTTTCCATTGCACTATTGACTAGCGCAATTAGCTGTTAACCGAAAGGTTTGATGTTCGAGCCATCCCGGGGGCGGTGTGTCGCTTATATCTTTGCGCTGACAGCTATGGAGAAATGTTCCGACGGCGGTGAGAGTGGTGCACGACTGTCTCCGTTGCTCGTTTGGCTAGCGCAATCGGCTGTTACCCAAAAAAGTGGATGTTCAATCCCTCCCGGAAGCGGTGCGTCACTTTTTTTTGCGCTGATACCTTTGGAGAAATGCTCTAACCGTGCTGAGAGTGGAGCACGACTATCTCCGTAGCGCAATTGGCTAGTGTGTTTGGCTGTTAACCAGAAGGTTGGAGGTTCCAGCCCTCCCGAGAGCGGTGTGTCTCTTTTTTCTTCGCCCTGATAGATTTGGACAAATGTTCTTCGCCCCGATAGATTTGGACAAATGTTCGATTGCGCTAGCCGTTTGGCTAGCGCAATCGGCTGTTACCCAAAAAAGTGGATGTTCGATCCCTCCCGGAAGTGGTGCGTCACTTTTTTTGCGCTGATACCTTTGGAGAAATGCTCTAACCGTGCTGAGAGTGGAGCACGACTATCTCCGTGGCGCAATTGGCTAGTGTGTTTGGCTGTTAACCAGAAGGTTGGAGGTTCGAGCCCTCCCGAGAGCGGTGTGTCTTTTTTCTTCGCCCTGATAGATTTGGACAAATGTTCTGACCGTGGTGAGAGTGAGAATGACTGTCTCCTTAGCGCAATCAGCTAGCGCAATTAGCTGTTAACCAAAAGGTTGGAGGTTCGAGTCCTCCTATGAGTGGTGTGTCGCTTTTTTTTCTTTGCGCTGATACCTTTGAAAAAATGTTCTGACCATGGTGAGAGTGGAGCACGACTTTCTCCTTGACGCAATTGGCTAGCGCGTTCGGCTATTAACGGAAAGGTTGGAGGTTCGAGCCCTCTCATGAGTGGTGTGTCGCTTTTTTTTCTTCGCGCTTATACTTATGGAGAAATGTTCTGATGGTAGTGAGAGTGGAGCACGATTATCTCCGGGGCGCAATTGGCTGCTAAACGAAAGTTTGGAGGTTAGAGCCCTCCCGGGGGCGGTGTGTCGCTTTTTTTTATTTGTGCTGATAGCTTTGCAGAAATGTTCTGGCGGTGGTGAGAGTGCAGCACTACTGCTTCCGTGGTGCTATTGGCTCGCGCAATTGGCTGTTAACCGAAAGGTTGGATGTTCGAGCCCTTGCGGGGGCGGTGTGTCGCTTTTTTTTCTTCGCACTGATAGCTTTAGAGAAATGTTCTGACTGTGGTGAGAGTGGGGCACGACTGTCTCCTGGGCGCAATTGGCTAGCGCAATCGGCTGTTAACCGAAAGGTTGGATGTTCGAGCCCTCCCAGGGGCGGTGTGTCGCTTTTCTTTCATTGTGCTGATAGCTTTGCAGAAATGTTCTGACCGTGTTGAGAGTGGGGCAAGACTGTCTCCGTGGCGCTATTGGCTAGCGCAATCGCCTTTTAATCAAAAGGTTGGACGTTCGAGCGCTCCCGGGAGAGGTGTGTCGCTTTTTTTGCGCTGACAGCTATGAAGAAATGTTTCGACAGTGGTGAGAGTGGAGCACGACTGTCTCCATGGCGCATTTGGCTAGCGCGATCGGCTGTTTACCGAAAGGTGGGAGGCTGGAGCCCTCCCGGGAGTGGTGTGTCGCTTTTTTCTTTGCGCGAACAGCTATGGAGAAATGTTCCGACAGTCGTGAGAGTGGAGCAAGACTGTCTCCGGTCGCAATTGACTAGCGCGATCGGCTGTAAACCAAAAGGTTGGAGGTTCGAGCCCTCCCATGAGCGGCGTGTCTATTTTTTTTCTTTGCGCTGATACCTTTGGAGAAATGTTCTGACCATGGTGAGAGTGGAGCACGACTTTTTCCGTGACGCAATTGGCTAGCGCGTTCGGCTGTTAATGGAAAGGTTGAAGGTTCGAGCCCTCCCATGAGCGGTGTGTCGCTTTTTTGCGCTGTTAGCTTTGGAGAAATGTTCTTACGGTGGTGAGAGTGGAGCCCGACTATCTCCGGGGAGCAATTGGCTAGCGCGTTCAGTCTTAACCAAAAGGTTGGAGGTTCGAGCCCTCCCGAGAGCACCGTGTCTCTTTTTTTTCCGCTTATATCTTTGTAGAAATGTTCTGACGGTGGTGAGAGAGGAGCACGACTGTCTCCGTGGCGCAATTGGCTAGCGCGATCGGCTGTTAACCGAAAGGTTGGAGGTTTGAGCCTTCCCGGGAGTGGTGAGTCGCTTTTTTCTTTGCGCTATTACCTTTGGAGAAATCTTCTGACGGTGGTGAGAGTGGAACACGACTGTCTCCATGGCGCAGTTGGCGAGCGTATTCGGCTGTTAACCCAAGGTTTGGAGGTTCGAGCCCTCCCGGGGGCAGTGTGTCGCTTTTTTTTCTTTGTGCTGATAGCTTTGCAGAAATGTTCTGACGGTGGTGAGAGTGCAGCACGACTGTCTCCGTACCGCATTTGGCTAGCGCGATCGGCTGTTTACCGAAAGGTTGGAGGTTGGAACCCTCCCGAGAGTGGTGTGTCGCTCTTTTCTTTGCGCTAACAGCTATTTAGAAATGTTCCGAAAGTGGTGAGAGGGGAGCAAGACTGTCTCTGTGCGCAATTGACTAGCGCGATTGGCTGTTAACCGAAAGGTTGGAGGTTTGAGCCCTCCCGGTGGCGGTTTATCGCTTTCTTTCTTTGCGCTGATACTTTTAGGAATGTTATAACCATAGTAAGAGTAGAGCACGACTGTCTCCGTGGCGCAATTGGCTAGCGCGTTGGGCTCTGAACCGAAAGTTTGGATGTTCGAGCCCTCCCGGTAGAGGTGTGTTGCTTTTTTCTTTGCGCTGACAGCTATGGAGAAATGTTCCGACGGTGGTGAGAGTGGAGCACGACTGTCTCCGTTGCTCGTTTGGCTAGCGCAATCGGCTGTTAACCGAAAAGTTGTATGTTCGAGCCCTCGCGGAAGCGGTGCGTCACTTTTTTTCTTTGCGCTGATACCTTTGGAGAAATACTCTAACCGTGCTGAGAGTGGAGCACGACTATCTCCGTGGCGCAATTGGCTGGTGTGTTCGGCTGTTAACCAGAAGGTTGGAGGTTCGAGCCCTCCCGAGAGCGGTGTGTCTCTTTTTTTCTTCGCCCTTATAGATTTGGAGAAATGTTCTGACCGTGGTGAGAGTGAGAATGACTGTCTCCATAGCGCAATCAGCTAGCGCAATTAACTGTTAACCGAAAGGTTGGATGTTCGAGCCCTCACGGGGGCGGTGTGTCGCTTTTTTTTTCTTCGCGCTGATAGCTTTAGAGAAATGTTCTGACCGTGGTGAGAGTGGGGCACGACTGTCTCCGTGGCGCAATTGGCTAGCGCAATCGGCTGTTAAGCGAAAGGTTGGATGTTCGAGCCCTCCCGGGGGCGGTGTATCGCTTTTTTTTCTTTGTTCTGATAGCTTTGCAGTAATGTTCTGACGGTGGTGAGAGTGGGGCACGACTGTCTTCATGGCGCTATTGGCTAGTGCAAATGGCTGTTAACTGAAAGGTTGGATGTTCGAGCCCTCCCGGTAGAGGTGTGTCGCTTTTTTCTTTGCGCTGACAGCTATGGAGAAATGTTCCGACGGTGGTGAGAGTGGAGCATGACTGTCTCCGTTGCTCGTTTGGCTAGCGCAATCGGCTGTTAACCAAAAAAGTGGACGTTCGAGCCCTCCCGGAAGCGGTGCGTCACTTTCTTTCTTTGCGCTGATACCTTTGGAGAAATGCTCTAACCGTGCTGAGAGTGGAGCACGACTATCTCCGTGGCGCAATTGGCTAGTGTGTTTGGCTGTTAACCAGAAGGTTGGAGGTTCGAGCCCTCACGAGAGCGGTGTGTCTCTTTTTTCTTCGACCGGATAGATTTGGAGAAATGTTCTGACCGTGGTGAGAGTGAGAATGACTGTCTCTGTAGCGCAATCAGCTAGCGCAATTAGCTGTTAACCGAAAGGTTGGATGTTCGAGCCCTCCCGTGGGCGGTGTGTCGCTTTTTTTTCTTCGCGCTGATAGCTTTAGAGAAATGTTGTGACCCTGGTGAGAGTGGGGACGACTGTCTCCGTGGCGCAATTGGCTAGCGCAATCGGCTGTTAATCGAAAGGTAGGATTTTCGAGCCCTCCTGAGAGAGGTGTGTCGCTTTTTCTTTGCGCTGACAGCTATGCAGAAATTTTTCGACAGTGATGGGAGTGGAGCACGACTGACTCCGTGGCGCATTTGGCTAGCATGATCGGTTGTTTTCCGAAAGGTTGGAGGTTGGAGCCCTCCCGGGAGTGGTGTGTCGCTTTTTTCTTTGCGCTAACAGCTATTTAGAAATGTTCCGACAGTGGTGAGAGTGGAGCAAGACTGTCTCCGTGCGCAATTGACTAGCGCGATCGGCTGTTAACCGGAAGTTTGGAGGTTTGAGCCCTCCCGGGAGTGGTGTACCACTTTCTTTCTTTGCACTGATACTTTGAGGAATGTTATAACCATAGTATGGTAGAGCACGACTGTCTCCTTGACGCAACTGGCTAGCGTGATCGGATGGTAACCGAAAGGTTGGAGGTTCGAGCCTTCCCTTGAGTGGTGTGTCGCTTTTTTTTCTTTGCGCTGATACCTTTGGAGAAATGTTCTGACCATGGTGAGAGTGGAGCACGACTTTCTCCGTGACGCAATTGGCTGGCGCGTTCGGCTGTTAACGGAAAAGTTGGAGGTTCGAGCCCTCCCATGAGTGGTGTGTCACTTTTTTTAGGGGCGAAGCTCCTTAGGGCGTGGGCTGTGCGTCCCCTGTAGCCTGTATGTAGCCACCTCTAGTTTAGTTCTTGCAGTGTTCACTAGATGGCGGTACCATCCCCTGTATGTAGCCACCTCTAGTTTAGTTCTTGCAGTGTTCACTAGATGGCGGTTCCGACTCGTGTATGTAGCCACCTCTCGTTTAGTTCTTGTAGTGTTTACTAGATGGTGGTACTTGTAGCTGATGATGAAAAGATGCAAGATGTTATAAACTAGAAAGCGGTACTTGTAGTTGATGAAAGACGCGAGATCTTATAAAATAGGAATGATGTCACATATGGCGCGTGTCATTGGTTGAAGGCAATCGTTCGATTTAGTGCGGCGACGTACGCTAGGGGGAGCGATGTAATAAAATCGAGTGGGCAAAATGTACAGAGGATTCATGGTTTACCAGGTTTACCTCCGGAGCTTCGCCCACTCATCATCATTCACTTCGTGGATATGGCGGAATTTTTTTCTTTGCGCTGATATCTTTGGAGAAGTGTTCTGACGGTGGTGAGAGTGGAGCACGACTATCTCCGGGGCGCAATTGGCTAGCGCGTTTGGCTGTTAAACAAAAGGTTGGAGGTTAGAGCCCTCCCTGGGGCGGTGTGTCGCTTTTTTTTTCTTTGTGCTGATAGCTTTGCAGAAATGTTCTGATGGTGGTGAGAGTGCAGCGCGACTGCCTCCGTTCCGCTATTGGCTAGCGCAATGGGCTGTTAACCGAAAGGTTGGATGTTCGAGCCCTCCCGGGGTTTGTGTGTCGCTTTTTTTTCTTTGTGCTGATAGCTTTGCAGAAATGTTCTGACGGTGGTGAGAGTGCAGCACAACTGCCTCCGTGGCGCTGTTGGCTAGCGCAATCGGCTGTTAACAGAAAGGTGTGATGTTCGAGCCCTCCCGGAGCGGTGTGTCGCTTTTTTTCTTCGCGCTTATAGCTTTGGAGAAATGCTCTAACCGTGCTGAGAGTGGAGCACGACTATCTCCGTGGCGCAATTGACTAGTGTGTTCGGCTGTTAACCAGAAGGTTGGAGGTTCGAGCCCTCCCGAGAGCGGTGTGTCTCTTTTTTCTTCGCCCTGATAGATTTGGAGAAATGTTCTGACCGTTGTGAGAGTGAGAATGACTGTCTCCGTAGCGCAATTGGCTAGCGCAATCGGCTGTTAATCGAAAGGTTGGATTTTCGAGCCCTCCCGGTAGAGGTGTGTCGCTTTTTTCTTTGCGCTGACAGCTATGGAGAAATGTTTCGACGGTGGTGAGAGTGCAGCACGACTGTCTCCGTATCGCATTTGGCTAGCGCGATCGGTTGTTTACCGAAAGGTTGGAGGTTGGAGCCCTCCCGGGAGCGGCGTGTCGCTTGTTTCTTTGCGCTGACCGCTATGGAGAAATGTTCCGACAGTGGTGATAGTGGAGCAACACTGTCTCCGTGCGCAATTGATTAGCGCGATCGGCTTTTAACCGAAAGGTTGGAGGTTTGAGCCCTCCCGCGAGTGGATTGTCGCTTTTTTCTTTGCGCTGATAGCTTTGGAGGAATGTTCTGACCGTGGTGAGAGTGGGGCACGACTGTCTCCATGGCGCTATTGGCTAGAGCAATCGGCTGTTAACCGAAAGGCTAAAGGTTCGAGCCCTCCCGAAAGCGGTGTGTCTCTTTTTTTCTTCGCCCTGATAGATTTGGAGAAATGTTCTGACCGTGGTGAGAGTGAGAATGACTGTCTCCGTAGCGCAATCAGCTAGCGCAATTAGCTGTTAACCAAAAGGTTGGAGGTTCAAGCCCTCCCATGAGCGGGGTGTCGCTTTTTTTTCTTTGCGCTGATACCTTTGGAGAAATGTTCTGACCATGTCTAGAGTGGAGCACGACTTTCTCCGTGACGCAATTGGCTAGCGGGTTAGGCTATTAACGGAAAAGTTAGAGGTTCGAGCCCTCCCATGAGTGGTGTGTCGCTTTTTTTTCTTCGCGCTGATACTTCTGGAGAAATGTTCTGACGGTAGTGAGAGTGGAGCACGATTATCTCCGGGGCGCAATTGGCTGTTAAACGAAACGTTGGAGGTTAGAGCCCTCCCGGGGGCGGTGTGTCGCTTTTTTTTCTTTGTGCTGATAGCTTTGCAGAAATGTTCTGACGGTGGTGAGAGTGCAGCACGACTGCCTGCGTGGCGCTATTGGCTAGCGCAATCGGCTATTTACCGAAAGGTTGGAGGTTGGAGCCCTCCCGTGAGCGGGGTATCGTTTTTTTCTTTGCGCTGATACTTTGAGGAATGTTATGACTGGGTGAAAGTAGAACACGACTGTCTCCTTGGCGCAATTGGCTAGCGCGATCGGCTGTTAACCAAAAGGTTGGATGTTCGAGCAATCCCGGTAGAGGTGTGTCAATTTTTCATTGCGCTGACAGCTATGGAGAAATGCTTCGACGGTGGTGAGAGTGCAGCACGACTGTCTCCGTATCGCATTTGGCAGCACGATCGGCTGTTTACCGAAAGGTTGGAGGTGGGAGCCCTCCCGGGAGCGGCGTGTCGCTTTTTTCTTTGCGCTGACGACTATGGAGAAATGTTCTGACGGTGGTGAGAGTGGAGCACGACTATCTCCTTGGCGCAATTGGCTAGCTTGTTCGTGTGTTAACCAAAACGTTAGAGGTTCGAGCCCTCCCGAGAGCGCTGTGTCTTTTTTTTCTTCGAGCTGATAGCTTTGGAGAATTGTTCCGACCGTGGTGAGAGTGGAGCACGACTATCTTTGTGGCGCAATTGGCTAGCGCGATCGGCTGTTAACCGAAAGTTTGGAGGTTCGAGCTCTCCCGGGAGCGGTGTGTCGCTTTTTTGCTTTGCGCTGATACGTTTGAGGAATGTTATGATAGTGGTGAGAGTGGAGCACGAGTTTCTCCGTGGCACAGTCGGCTAGCACAATCGGCTGTTAACCGAAAGATTGGATGTTCAAGCCCTCCTGGGAGAGGTGTGTCGCTTGTTTCTTTGCGCTGACAGCTTTGGAGAAATGTTCTGACGGTGGTGAAAGTGGAACATGACTGTCTCCATGGCGCAATTGGCTAGCGCGTTTGGCTGTTAACACAAGGTTTGGAGGTTCGAGCCCTCCCGGGAGTGGTGTGTTGCTTTGTTTCCTTGCGCTGATAGCTTTGTAGAAATGTTCGGAGGGTGGTGAGAGTGAAGCACGACTGTCTCCTTGGCGCAATTGACTAGCGATATCGGCTGTTAACTGAAAGGTTGGAGGTTAGAGTCCTCCCGAGAGCGGTGTGTCTCTTTTTTTTTCTTCGCGCTGATAGCTTTGGAGAAATGTTCTGACGGTGGTGAGAGTGCACGACGACTGTCTCCGTGGCGCTATTGGCTAGCACGATTAATTGTTAACCGAAAGGTTGGAGGTTCGAGTCCTCCCGGGAACGGTGTGTCGCTTTTTTTTCTTTGCGCTGATACCTTTGAGGATTGTGGTGATAGTGGTGAGAGTGGAGCACGAGTTTCTCCGTGGCACAGTTGGCTAGCGCGTTTGGCTGTTAAACGAAAGACTGGAGGTTAGAGTCCTCCCGGGGGCGGTGTGTCGCTTTTTTTTCTTTGTGCTGATAGCTTTGAAGAAATGTTCTGACGGTGGTGAGAGTGCAGCACGACTGCCTCCGTGGCGCTATTGGCTAGCGCAATCGGCTGTTAACCGAAAGGTTGGATGTTCGAGCCCTCCCGGAGGCGGTGTGTCGCTTTTGTTTCTTCTTGCTGATAGCTTTGGAGAATTGTCCTGACCATGGTGAGAGTGGGGCACGACTGTCTCCGTGGTGCTATTGGCTAGCGCAATTGGCTGTTAACCGAAAGGTTGGATGTTCGAGCCCTCCCGGGAGAGGTGTGTCGCTTGTTTCTTTGCGCTGACAGCTATGAAGATTTGTTTCGACGGTGGTGAGAGTTGAGCACGACTGTCTCCGTGGCGCATTTGGCTAGCGCGATCGGCTATTTACCGAAAGGTTGGAGGTTGGATCCCTCCCGGGAGTGGCGTGTGGCTTTTTTTTTGCGCTGACAGCTATGTAGAAATGTTCTGACAGTGGTGAGAGTGGATCAAGACTGTCTCCGTGCGCAATTGACTAGCGCGATCGGCTGTTAACCGAAAGGTTGGAGGTTGAGCCCTCCCGGGAGCGGTGTGTCGCTCTTTTTTCTTTGAGCTGATAGCTGTGGAGAAATGTTCTGACGGTGGTGAGAGTGGAACACGACTGTCTCCATGGCGAAATTAGCTAGCGCGTTCGGCTGTTAACCCAAGGTTTGGAGGTTCGAGCCCTCCCGGGAGTGGCGCGTTGCTTTTTTTCCTTGCGCTGATAGCTTTGGAGAAATGTTCTGAGGGTGGTGGGAGTAGAGCACGACTGTCTCCGTGGCGCATTTGGCTAGCGCAATCGGCTGTTAACCGAAAGGTTGGAGGTTAGAGCCCTCCCATGAGCGGTGTGTCGCTTTTTTTCTTCGCGCTGATACTTCTGGAGAAATGTTCTGACGGTGGTGAGAGTGGAGCACGATTATCTCCGGGGCGCAATTGGCTGCTAAACGAAAGGTTGCAAGTTAGAGCCCTCCCGGGGGCGGTGTGTCGCTTTTTTTATTTGTGCTGCTAGCTTTGCAGAAATGTTCTGGCGGTGGTGAGAGTGCAGCACGACTGCCTCCGTGGTGCTATTGGCTCGCGCAATTGGCTGTTAACCGAAAGGTTGGATGTTCGAGCCCTCCCGGGGGCGGTGTGTCGCTTTTTTTTCTTTGTGCTGATAGCTTTGCAGAAATGTTCTGACGGTGGTGAGAGTGCAGCACGACTGCCACCGTGGCGCTATTGGCTAGCGCAATCGGCTGTTAACCGAAAGGTTGGATGTTCGAGCCCTCCCAGGGGCGGTGTGTCTCTTTTTTTCTTCGCCCTGATAGATTTGGACAAATGTTCTGACCATGGTGAGAGTGAGAATGACAGTCTCCTTAGCGCAATCAGCTAGCGCAATTAGCTGTTAACCAAAAGGTTGGAGGTTCGAGCCCTCCCATGAGCGGTGTGTCGCTTTTTATCTTTGCGCTGATACCTTTGAAAAAACGTTCTGACCATGGTGAGAGTGGAGCACGACTTTCTCCTTGACGCAATTGGCTAGCGCGTTCGGCTATTAACGGAAAGGTTGGAGGTTCGAGCCCTCTCATGAGTGGTGTGTCGCTTTTTTTTCTTCGCGCTGATACTTCTGGAGAAATGTTCTGACGGTGTTGAGAGTGGAGCAGGATTATCTCCGGGGCGCAATTGGCTGCTAAACGAAAGGTTGCAGGTTAGAGCCCTCCCGGGGGTGGTGTGTCGCTTTTTTTATTTGTGCTGCTAGCTTTGCAGAAATGTTATGGCGGTTGTGAGAGTGCAGCACGACTGCCTCCGTGGTGCTATTGGCTCGCGCAATTGGCTGTTAACCGAAAGGTTGGATGTTCGAGCCCTCCCGGGGGCGGTGTGTCGCTTTTTTTCTTTGTGCTGATAGCTTTGCAGAAATGTTCTGAGGGTGGTGAGAGTGCAGCACGACTGCCACCGTGGCGCTATTGGCTAGCGCAATCGGCTGTTAACCGAAACGTTGGATGTTCGAGCCCTCCCGGGGGCGTTGTGTCGCTTTTTTTTCTTCGCGCTGATAGCTTTAGAGAAATGTTCTGACCGTGGTGAGAGTGGGGCACGACTGTCTCCGTGGCGCAATTGGCTAGCGCAATCGGCTGTTAACCGAAAGGTTGGATGTTCGAGCCCTCCCGGTGGCGGTGTGTCGCTTTTTTTTTCATTGTGGTGATAGCTTCGCAGAAATGTTCTGACCGTGTTGAGAGTGGAACAAGACTCACTCCGTGACGCTATTGGCTAGCGCAATCGCCCTTTAATCGAAAGGTTGGATATTCGAGCACTCCCGGGAGAAGTGTGTCGCTTTTTTTTGCGCTGACAGCTATGAAGAGATGTTTCGACAGTGGTGAGAGTGGAGCACGACTGTCTCCATGGCGCACTTGGCTAGCGCGATCGGCTGTTTACCGAAAGGAGGGAGGCTGGAGCCCTCCCGGGAGTGGTGTGTCGCTTTTTTCTTTGCGCTGATACATTTGAGGAATGTTATGACTGTGGTGAAAGTAGAGCACGGCTGTCTCTTTGGCGCATTTGGCTAGCGCGATCGGCTGTTATCCGAAAGGTTGGAGGTTCGAGCCCTCCAGAGAGCAGTGTGTCGCTTTTTTTTCTTTGTGCTGATAGCTTTGGAGAAATGTTCTGACCGTGGTGAGAGTTGAGCAAGACTGTCTCCGTGGGCAATTGGCTAGCGTGAGAGGCTGTTAACCGAAAGGTTGAAGGTTCGAGCCCTCCCGGGAGAATTGTGTCGCTTTTTTCTTTGCGCTGACAGCAATTGAGAAATGTTCCGACGGTGGTGAGAGTGGAGCATGACTATCGTGGAGGATGACTATCTCCGTGGCGCAATTGGCTAGCGCGTTCAGCTGTTAACCAAAAGGTTGGAAGTTCGAGCTCTCCCGAGAGTGGTGCGTCTCTTTTTTTCTTCGCGCGGATAGCTTTGGAGAAATGTTCTGACCGTGGTGAGAGATGAACATGACTCTCTCCGTGGCGCAATTGGCTAGCGCGATCGACTGTTAACCGAAAGGTTGGAGGTTCGAGCCCTCCCGGAAGGAGTGTGTCGTTTTTTTGTTTGTGCTGATAGTTTTGGGGAAATGTTGTAATGGTGGTGAGAGTGGAGCACGACTGTGTCCATTGCACAATTGACTAGCGCAATTAGCTCTTAACCGAAAGGTTGGATGTTCGAGCCATCCCGGGGGCGGTGTGTCGCTTATATCTTTGCGCTGACAGCTATGGAGAAATGTTCTGACGGCGGTGAGAGTGGTGCACGACTGTCTCCGTTGCTCGTTTGGCTAGCGCAATCGGCTGTTACCCAAAAAAGTGGATGTTCGATCCCTCCCGGAAGCGGTGCGTCACTTTTTTTTGCGCTGATACCTTTGGAGAAATGCTCTAACCGTGCTGAGAGTGGAGCACGACTATCTCCGTGGCGCAATTGACTAGTGTGTTTGGCTGTTAACCAGAAGGTTGGAGGTTCGAGCCCTCCCGAGAGCGGTGTGTCTGTTTTTTCTTCGCCCTGATAGATTTGGACAAATGTTCTTCGCCCCGATAGATTTGGACAAATGTTCGATTGCGCTAGCCGTTTGGCTAGCGCAATCGGCTGTTACCCAAAAAAGTGGATGTTCGATCCCTCCCGGAAGTGGTGCGTCACTTTTTTTTGCGCTGATACCTTTGGAGAAATGCTCTAACCGTGCTGAGAGTGGAGCACGACTATCTCCGTGGCGCAATTGGCTAGTGTGTTTGGCTGTTAACCAGAAGGTTGGAGGTTCGAGCCCTCCCGAGAGCGGTGTGTCTCTTTTTTCTTCGCCCTGATAGATTTGGACAAATGTTCTGACCGTGGTGAGAGTGAGAATGACTGTCTCCTTAGCGCAATCAGCTAGCGCAATTAGCTGTTAACCAAAAGGTTGGAGGTTCGAGTCCTCCTATGAGCGGTGTGTCGCTTTTTTTTCTTTGCGCTGATACCTTTGAAAAAATGTTCTGACCATGGTGAGAGTGGAGCACGACTTTCTCCTTGACGCAATTGGCTAGCGCGTTCGGCTATTAACGGAAAGGTTGGAGGTTCGAGCCCTCTCATGAGTGGTGTGTCGCTTTTTTTTCTTCGCGCTTATACTTATGGAGAAAAGTTCTGATGGTAGTGAGAGTGGAGCACGATTATCTCCGGGGCGCGATTGGCTGCTAAACGAAAGGTTTGAGGTTAGAGCCCTCCCGGGGGCGGTGTGTCGCTTTTTTATTTGTGCTGATAGCTTTGCAGAAATGTTCTGGCGGTGGTGAGAGTGCAGCACTACTGCTTCCGTGGTGCTATTGGCTCGCGCAATTGGCTGTTAACCGAAAGGTTGGATGTTCGAGCCCTCCCGGGGGCGGTGTGTCGCTTTTTTTTCTTCGCGCTGATAGCTTTAGAGAAATGTTCTGACTGTGGTGAGAGTGGGGCACGACTGTCTCCGTGGCGCAATTGGCTAGCGCAATCGGCTGTTAACCGAAAGGTTGGATGTTCGAGCCCTCCCGGGGGCGGTGTGTCGCTTTTTTTCTTCGCGCTGATAGCTTTAGAGAAATGTTCTGACTGTGGTGAGAGTGGGGCAAGACTGTCTCCGTGGCGCTATTGGCTAGCGCATTCGCCTTTTAATCAAAAGGTTGGATGTTCGAGCGCTCCCGGGAGAGGTGTGTCGCTTTTTTTGCGCTGACAGCTATGAAGAAATGTTTCGACAGTGGTGAGAGTGGAGCACGACTGTCTCCATGGCGCATTTGGCTAGCGCGATCGGCTGTTTACCGAAAGGTGGGAGGCTGGAGCCCTCCCGGGAGTGGTGTGTCGCTTTTTTCTTTGCGCGAACAGCTATGGAGAAATGTTCCGACAGTCGTGAGAGTGGAGCAAGACTGTCTCCGGTCGCAATTGGCTAGCGCGTTCGGCTGTTAACGAAAAGGTTGAAGGTTCGAGCCCTCCCATGAGCGGTGTGTCGCTTTTTTGCGCTGATAGCTTTGGAGAAATGTTCTTACGGTGGTGAGAGTGGAGCCCGACTATCTCCGGGGAGCAATTGGCTAGCGCGTTCAGTCTTAACCAAAAGGTTGGAGGTTCAAGCCCTCCCGAGAGCACTGTGTCTCTTTTTTTTCCGCTGATATCTTTGTAGAAATGTTCTGACGGTGGTGAGAGAGGAGCACGACTGTCTCCGTGGCGCAATTGGCTAGCGCGATCGGCTGTTAACCGAAAGGTTGGAGGTTTGAGCCCTCCCGGGAGTGGTATGTCGCTTTTTTCTTTGCGCTAATAGCTTTGGAGAAATCTTCTGACGGTGGTGAGAGTGGAACACGACTGTCTCCTGGCGCAGTTGGCGAGCGTATTCGGCTGTTAACCCAAGGTTTGGAGGTTCGAGCCCTCCCGGGGGCAGTGTGTCGCTTTTTTTTTCTTTGTGCTGATAGCTTTGCAGAAATGTTCTGACGGTGGTGAGAGTGCAGCACGACTGTCTCCGTACCGCATTTGGCTAGCGCGATCGGCTGTTTACCGAAAGGTTGGAGGTTAGAACCCTCCCGGGAGTGGTGTGTCGCTCTTTTCTTTGCGCTAACAGCTATTTAGAAATGTTCCGAAAGTGGTGAGAGGGGAGCAAGACTGTCTCCGTGCGCAATTGACTAGCGCGATCGGCTGTTAACCGAAAGGTTGGAGGTTTGAGCCCTCCCGGGAGCGGTTTATCGCTTTCTTTCTTTGCGCTGATACTTTTAGGAATGTTATAACCATAGTAAGAGTAGAGCACGACTGTCTACGTGGCGCAATGGGCTAGCGCGTTGGGCTCTTAACCGAAAGTTTGGATGTTCGAGCCCTCCCGGTAGAGTTGTGTTGCTTTTTTCTTTGCGCTGACAGCTACGGAGAAATGTTCCGACGGTGGTGAGAGTGGAGCACGACTGTCTCCGTTGCTCAATTGGCTAGCGCAATCGGCTGTTAACCGAAAAGTTGGATGTTCGAGCCCTCCCGGAAGCGGTGCGTCACTTTTTTTCTCTGCGCTGATACCTTTGGAGAAATGCTCTAACCGTGCTGAGAGTGGAGCACGACTATCTCCGTGGCGCAATTGGCTGGTGTGTTCGGCTGTTAACCAGAAGGTTGGAGGTTCGAGCCTTCCCGAGAGCGGTGTGTCTCTTTTTTTCTTCGCCCTGATAGATTTGGAGAAATGTTCTGACCGTGGTGAGAGTGAGAATGACTGTCTCCATAGCGCAATCAGCTAGCGCAATTAACTGTTAACCGAAAGGTTGGATGTTCGAGCCCTCATGGGGGCGGTGTGTCGCTTTTTTTTCTTCGCGCTGATAGCTTTAGAGAAATGTTGTGACCGTGGTGAGAGTGGGGCACGACTGTCTCCGTGGCGGAATTGGCTAGCGCAATCGGCTGTTAAGCGAAAGGTTGGATGTTCGAGCCCTCCCGGGGGTGGTGTATCGCTTTTTTTTCTTTGTTCTGATAGCTTTGCAGTAATGTTCTGACGGGGGTGAGAGTGGGGCACGACTGTCTTCATGGCGCTATTGGATAGTGCAAATGGCTGTTAACCGAAAGGTTGGATGTTCGAGCCCTCCCGGTAGAGGTGTGTCGCTTTTTTCTTTGCGCTGACAGCTATGGAGAAATGTTCCGACGGTGGTGAGAGTGGAGCATGACTGTCTCCGTTGCTCGTTTGGCTAGCGCAATCGGCTGTTAACCAAAAAAGTGGATGTTCGAGCCCTCCCGGAAGTGGTGCGTCACTTTTTTTCTTTGCGCTGATACCTTTGGAGAAATGCTCTAACCGTGCTGAGAGTGGAGCACGACTATCTCCGTGGCGCAATTGGCTGGTGTGTTCGGCTGTTAACCAGAAGGTTGGAGGTTCGAGCCCTCCCGAGAGCGGTGTGTCTCTTTTTTTCTTCGCCCTGATAGATTTGGAGAAATGTTCTGACCGTGGTGAGAGTGAGAATGACTGTCTCCATAGCGCAATCAGCTAGCGCAATTAACTGTTAACCGAAAGGTTGGATGTTCGAGCCCTCCCGTGGGCGGTGTGTCGCTTTTTTTTCTTCGCGCTGATAGCTTTAGAGAAATGTTGTGACCCTGGTGAGAGTGGGGCACGACTGTCTCCGTGGCGCAATTGGCTAGCGCAATCGGCTGTTAACCGAAAGGTAGGATTTTCGAGCCCTCCTGAGAGAGGTGTGTCGCTTTTTCTTTGCGCTGACAGCTATGCAGAAATTTTTCGACAGTGATGGGAGTGGAGCACGACTGACTCCGTGGCGCATTTGGCTAGCACGATCAGCTGTTTTCCGAAAGGTTGGAGGTTGGAGCCCTCCCGGGAGTGGTGTGTCGCTTTTTTCTTTGCGCTGACAGCTATGGAGAAATGCTTCGACGGTGGTGAGAGTGCAGCACGACTGTCTCCGTATCGCATTTGGCAGCACGATCGGCTGTTTACCGAAAGGTTGGAGGTGGGAGCCCTCCCGGGAGCGGCGTGTCGCTCTTTTCTTTGCGCTGACGACTATGGAGAAATGTTCTGACGGTGGTGAGAGTGGAGCACGACTATCTCCTTGGCGCAATTGGCTAGCATGTTCGTCTGTTAACCAAAAAGTTAGAGGTTCGAGCCCTCCCCAGAGCGCTGTGTCTTTTTTTTTCTTCGCGCTGATAGCTTTGGAGAATTGTTCTGACCGTGGTGAGAGTGGAGCACGACTATCTTCGTGGCGCAATTGGCTAGCGCGATCGGCTGTTAACCGAAAGTTTGGAGGTTCGAGCTCTCCCGGGAGCGGTGTGTCGCTTTTTTGCTTTGCGCTGATACGTTTGAGGAATGTTATGATAGTGGTGAGAGTGGAGCACGAGTTTCTCCGTGGCACAGTCGGCTAGCGCAATCGGCTGTTAACCGAAAGATTGGATGTTCAAGCCCTCCTGGGAGAGGTGTGTCGCTTGTTTCTTTGCGCTGACAGCTATGGAGAAATGTTCTGACGGTGGTGAGAGTGGGGCACGACTGTCTCCGTGGTGCTATTGGCTAGCGCAATTGGCTGTTAACCGAAAGGTTGGATGTTCGAGCCCTCCCGGGAGAGGTGTGTCGCTTGTTTCTTTGCGCTGACAGCTATGAAGATTTGTTTCGACGGTGGTGAGAGTTGAGCACGACTGTCTCCGTGGCGCATTTGGCTAGCGCGATCGGCTGTTTACCGAAAGGTTGGAGGTTGGAGCCCTCCCGGGAGTGGCGTGTGGCTTTTTTTTTGCGCTGACAGCTATGTAGAAATGTTCTGACAGTGGTGAGAGTGGATCAAGACTGTCTCCGTGCGCAATTGACTAGCGCGATCGGCTGTTAACCGAAAGGTTGGAGGTTGAGCCCTCCCGGGAGCGGTGTGTCGCTCTTTTTTCCTTGAGCTGATAGCTGTGGAGAAATGTTCTGACGGTGGCGAGAGTGGAGCACGACTATCTCTGTGGCGCAATTGGCTAGCGCATTCGGCTGTTAACCAAAACGTTAGAGGTTTGAGCCCTCCCGAGGGCGGTGTGTCTCTTTTTTCTTCTTCGCGCTGATACCTTCGGAGAAATGTTCTGACCGTGGTGAGAGTAGAGCACCACTGTCGATGGCACAATTGGCTAGCACGATTGGCTGTTAACCAAAAGTTTGGAGGTCCGAGCCCTGCCATTAGCGGTGTGTCGCTTTTTTTCCTTTGCGCTTATACATTTGGAGAAATTTTTTGACCATGGTGAGAGTGGAGCACGACTGTCTCCGTGACGCAATTGGCTAGCGCGTTCAGCTGTTAACCAAAGGGTTGGAGGTTCGACCCCTCCCGAGAGCTGTGTGTGTCTTTTTTTTTCTTCGCGCTGATAGCTTTGGAGAAATGTTCTGACCGTGGTGAGAGTGGAGCACGACTGTCTCTGTGGCGCAAATGGCTAGCGCGATCGGCTGTTAACCGAAAGGTTGGAGGTTCGAGCTCTCCCGGGAGCAGTGTGTCGCTTTTTTTCTTTGCGCTGATACCTTTGAGGAATGTTATTACCGTGGTGAGAGTAGAGCACGACTGACTCCTTGGCGCAATTGGCTAGCGCGATCGGCTGTTAGCCAAAAGGTTGGAAGTTCGAGCCCTCCCGGGAGCGGTGTGTCGTTTTTTTGCGCTGATAGCTTTGGGGAAATGTTCTGACGGTGGTGAGAGTGGAGCACGAGTTTCTCCGTGGCACAGTTGGCTTGCGCGTTTGGCTGTTAAACGAAAGGTTGGAGGTTCGAGCCCTCCCGGGGGCGGTGTGTCGCTTTTTTTCTTTGCGCTGATACCTTTGAGGAATGTTATGACCGTGGTGAGAGTAGAGCACGACTGTCTCCTTGGCGCAATTGGCTAGCGCGAGCGGCTGGTAACCAAAAGGATAGAGGTTCGAGCCCTCCCATGAGCGGTGTGTCGCTTTCTTTGCGCTGATAGCTTTGGAGAAATGTTCTGACGGTGGTGAGAGTAGAGCACGACTATCTCCATGGCGCAATTGGCTAGCGCGTTTGGCTGTTAACACAAGGTTTGGAGGTTCGAGCCCTCCCGGGAGTGGTGTGTTGCTTTGTTTCCTTGCGCTGATAGCTTTGGAGAAATGTTCGGAGGGTGGTGTGAGTGAAGCACGACTGTCTCCTTGGCTCAATTGACTAGCGATATCGGCTGTTAACCGAAAGATTGGAGGTTAGAGCCCTCCCGAGAGCGGTGCGTCTCTTTTTTTTCTTCGCGCTGATAGCTTTGGAGAAATGTTCTGACGGTGGTGAGAGTGGAGCACGACTATCTTCGTGGCGCAATTGGCTAGCGCAATCGGCTGTTAACCAAAAGGTTGTAGGTTCGAGCTCTCCAGTGTGCGGTGTGTCGCTTTTTTTCTTTGCGCTGATACCTTTGAGGAATGTGATGACAGTGGTGAGAGTGGAGCACGAGTTTCTCCGTGGCACAGTTGGCTAGCACATTTGGCTGTTAAACGAAAGGTTGGAGGTTCGAGCTTTCCCGGGAGCGGTGTGTACCTTTTTTTTCTTCGAGCTGATAGCTTTGGAGAAATGTTCTGACGGTGGTGAGAGTGGAGCACGACTGTCTCCGTGGCGCATTTGGCTAGCGCGATTGGCTGTTTACCGAAAGGTTGGAGGTTGGAGCCCTCCCGGGAGTGGCGTGTGGCTTTTCTCTTTGCGCTGACAGCTATGTAGGAATGTTCTGACAGTGATGAGAGTGGATCAAGACTGTCTCCGTGCGCAATTGGCTAGCGCGTTTGGCTGTTAACACAAGGTTTGCAGGTTCGAGCCCTCCCGGGAGTGGTGTGTTGCTTTGTTTCCTTGCGCTGATAGCTTTGTAGAAAAGTTCGGAGGGTGGTGAGAGTGAAGCACGACTGTCTCCTTGGCGCAATTGACTAGCGATATCGGCTGTTAACCGAAAGGTTGGAGGTTAGAGCCCTCCCGAGAGCGGTGTGTCGCTTTTTTTTCTTTGCGCTGATACCTTTGAGGAATGTGATGATAGTAGTGAGAGTGGAGCACGAGTTTCTCCGTGGCACAGTTGGCTAGCGCGTTTGGCTGGTAAACGAAAGGCCTGAGGTTAGAGTCCTCCCAGTGGCGGTGTGTCGCTTTTTTTTCTTTGCGCTGATAGCTTTGGAGAAATGTTCTGACGGTGATGAGAGTGCACGACGACTGTCTCCGTGGCGCTATTGGCTAGCACAATTAATTGTTAACCGAAAGGTTGGAGGTTCGAGTCATCGCGGGAGCGGTGTGTCGTTTTTTTTATTTGGCTGATAGCTTTGGGGAAATTTTCTGACGGTGGTGAGAGTGGAGCACGACTATCTTCGTGGCACAATTGGGTAGCGCGATCGGCTGTTAACCAAAAGGTTGTAGGTTCGAGCTCTCCCGGGCGCGGTGTGTCGCTTTTTTTTCTTTGCGCTGATACCTTTGAGGAATGTGATGATAGTAGTGAGAGTGGAGCACGAGTTTCTCCGTGGCACAGTTGGCTAGCGCGTTTGGCTGTTAAACGAAAGGCTGGAGGTTAGAGTCCTCCCGGGGGCGGTGTGTCGCTTTTTTTCTTTGTGCTGATAGCTTTGAAGAAATGTTCTGACGGCGGTGAGAGTGCAGCACGACTGCCTCCGTGGCGCTATTGGCTAGCGCAATCGGCTGTTTACCGAAAGGTTGGAGGTTGGAGCCCTCCTGGGTGAGGTGTGTCGCTTGTTTCTTTGCGCTGACAGCTATGGAGAAATGTTCTGACGGTGGTGAGAGTGGAGCACAAGTTTCTCCGTGGCACAGTTGGCTAGCGCGTTCGGCTGTTAAACGAAAGGTTGGAGGTTCGAACCCTCCCGGGGGCGGTGTGTCGCTTTTTTTCTTTGCGCTGATAGCTTTGGAGAAATGTTCTGAGGGTGGTGAGAGTGGAGCACGACTGTCTCCGTGGTGCATTTGGCTAGCGCGATCGGCTGTTTACCGAAAGGTTGGAGGTTGGAGCCCTCCCAGGAGTGGCGTGTGGCTTTTTTCTTTGCGCTGACAGCTGTGGAGAAATGTTCTGACGGTGGTGAGAGTGGAACACGACTGTCTCCATGGCGAAATTAGCTAGCGCGTTCGGCTGTTAACCCAAGATTTGGAGGTTCGAGCCCTCCTGGGAGTGGTGCGTTGCTTTTTTTCCTTGCGCTGATAGCTTTGGAGAAATGTTCTGACCGTGGTGAGAGTAGAGCACCACTGTCAGTGGCACAATTGGCTAGCACGATTGGCTGTTAGCCAAAAGTTTGGAGGTCCGAGCCCTGCCATTCGCTTTTTTTCCTTTGCGCTTATACATTTGGAGAAATTTTTTGACCATGGTGAGAGTGGAGCACGACTGTATCCGTGACGCAATTGGCTAGCGCGTTCAGCTGTTAACCAAAAGGTTGGAGGTTCGACCCCTCCCGAGAGCTGTGTGTGTCTTTTTTTTCTTCGCGCTGCAAGCTTTGGAGAAATGTTCTGACCGTGGTGAGAGTGGAGCACGACTGTCTCCGTGGCGCAAATGGCTAGCGCGATCGGCTGTTAACCGAAAGGTTGGAGGTTCGAGCTCTCCGGGGAGAAGTGTGTCGCTTTTTTTCTTTGCGCTGATACGTTTGAGAAATGTGATGATAGTGGTGAGAGTGGAGCACGAGTTTCCCCGTGGCACAGTCGGCTAGCGCAATCGGCTGTTAACCGAAAGATTGGATGTTCAAGCCCTCCTGGGAGAGGTGTGTCGCTTGTTTCTTTGCGCTGACAGCTATGGAGAAATGTTCTGACGGTGGTGAGAGTGGAGCACAAGTTTCTCCGTGGCACAGGGGGCTAGCGGGTTTGGCTGTTAACACAAGGTTTGGAGGTTCGAGCCCTCCCGGGAGTGGTGTGTTGCTTTGTTTCCTTGCGCTGATAGCTTTGTAGAAATGTTCGGAGGGTGGTGAAAGTGAAGCACGACTGTCTCCTTGGCGCAATTGGCTAGCGCAATCGGCTGTTAACCGAAAGGTTGGAGGTTAGAGCCCTCCCATGAGCGGTGTGTCCCTTTTTTTCTTTGAGCTGATAGCTTTGGAGAAATGTTCTGACGTTGGCGAGAGTGGAGCACGACTATCTCTGTGGCGCAATTGGCTAGCGCGTTCGGCTGTTAACCAAAACGTTAGAGGTTGGAGCCCTCCCGAGGGCGGTGTGTCTCTTTTTGCGCTGATACCTTCGGAGAAATGTTCTGACCGTGGTGAGAGTGGAGCACGACTGTCTCCGTGGCGCAAATGGCTAGCGCGATCGGCTGTTAACCGAAAGCTTGGAGGTTCGAGCTCTCCGGGGAGCAGTGTGTCGCTTTTTTTCTTTGCGCTGATACCTTTGAGGAATGCTATGACCGTGGTGAGAGTAGAGCACGACTGACTCCTTGGCGCAATTGGCTAGCGCGATCGGCTGTTAGTCAAAAGGTTGGAAGTTCGAGCCCTCCCGGGAGCGGTGTGTCGTTTTTTTTGCGCTGATAGCTTTGGGGAAATGTTCTGACGGTGGTGAGAGTGGAGCAGGAGTTTCTCCGTGGCACAGTTGGCTAGCGCGTTTGGCTGTTAAACGAAAGGTTGGAGGTTTGAGCCCTCCCGGGGGTGGTGTGTCGCTTTTTTTCTTTGCCCTGATACCTTTGAGGAATGTTATGACCGTGGTGAGAGTAGAGCACGACTGTCTCCTTGGCGCAATTGGCTAGCGCGAGCGGCTCGTAACCAAAAGGTTGGAGGTTCGAGCCCTCCCATGAGCAGTGTGTCGCTTTTTTTCTTTGCGCTGATAGCTTTGGAGAAATGTTCTGACGATGGTGAGAGTGGAGCACGACTATCTCCGTGGCGCAATTGGCTAGCGCGTTCGGCTGTTAACCAAAACGTTAGTTCTTCGAGCCCTCCCGAGGGCGGTGTGTCTCTTTTTTTTTCTTCGCGCTGATAGCTTTGGAGAAATGTGATGACAGTGGTGAGAGTGGAGCACGAGTTTCTCCGTGGCGCAATTGGCTAGCGCGTTTGGCTTTTAACCGAAAGTTTGGAGGTTCGAGCTCTCCCGGGAGCGGCGTGCCGCTTTTTTTCTTTGCGCTGATACGTTTGAGGAATGTGATGAGAGTGGTGAGAGTAGAGCACAAGTTTCTCCGTGGCACAGTCGGCTAGCGCAATTGGCTGTTAACCGAAAGATTGGATGTTCGAGCCCTCCTGGGAGAGGTGTGTCGCTTGTTTCTTTGCGCTGACAGCTATGGAGAAATGTTCTGACAGTGGTGAGAGTGGAGCACAAGTTTCTCCGTGGCACAGTTGGCTAGCGCGTTCGAAGGTTAAACGAAAGGTTGGAGGTTCGAACCCTCCTGGGGGCGGTGTGTCGCTTTTTTGCGCTGGTAGCTTTGGAGAAATGTTCTGAGGGTGGTGAGAGTGGAGCACGACTGTCTTCGTGGCGCAATTAGCTAGCGCGAGCGGCTGTTAACCAAAAGGTTGGAGGTTCGAGCCCTCCCGGGAGCAGTGTGTCGCTTTTTTACTTTGCACTGATAGCTTTGGAGAAATGTTCTGACGGTGGTGAAAGTGGAACATGACTGTCTCCATGGCGCAATTGGCTAGCGGGTTTGGCTGTTAACACAAGGTTTGGAGGTTCGAGCCCTCCCGGGAGTGGTGTGTTGCTTTGTTTCCTTGCGCTGATAGCTTTGTAGAAATGTTCGGAGGGTGGTGAGAGTGAAGCACGACTGTCTCCTTGGCGAGATTGACTAGCGATATCGGCTGTTAACCGAAAGGTTGGAGGTTAGAGCCCACCCGAGAGCGGTGCGTCTCTTTTTTTTCTTCGCGCTGATAGCTTTGGAGAAATGTTCTGACGGTGGTGAGAGTGCACGACGACTGTCTCCGTGGCGCTATTGGCTAGCACAATTAATTGTTAACCGAAAGATTGGAGGTTCGAGTCTTCCCGGGAGCGGTGTGTCGTTTTTTTATTTGGCTGATAGCTTTGGGGAAATGTTCTGACGGTGGTGAGAGTGGAGCACGACTATCTTCGTGGCACAATTGGGTAGCGCGATCGGCTGTTAACCAAAAGGTTGTAGGTTCGAGCTCTCCCGGGTGCGGTGTGTCGCTTTTTTTTCTTTGCGCTGATACCTTTGAGGAATGTGATGATAGTGGTGAGAGTTGAGCACGAATTTCTCCGTGGCACAGTTGGCTAGCGCGTTTGGCTGTTAAACGAAAGGCTGGAGGTTAGAGTCCTCCCGGGGGCGGTGTGTCGCTTTTTTTTCTTTGTGCTGATAGCTTTGAAGAAATGTTCTGACGGTGGTGAGAGTGCAGCACGACTGCCTCCGTGGCGCTATTGGCTAGCGCCATCGGCTGTTAACCGAAAGGTTGGATGTTCGAGCCCTCCCGGGGGCGGTGTGTCGCTTTTGTTTGTTCTTGCTGATAGCTTTGGAGAAATGTCCCGACCGTGGTTAGAGTGGGGCACGACTGTCTCCGTGGTGCTATTGGCTAGCGCAATCGGCTGTTAACCAAAAGGTTGGAGGTTAGAGCCCTCCCATGAGCGGTGTGTCGCTTTTTTTCTTTGAGCTGATAGCTTTGGAGAAATGTTCTGACGGTGGCGAGAGTGGAGCACGACTATCTCTGTGGCGCAATTGGCTAGCGCGTTCGGCTGTTAACCAAAACGTTAGAGGTTTGAGCCCTCCCGAGGGCGGTGTGTCTCTTTTTTCTTCTTCGCGCTGATACCATCGGAGAAATGTTCTGACCGTGGTGAGAGTAGAGCACCACTGTCGGTGGCACAAATGGCTAGCACGATTGGCTGTTAACCAAAAGTTTGGAGGTCCGAGCCCTGCCATTAGCGGTGTGTCGCTTTTTTTCCTTTGCGCTTATACATTTGGAGAAATTTTTTGACCAGAGTGAGAGCGGAGCACGACTGTCTCCGTGACGCAATTGGCTAGCGCGATCGGCTGTTAGCCAAAAGGTTGGAAGTTCGAGCCCTCCCGAGGCGGTGTGTCGTTTTTTTTGCGCTGATAGCTTTGGGGAAATGTTCTGACGGTGGTAAAAGGGGAGCACGAGTTTCTCCGTGGCACAGTTGGCTAGCGCGTTTGGCTGTTAAACGAAAGGTTGGAGGTTCGAGCCCTCCCGGGGGTGGTGTGTCGCTTTTTTTCTTTGCGCTGATACCTTTGAGGAATGTTATGACCGTGGTGAGAGTAGAGCACGACTGTCTCCTTGGCGCAATTGGCTAGCGCGAGCGGCTGGTAACCAAAAGGTTGGAGGTTCGAGCCCTCCCATGAGCGGTGTGTCGCTTTTTTTTTGCGCTGATAGCTTTGGAGAAATGTTCTGACGGTGGTGAGAGTGGAGCACGACTATCTCCGTGGCGCTATTGGCTAGCGCGTTCGGCTGTTAACCAAAACGTTAGTGCTTCGAGCCCTCCCGAGGGCGGTGTGTCTCTTTTTTTTCTTCGCGCTGATAGCTTTAGAGAAATGTTCTGACCGTGGTGAGAGTGAAGCACGACTGTCTCCGTGGCGCTATTAGCTAGCGCAATCGGCTGTCAACCGAAAGGTTTGAGGTTCGAGCCTTCCGGGGACCAGTGTGTCGTTTTTTTGCGCTGATAGCTTTAGAGAAATGTTCTGACCGTGGTGAGAGGTGAGCACGACTGTCTCCGTGACGCAATTGGCTAGCGCGACCGGCTGTTAACGAAAAAGTGGGAGGTTCGAGCCCTCCAATGAGCGCTTTGTCGCTTTTTTTCTTTGCGCTGATAGCTATGGAGAAACGTTCTGACGGTGGTGAGAGTGGAGCACGACTATCTCCGTGGCGCAATGGGCTAGCGCGTTCGGCTGTTAACCAAAACGTTAGAGGTTCGAGCCCTCCCGAGAGCGGTGTGTCTCTTGTTTTTTCTTCGCGCTGATAGCTTTGGAAAAATGTGATGACAGTGGTGAGAGTGGAGCACGAGTTTCTCCGTGGCGCAATTGGCTAGCGCGTTTGGCTTTTAACCGAAAGTTTGGAGGTTCGAGCTCTCCCGGGAGCGGCGTGTCGCTTTTTTTCTTTGCGCTGATACGTTTGAGGAATGTGATGATAGTGGTGAGAGTGGAGCACGGGTTTCTCCGTGGCACAGTCGGCTAGCGCAATTGGCTGTTAACCGAAAGATTGGATGTTCGAGCCCTCCTGGGAGAGGTGTGTCGCTTGTTTCTTTGCGCTGACAGCTATTGAGAAATGTTCTGACAGTGGTGAGAGTGGAGCACAAGTTTCTCCGTTGCACAGTTGGCTAGCGCGTTCGAATGTTAAACGAAAGGTTGGAGGTTCGAACCCTCCTGGGGGCGGTGTGTCGCTTTTTTTCTTTGCGCTGGTAGCTTTGGAGAAATGTTCTGAGGTTGGTGAGAGTGGAGCACGACTGTCTTCGTGGCGCTATTGGCTAGCACGTTTGGCTGTTAACACAAGGTTTGGAGGTTCGAGCCCTCCCGGGAGTGGTGTGTTGCTTTGTTTCCTTGTGCTGATAGCTTTGGAGAAATGTTCGAAGGGTGGTGAGAGTGAAGCACGACTGTCTCCTTGGCTCAATTGACTAGCGATATCGGCTGTTAACCGAAAGGTTGGAGGTTAGAGCCCTCCCGAGAGCGGTGCGTCTCTATTTTTTTCTTCGCGCTGATAGCTTTGGAGAAATGTTCTGACGGTGGTGAGAGTGGAGCACGACTATCTTCGTGGCGCAAGTGGCTAGCGCAATCGGCTGTTAACTAAAAGGTTGTAGGTTGGAGCCCTCCCGTGTGCGGTGTGTCGCTTTTTTTCTTTGCGCTGATACCTTTGAGGAATGTGATGACAGTGGTGAGAGTGGAGCACGAGTTTCTCCGTGGCACAGTTGGCTAGCGCGTTTGGCTGTTAACCAAAACGTTAGTGCTTCGAGCCCTCCCGAGGGCGGTTTGTCTCTTTTTTTTCTTCGCGCTGATAGCTTTTGAGAAATGTTCTGACCGTGGTGAGAGTGAAGCACGACTGTCTCCGTGGCGCTATTAGCTAGCGCAATCGGCTGTTAACCGAAAGGTTTGAGGTTCGAGCCTTCCGGGAACCAGTGTGTCGTTTTTTTGCGCTGATAGCTTTAGAGAAATGTTCTGACCGTGGTGAGAGGTGAGCACGACTGTCTCCGTGACGCAATTGGCTAGCGCGATCGGCTGTTAACAAAAAGTGGGGGTTCGAGTCCTCCCCGGGAGTGGTGTGTCGCCTTTTTTTTGCGCTGATGCCTTAGAGGAATGTTATGACCGTGGTGAGAGTACAGCACAACTGTCTCCTTGGCGCAATTGGCTAGCGCGATCGGCTGTTAACCAAAAGATTGGAGGTTCGAGCCATCCCGAGAGGGGTAAGTCTCTTTTTTTTCTTCGCGCTGATAGCTTTGGAGAAATGTTCTGACGGTGGTGAGAGTGGAGCACGACTATCTCCTTGGCGCAATTGGCTAGCGCGATTGGCTGTTAACCGAAATGTTGGAGGCTCGAGTCCTCCCGGGAGTGGTGTGTCGCTTTTTTTCTTTGCGCTGATAACTTTGAGGAATGGTATGACCGTGGTGAGAGTACAGCACAACTGTCTCCTTGACGCAGTTGGCTAGCGCGATCGGCTGTTAACCAAAAGGTTGGAGGTTCGAGTCCTCCCGGGAGTGGTGTGTCGCCTTTTTTCTTTGCGCTGATGCCTTGGAGGAATGTTATGACCGTGGTGAGAGTACAGCACAACTGTCTCCTTGGCGCAATTGGCTAGCGCGATCGGCTGTTAACCAAAAGGTTGGAGGTTCGAGCCCTCCCGAGAGGGGTGTGTCTCTTTTTTTTTCGCGCTGATAGCTTTGGAGAAATGTTCTGACGGTGGTGAGAGTGGAGCACGACTATCTCCTTGGCGCAATTGGCTAGCGCGTTCGTCTGTTAACCAAAACGTTAGAGGTTCGAGCCCTCCCGAGAGCGCTGTGTCTCTTTTTTTTCTTCGCGCTGATAGCTTTGGAGAAATGTTCTGACCGTGGTGAGAGTGGAGCACGACTACCTTCGTGGCGCAATTGGCTAGCGCGATCGGCTGTTAACCGAAAGTTTGGAGGTTCGAGCTCTCCCGGGAGCGGCGTGTCGCTTTTTTTCTTTGCGCTGATACGTTTGAGGAATGTGATGATAGTGGTGAGAGTGGAGCACGAGTTTCTCCGTGGCACAGTTGGCTAGCGCGTTTGGCTGTTAATTGAAAGTTTGGAGGTTTGAGCTCTCCCGGGAGCGGCGTGTCGCTTTTTTTCTTTGCGCTGATACGTTTGAGGAATGTGATGATAGTGGTGAGAGTGGAGCACGAGTTTCTCTGTGGCACAGTCGGCTAGCGCAATTGGCTGATAACCGAAAGATTGGATGTTCGAGCCCTCCTGGGAGAGGTGTGTCGCTTGTTTCTTTGCGCTGACAGCTATGGAGAAATGTTCTGACAGTGGTGAGAGTGGAGCACAAGTTTCTCTGTGGCACAGTTGGCTAGCGCGTTCAGCTGTTAAACGAAAGGTTGGAGGTTCGAACCCTCCCGGGGGCGGTGTAACGCTTTTTTCTTTGCGCTGGTAGCTTTGGAGAAATGTTCTGAGGGTGGTGAGAGTGGAGCACGACTGTCTCCGTGGCGCAATAGGCTAGCGCGAGCGGCTGTTAACCAAAAGGTTGGAGGTTCAAGCCCTCCCGGGAGCGGTGTGTCACTTTTTTACTTTGTGCTGATAGCTATGTAGAAATGTTCTGACGGTGGTGAAAGTGGAACATGACTGTCTCCATGGCGCAATTGGCTAGCGCGTTTGGCTGTTAACACAAGGTTTGGAGGTTCGAGCCCTCCCGGGAGTGGTGTGTTGCTTTGTTTCTTCGCGCTGATAGCTTTGGAGAAATGTTCGGAGGGTGGTGAGAGTGGAGCACAAGTTTCTCCGTGGCACAGTTGGCTTGCGCGTTTGGCTGTTGAACGAAAGGTTGGAGGTTCGAACCCTCCCGGGGGCGGTGTGTCGCTTTTTTTCTTTGCGCTGATAGCTTTGGAGAAATGTTCTGAGGGTGGTGAGAGTGGAGCGCGACTGTCTCCGTGGCGCAATTGGCTAGCGCGAGCGGCTGTTAACCAGAAGGTTGGAGGTTCGAGCCCTCCCGGGAGCGGTGTGTCGCTTTTTTACTTTGCACTGATAGCTTTGGAGAAATGTTCTGACGGTGGTGAAAGTGGAACATGACTGTCTCCATGGCGCAATTGGCTAGCGCGTTTGGCTGTTAACACAAGGTTTGGAGGTTCGAGCCCTCCCGGGTGTGGTGTGTTGCTTTGTTTCTTCGCGCTGATAGCTTTGGAGAAATGTTCGGAGGGTGGTGAGAGTGGAGCACAACTGTCTCCTTGGCGCAATTGGCTAGCGCGATCGGCTGTTAACCAAAAGGTTGGAGGTTCGAGCCCTCCCTTGAGCGGTGTGTCGCTTTTTTTCTTTGCGCTGATAGGTTTGGAGAAATGTTCTGACGGTGATGAGAGTGGAGCACGAATATCTCCGTGGCGCAATTGGTCAGCGCGCTCGGCTGTTAACCAAAACGTTGGAGGTTCGAGCCCTCCCGAGAGCAGTGTGTCTCTTTTTTTTTCTTCGCGCTGATAGCATTAGAGAAATGTTCTAACGGTGGTGAGAGTGGAGCACGACTATCTCCTTGGCGCAATTGGCTAGCGCGTTCGTCTGTTAACCAAAACGTTAGAGGTTCGAGCCCTCCCGAGAGCGCTGTGTCTCTTTTTTTTCGCGCTGATAGCTTTGGAGAAATATTCTGACCGTGGTGAGAGTGGAGCACGACTATCTTCGTGGCGCAATTGGCTAGCGCGATCGGCTGTTAACCGAACGTTTGGAGGTTCGAGCTCTCCCGGGAGTGGCGTGTCGCTTTTTTTCTTTGCGCTGATACGTTTGAGGAATGTGATGATAGTGGTGAGAGTGGAGCACGAGTTTCTCCGTGGCAGAGTTGGCTAGCGCGTTTGGCTGTTAAACGAAAGGCTGGAGGTTAGAGTCCTCCCGGGGGCGGTGTGTCGCTTTTTTTTTCTTTGTGCTGATAGCTTTGAATAAATGTTCTGATGGTGGTGAGAGTGCAGCACGACTGCCTCCGTGGCGCTATTGGCTAGCGCAATCGGCTGTTAACCGAAAGGTTGGATGTTCGAGCCCTCCCGGGGGCGGTGTGTCGTTTTTGTTTCTTCGCGCTGATAGCTTTGGAGAAATGTCCTGACCGTGGTGAGAGTGGGGCACGACTGTCTCCATGGTGCTATTGGCTAGCGCAATCGGCTGTTAACCGAAAGGTTGGATGTTCGAGCCCTCCCGGGAGTGGCGTGTGGCTTTTTTCTTTGCGCTGATAGCTTTGGAGAAATGTTCCAACGGTGGTGAGAGTGGAACACGACTGTCTCCATGGCGCAATTAGCTAGCGCGTTCGGCAGTTAACCCAAGGTTTGGAGGTTCGAGCCCTCCCGGGAGTGGTGCGTTGCTTTTTCTCCTTGCGCTGATTGCTTTGGAGAAATGTTCTGAGGGTGGTGAGAGTGGAGCACAACTGTCTCCGTGGTGCAATTGGCTAGCGCAATCGGCTGTTAACCGAAAGGTTTGAGGTTAGAGTCCCCCCATGAGCGGTGTGTCGCTTTTTTTTCTTTGAGCTGATAGCTTTGGAGAAATGTTCTGACGGTGGCGAGAGTGGAGCACGACTATCTCTGTGGCGCAATTGGCTAGCGCGTTCGGCTGTTAACCAAAACGTTAGAGGTTCGGGCCCTCCCGAGGGCGGTGTGTCTCTTTTTTCTTCTTCCTGCTGATAGCTTCGGAGAAATGTTCTGACCGTGGTGAGAGTGGAGCACGAATGTCTCCGTGGCGCTTTTAGCTCGCGCGATCAGCTGTTAACCGAAAGGTTGGAGGTTCGAGCTCCTTCGAGAGCGGTGTGTCGCTTTTTTTCTTTGCGCTGATACCTTTGAGGAACGTTATGATCGTGGTGAGAGCACACCATGACTGTCTCCTTGGTGCAATTGGCTAGCGCGATCGGCTGTTAACCAAAACGTTAGAGGTTTGAGCCCTCCCGAGGGCGGTGTGTGTCTTTTTTTTCTTCGCGCTGATAGCTTTGGAGAAATGTTCTGACCGTGGTGAGAGTGGAGCCCGACTGTCTCTGTGGCGCATATGGCTAGCGCGATCGGCTGTTAACCGAAAGGTTTGAGGTTCGAGCCTTCCGGGAACCAGTGTGTCGTTTTTTTGCGCTGATAGCTTTAGAGAAATGTTCTGACCGTGGTGAGAGGTGAGCACGACTGTCTCCTTGGCGCAGTTGGCTAGCGCGATCGGCTGTTAACCAAAAGGTTGAAGGTTCGAGTCCTCCCGGGAGTGGTGTGTCGCCTTTTTTCTTTGCGCTGATGCCTTGGAGGAATGTTATGACCGTGGTGAGAGTACAGCACAACTGTCTCCTTGGCGCAATTGGCTAGCGCGATCGGCTGTTAACCAAAAGGTTGGAGGTTCGAGCCCTCCCGAGAGGGGTGTGTCTCTTTTTTTTTCGCGCTGATAGCTTTGGAGAAATGTTCTGACGGTGGTGAGAGTGGAGCACGACTATCTCCTTGGCGCAATTGGCTAGCGCGTTCGTCTGTTAACCAAAACGTTAGAGGTTCGAGCCCTCCCGAGAGCGCTGTGTCTCTTTTTTTTCTTCGCGCTGATAGCTTTGGAGAAATGTTCTGACCGTGGTGAGAGTGGAGCACGACTACCTTCGTGGCGCAATTGGCTAGCGCGATCGGCTGTTAACCGAAAGTTTGGAGGTTCGAGCTCTCCCGGGAGCGGCGTGTCGCTTTTTTTCTTTGCGCTGATACGTTTGAGGAATGTGATGATAGTGGTGAGAGTGGAGCACGAGTTTCTCCGTGGCACAGTCGGCTAGCGCAATTGGCTGATAACCGAAAAATTGGATGTTCGAGCCCTCCTGGGAGAGGTGTGTCGCTTGTTTCTTTGCGCTGACAGCTATGGAGAAATGTTCTGACAGTGGTGAGAGTGGAGCACAAGTTTCTCTGTGGCACAGTTGGCTAGCGCGTTCGGCTGTTAAACGAAAGGTTGGAGGTTCGAACCCTCCCGGGGCGGTGTGTCTCTTTTTTTCTTTGCGCTGGTAGCTTTGGAGAAATGTTCGGAAGGTGGTGAGAGTGCAGCACGACTGTCTCCGTATCGCATTTGGCTAGCGCGATCGGCTGTTTGCCGAAAGGTTGGAGGTTGGAGCCCTCCCGGGAGCGGCGTGTCGCTTTTTTCTTTGCGCTGACGGCTATGAAGAAATGTTCTGACGGTGGTAAGAGTGGAGCACGACTATCTCCTTGGCCCAATTGGCTAGCATGTTCGTCTGTTAACCAAAACGTTAGAGGTTCGAGACCTCCCGAGAGCGCTGTGTCTTTTTTTTCTTCGCGCTGATAGCTTTGGAGAATTGTTCTGACCGTGGTGAGAGTGGAGCACGACTATCTTCGTGGCGCAATTGGCTTGCGCGATCGGCTGTTAACCGAAAGTTTGGAGGTTCGAGCTCTCCCGGCAGCGGTGTGTCGCTTTTTTTCTTTGCGCTGATACGTTTGAGGAATGTTATGATAGTGGTGAGAGTGGAGCACGAGTTTCTCCGTGGCACAGTAGGCTAGCGCGATCGGCTGTTAACCAAAAGGTTGGAGGTTCGAGCCCTCCCATGAGCGGTGCGTCGCTTTTTTCTTTGCGCTGATAGGTTTGGAGAAATGTTTTGACGGTGGTGAGAGTGGAGCACGAATATCTCCGTGGCGCAATTGGCCAGCGCGCTCGGCTGTTAACCAAAACGTTGGAGGTTCGAGCCCTCCCGAGAGCGGTGTGTCTCTTGTTTTTCTTCGTGCTGATAGCTTTGGAGAAATGTTCTGACGGTGGTGAGAGTGGAGCACGAGTTTCTCCGTGGCACAGTTGGCTAGCGCGTTTGGCTGTTAATTGAAAGTTTGGAGGTTCGAGCTCTCCCGGGAGCGGCGTGTCGTGTTTTTCTTTGCGCTGATACGTTTGAGGAATGTGATGATAGTGGTGAGAGTGGAGCACGAGTTTGTCCGTGGCACAGTCGGCTAGCGCAATTGGCTGATAACCGAAAGATTGGATGTTCGAGCCCTCCTGGGAGAGGTGTGTCGCTTGTTTCTTTGCGCTGACAGCTATGGAGAAATGTTCTGACAGTGGTGAGAGTGGAGCACAAGTTTCTCTGTGGCACAGTTGGCTAGCGCGTTCTGCTGTTAAACGAAAGGTTGGAGGTTCGAACCCTCCCGGGGGCGGTGTAACGCTTTTTTTCTTTGCGCTGGTAGCTATGGAAAAATGTTCTGACGGTGGTGAAAGTGGAACATGACTGTCTCCATGGCGCAATTGGCTAGCGCGTTTGGCTGTTAACACAAGGTTTGGAGGTTCGAGCCCTCCCGGGAGTGGTGTGTTGCTTTGTTTCTTCGCGCTGATAGCTTTGGAGAAATGTTCGGAGGGTGGTGAGAGTGGAGCACGACTATCTTCGTGGCGCAATTGGCTAGCGCGATCGGCTGTTAACCAAAAGGTTGTAGGTTCGAGCTCTCCCGGGTGCGGTGTGTCGCTTTTTTCTTTGCGCTGATACCTTTGAGGAATGTGATGACAGTGGTGAGAGTTGAGCACGAGTTTCTCCGTGGCGCAATTGGCTAGCGCGAGCGGCTGTTAACCAAAAGGTTGGAGGTTCGAGCCCTCCCGGGAGCGGTGTGTCGCTTGTTTACTTTGCGCTGATAGCTTTGGACAAATGTTCTGACGGTGGTGAAAGTGGAGCACGACTATCTTTGTGGCGCAATTGGCTGGCGCGTTCGGCTGTTAACCAAAACGTTAAAGGCTTGAGCCCTCCCGAGGGCGGTGTGTGTCTTTTTTTTCTTCGCGCTGATAACTTTGGAGAAATGTTCTGACCGTGGTGAGAGTGGAGCACGACTGTCTCTGTGGCGCAAATGGCTAGCGCGATCGGCTGTTAGCCAAAAGGTTGGAAGTTCGAGCCCTCCCGGGAGCGGTGTGTCGTTTTTCTTCGCGCTGATAGCTTTGGAGAAATGTTCTGACCGTGGTGAGAGTGAAGCACGACTGTCTCCGTGGCGCTATTAGCTAGCGCAATCGGCTGTTAACCGAAAGGTTTGAGGTTCGAGCCTTCCGGGGACCAGTGTGTCGTTTTTTTGCGCTGATAGCTTTAGAGAAATGTTCTGACCGTGGTGAGAGGTGAGCACGACTGTCTCCGTGACGCAATTGGCTAGCGCGATCGGCTGTTAACAAAAAGTGGGAGGTTCGAGCCCTCCCATGAGTGCTTTGTCGCTTTTTTTCTTTGCGCTGATAGCTATGGAGAAATGTTCTGACGGTGGTGAGAGTGGAGCACGACTATCTCCGTGGCGCAATTGGCTAGCACAATCGGCTGTTAACTCGAAAGGTTGGAGGTTCGAGCGCTCCCGGGAGCGGTGTGTCGCTTTTTTTCTTCGCGCTGATACCTTTGAGGAATGTGATGACAGTGGTGAGAGTGGAGCACGAGTTTCTCCGTGGCACAGTTGGCTAGCGCGTTTGGCTGTTAAACGAAAGGTTGGAGGTTCGAGCCCTCCCGGGAGCGGTGTGTCGCTTTTTTACTTTGCACTGATAGCTTTGGAGAAATGTTCTGACGGTGGTGAAAGTGGAACATGACTGTCTCCATGGCGCAATTGGCTAGCGCGTTTGGCTGTTAACACAAGGTTTGGAGGTTCGAGTCCTCCCGGGAGTGGTGTGTCGCTTTTTTTCTTTGCGCTGATAGCTTGGAGAATTGTTCTGAGGGTGGTGAGAGTGGAGCACGAGTTTCTCCGTGGCACAGTTGGCTAGCGCGTTTGGCTGTTAAACGAAAGGTTGGAGGTTCGAGCTTTCCCGGGAGTGGTGTGTCACTTTTTTTTCTTCGAGCTGATAGCTTTGGAGAAATGTTCTGACGGTGGTGAGAGTGGAGCACGAATATCTCCGTGGCGCAATTGGCCAGCGCGCTCGGCTGTTAACCAAAATGTTGGAGGTTCGAGCCCTCCCGAGAGCGGTGTGTCTCTTTTCTTTCTTCGCGATGATAGCTTTGGAGAAATGTTCTGACAGTGGTGAGAGTGGAGCACGACTATCTCCTTGGAGCAATTGGCTAGCGCGTTCGTCTGTTAACCAAAACTTTAGAGGTTCGAGCTCTCCCGGGTGCGGTGTGTCGCTTTTTTTTCTTTGCGCTGATACCTTTGAGGAATGTGATGATAGTGGCGAGAGTGGAGCACGAGTTTCTCCGTGGCACAGTTGGCTAGCGTGTTTGGCTGTTAATTGAAAGTTTGGAGGTTCGAGCTCTCCCGGGAGCGGCGTGTCGCTTTTTTTCTTTGCGCTGATACGTTTGAGGATTGTGATGATAGTGGTGAGAGTGGAGCACGAGTTTCTCCGTGGCACAGTCGGCTAGCGCAATTGGCTGATAACCGAAAGATTGGATGTTCGAGCCCTCCTGGGAGAGGTGTGTCGCTTGTTTTTTTGCGCTGACAGCTAAGGAGAAATGTTCTGACAGTGGTGAGAGTGGAGCACAAGTTTCTCCGTGGCACAGTTGGCTAGCGCGTTCGGCTGTTAAACGAAAGGTTGGAGGTTCGAACCCTCCCGGGGGCGGTGTAACGCTTTTTTCTTTGCGCTGGTAGCTTTGGAGAAATGTTCTGAGGGTGGTGAGAGTGGAGCACGACTGTCTCCGTGGCGCAATTGGCTAGCGCGAGCGGCTGTTAACCAAAAGGTTGGAGGTTCGAGCCCTCCCGGGAGCGGTGTGTCGCTTTTTTACTTTGCGCTGATATCTATGGAGAAATGTTCTGACGGTGGTGAAAGTGGAACATGACTGTCTCCATGGCGCAATTGGCTAGCGCGTTTGGCTGTTAACACAAGGTTTGGAGGTTCGAGCCCTCCCGGGAGTGGTGTGTTGCTTTGTTTCTTCGCGCTGATAGCTTTGGAGAAATGTTCGGAGGGTGGTGAGAGTGGAGCACGACTATCTTCGTGGCGCAATTGGCTAGCGCGATCGGCTGTTAACCAAAAGGTTGTAGGTTCGAGCTCTCCCGGGTGCGGTGTGTCGCTTTTTTTCTTTGCGCTAATACCTTTGAGGAATGTGATGACAGTGGTGAGAGTGGAGCACGAGTTTCTCCGTGGCACAGTTGGCTAGCGCGTTTGGCTGTGTAACGAAAGGTTGGAGGTTCGAGCTTTCCCGGGAGCGGTGTGTCACTTTTTTCTTCGAGCTGATAGCTTTGGAGAAATGTTCTGACGGTAGTGAAAGTGGAACATGACTGTCTCCTTGGCGCAATTGGCTAGCGCGATCGGCTGTTAACCGAAATGTTGGAGGTTCGAGTCCTCCCGTGAGTGGTGTGTCGCTTTTTTTCTTTGCGCTGATGCGTTTGACGAATGTTACGACCGTGGTGAGAGTACAGCACAACTGTCTCCTTGGCGCAATTGGCTAGCGCGATCGGCTGTTAACGAAAAGGTTGGAGGTTCGAGCCCTCCCTTGAGCGGTGTGTCGCTTTTTTTCTTTGCGCTGATAGGTTTGGAGAAATGTTCTGACGGTGGTGAGAGTGGAGCATGAATATCTCCGTGGCGCAATTGGCCAGCGCGCTCGGCTGTTAACCAAAACGTTGGAGGTTCGAGCCCTCCCGAGAGCGGTGTGTCTCTTTTTTTTCTTCGCGCTGATAGCTTTGGAGAAATGTTCTGACGGTGGTGAGAGCGGAGCGCGACTATCTCCTTGGCGCAATTGGCTAGCGCGTTCGTTTCTTAACAAAATCGTTAGAGGTTCGAGCCCTCCCGAGAGCGCTGTGTCTCTTTTTTTTTCTTCGCGCTGATAGCTTTGGAGAAATGTTCTGACCGTGGTGAGAGTGGAGCACGACTATCTTCGTGGCGCAATTGGCTAGCGCGATCGGCTGTTAACCGAAAGTTCGGAGGTTCGAGCTCTCCCGGGAGCGGCGGGTCACTTTTTTTCTTTGCGCTGATACTTTTGAGGAATGTTCTGACAGTGGTGAGAGTGGAGCACAAGTTTCTCCGTGGCACAGTTGGCTAGCGCTTTCGGCTGTTAAACGAAAAGTTGGAGGTTTGAACCCTCCTGGGGCGGTGTGTCGCTTTTTTTCTTTGCGCTGGTAGCTTTGGAGAAATGTTCTGAGGGTTGTGAGAGTGGAGCACAAGTTTCTCCGTGGCACAGTTGTCTAGCGCATTCGGCTGTTAAACGAAAGGTTGGAGGTTCGAACCCTCCCGGGGCGGTGTGTCGCTTTTTTTCTTTGCGATGGTAGCTTTGGAGAAATGTTCTGAGGGTGGTGAGAGTGGAGCACGACTGTCTCCGTGGCGCAATTGGCTAGCGCGAGCGGCTGTTAACCAAAAGGTTGGAGGTTCGAGCCCTCCCGGGAGCGGTGTGTCGCTTTTTTACTTTGCGCTGATAGCTTTGGAGAAATGTTCTGACGGTGGTGAAAGTGGAACATGACTGTCTCCATGGCGCAATAGGCTAGCGCGTTTGGCTGTTAACACAAGGTTTGGAGGTTCGAGCCCTCCCGGGAGTGGTGTGTTGCTTTGTTTCTTCGCGCTGATAGCTTTGGAGAACTGTTCGGAGGGTAATGAGAGTGAAGTACGACTGTCTCCTTGGCTCAATTGACTAGCGATATTGGCTGTTAACCGAAACGTTGGAGGTTAGAGCCCTCCCGAGAGCGGTGCGTCTCTTTTTTTTCTTCGCGCTGATAGCTTTGGAGAAAAGTTCTGACGGCGGTGAGAGTGGAGCACGACTATCTTCGTGGCGCAATTGGCTAGCGCGATCGACTGTTAACCAAAAGGTTGTAGGTTCGAGCTCTCCCGGGTGCGGTGTGCCGCTTTTTTTCTTTGCGCTGATACCTTTGAGGAATGTGATGACAGTGGTGAGAGTGGAGCACGAGTTTCTACGTGGCACAGTTGGCTAGCGCGTTTGGCTGTTAAACGAAATGTTGGAGGTTCGAGCTTTCCCGGGAGCGGTGTGTCACTTTTTTTTCTTCGAGCTGATAGCTTTGGAGAAATGTACTGAGGGTGGTGAGAGTGGAGCACAACTGTCTCCGTGGCGCAATTGGCTAGCGCGAGCGGCTGTTAACCAGAAGGTTGGAGGTTCGAGCCCTCCCGGGAGCGGTGTGTCGCTTTTTTACTTTGCACTGATAGCTTTGGAGAAATGTTCTGACGGTGGTGAAAGTGGAACATGACTGTCTCCATGGCGCAATTGGCTAGCGCGTTTGGCTGTTAACACAAGGTTTGGAGGTTCGAGTCCTCCCGGGAGTGGTGTGTCGCTTTTTTTCTTTGCGCTGATGCCTTGGAGGAATGTTATGACCGTGGTGAGAGTACAGCACAACCGTCTCCTTGGCGCAAGTGGCTAGCGCGATCGGCTGTTAACCAAAAGGTTGGAGGTTCGAGCCCTCCCATGAGCGGTGTGTCGCTTTTTTTCTTTGCGCTGATAGGTTTGGAGAAATGTTCTGACGGTGGTGAGAGTGGAGCACGAATATCTCCGTGGCACAATTGGCCAGCGCGCTCGGCTGTTAACCAAAACGTTGGCGGTTCGAGCCTTCCCGAGAGCGGTGTGTCTCTTTTTTTGCTTCGCGCTGATAGCTTTAGAGAAATGTTCTGACGGTGGTGAGAGTTGAGCACGACTGTCTGCTTGGCGCAATTGGCTAGCGCGTTCGTCTGTTAACCAAAACTTTAGAGGTTCGAGCTCTCCCGGGTGCGGTGTGTCACTTTTTTTTCTTTGCGCTGATACCTTTGAGGAATGTGATGACAGTGGTGAGAGTGGAGCACGAGTTTCTACGTGGCACAGTTGGCTAGCGCGTTTGGCTGTTAAACGAAAGGTTGGAGGTTCGAGCTTTCCCGGGAGCGGTGTGTCACTTTTTTTTCTTCGAGCTGATAGCTTTGGAGAAATGTTCTGACGGTGGTAAGAGTGGAGCACGACTATCTCCTTGGCGCAATTGGCTAGCGCGTCCGTCTGTTAACCAAAACGTTAGAGGTTCGAGCCCTCCCGAGAGCGCTGTGTCTTTTTTTTTCTTCGCGCTGATAGCTTTGGAGAACTGTTCTGACCGTGGTGAGAGTGGAGCACGACTATCTTCGTGGCGCAATTGGCTAGCGCGATCGGCTGTTAACCGAAAGTTTGGAGGTTCGAGCTCTCCCGGGAGCGGTGTGTCGCTTTTTTTCTTTTAGCTGATACGTTTGAGGAATGTGATGATAGTGGTGAGAGTGGAGCACGAGTTTCTCCGTGGCACAGTCGGCTAGCGCCATCGGCTGTTGACCGAAAGATTGGACGTTCGAGCCCTCCTGGGCGAGGTGTGTCGCTTGTTTCTTTGCGCTGACAGCTATGGAGAAATGTTCTGACGGTGGTGAGAGTGGAGCACAAGTTTCTCCGTGGCACAGTTGGCTAGCGCGTTCGGCTGTTAAACGAAAGGTTGGAGGTTCGAGTCCTCCCGGGAGTGGTGTGTCGCTTTTTTTCTTTGCGCTGATGCCTTGGAGGAATGTTATGACCGTGGTGAGAGTACAGCACAACCGTCTCCTTGGCGCAAGTGGCTAGCGCGATCGGCTGTTAACCAAAAGGTTGGAGGTTCGAGCCCTCCCATGAGCGGTGTGTCGCTTTTTTTCTTTGCGCTGATAGGTTTGGAGAAATGTTCTGACGGTGGTGAGAGTGGAGCACGAATATCTCCGTGGCACAATTGGCCAGCGCGCTCGGCTGTTAACCAAAACGTTGGCGGTTCGAGCCTTCCCGAGAGCGGTGTGTCTCTTTTTTTGCTTCGCGCTGATAGCTTTAGAGAAATGTTCTGACGGTGGTGAGAGTTGAGCACGACTGTCTGCTTGGCGCAATTGGCTAGCGCGTTCGTCGGTTAACCAAAACTTTAGAGGTTCGAGCTCTCACGGGTGCGGTGTGTCACTTTCTTTTCTTTGCGCTGATACCTTTGAGGAATGTGATGATAGTGGTGAGAGTGGAGGACGAGTTTCTCCGTGGCACAGTTGGCTAGCGCGTTTGGCTGTTAATTGAAAGTTTGGAGGTTTGAGCTCTCCCGGGAGCGGCGTGTCGCTTTTTTTCTTTGCGCTGATACGTTTGAGGAATGTGATGATAGTGGTGAGAGTGGAGCACGAGTTTCTCTGTGGCACAGTCGGCTAGCGCAATTGGCTGATAACCGAAAGATTGGATGTTCGAGCCCTCCTGGGAGAGGTGTGTCGCTTGTTTCTTTGCGCTGACAGCTATGGAGAAATGTTCTGACAGTGGTGAGAGTGGAGCACAAGTTTCTCTGTGGCACAGTTGGCTAGCGCGTTCGGCTGTTAAACGAAAGGTTGGAGGTTCGAACCCTCCCGGGGGCGGTGTAACGCTTTTTTCTTTGCGCTGGTAGCTTTGGAGAAATGTTCTGAGGGTGGTGAGAGTGGAGCACGACTGTCTCCGTGGCGCAATAGGCTAGCGCGAGCGGCTGTTAACCAAAAGGTTGGAGGTTCGAGCCCTCCCGGGAGCGGTGTGTCGCTTTTTTACTTTGTGCTGATAGCTATGTAGAAATGTTCTGACGGTGGTGAAAGTGGAACATGACTGTCTCCATGGCGCAATTGGCTAGCGCGTTTGGCTGTTAACACAAGGTTTGGAGGTTCGAGCCCTCCCGGGAGTGGTGTGTTGCTTTGTTTCTTCGCGCTGATAGCTTTGGAGAAATGTTCTGTCCGTGGTGAGAGTGGAGCACGACTACCTTCGTGGCGCAATTGGCTAGCGCGATCGGCTGTTAACCGAAAGTTTGGAGGTTCGAGCTCTCCCGGGAGCGGCGTGTCGCTTTTTTTCTTTGCACTGATACGTTTGAGGAATGTGATGATAGTGGTGAGAGTGGAGCACGAGTTTCTCCGTGGCACAGTCGGCTAGCGCAATTGGCTGATAACCGAAAGATTGGATGTTCGAGCCCTCCTGGGAGAGGTGTGTCGCTTTTTTTCTTTGCGCTGGTAGCTTTGGAGAAATGTTCTGAGGGTGGTGAGAGTGGAGCACGACTGTCACCATGGCGCAATTGGCGAGCGCGAGCGGCTGTTAACCAAAAGGTTGGAGGTTCGAGCCCTCCCGGGAGCGGTGTGTCGCTTTTTTACTTTGCGCTGATAGCTTTGGAGAATTGTTCTGACGGCGGTGAGAGTGGAGCACGACTATCTTCGTGGCGCAATCGGCTAGCGCGATCGGCTGTTAACCAAAAGGTTGTAGGTTCGAGCTCTCCCGGGTGCGGTGTGTCGCTTTTTTTCTTTGCGCTGATACCTTTGAGGAATGTGATGACAGTGGTGAGAGTGGAGCACGAGTTTCTCCGTGCACAGTTGGCTAGCGCGTTTGGCTGTTAAACGAAAGGTTGGAGGTTCGAGCTTTCCCGGGAGCGGTGTGTCACTTTTTTTTTCTTCGAGCTGATAGCTTTGGAGAAATGTTCTGACGGTGGTGAGAGTGCAGCACGACTGTCTCCGTATCGCATTTGGCTAGCGTGATCGGCTGTTTGCCGAAAGGTTGGAGGTTGGAGCCCTCCCGGGAGCGGCGTGTCGCTTTTTTCTTTGCGCTGACGGCTATGAAGAAATGTTCTGACGGTGGTAAGAGTGGAGCACGACTATCTCCTTGGCCCAATTGGCTAGCATGTTCGTCTCTTAACCAAAACGTTAGAGGTGCGAGACCTCCCGAGAGCGCTGTGTCTTTTTTTTCTTCGCGCTGATTGCTTTGGAGAATTGTTCTGACCGTGGTGAGAGTGGAGCACGACTATCTTCGTGGCGCAATTGGCTAGCGCGATCGGCTGTTAACCGAAAGTTTGGAGGTTCGAGCTCTTCCGGGAGCGGTGTGTCGCTTTTTTTCTTTGCGCTGATACGCTTGAGGAATGTGATGATAGTGGTGAGAGTGGAGCACGAGTTTCTCCGTGGGACAGTCGGCTAGCGCAATCGGCTGTTAACCGAAATATTGGATGTTCAAGCCCTCCTGGGAGAGGTGTGTCGCTTGTTCCTTTGCGCTGACAGCTATGGAGAAATGTTCTGACGGTGGTGAGAGTGGAGCACAAGTTTCTCCGTGGCACAGTTGGCTAGCGCATTCGGCTGTTAAACGAAAGGTTGGAGGTTCGAACCCTCCCGGGGGCGGTGTGTCGCTTTTTTTCCTTGCGCTGATAGCTTTGGAGAAATGTTCTGAGGGTGGTGAGAGTGGAGCACGACTGTCTCCGTGGCGCAATTGGCTAGCGCGAGCGGCTGTTAACCAGAAGGTTGGAGGTTCGAGCCCTCCCGGGAGCGGTGTGTCGCTTTTTTACTTTGCACTGATAGCTTTGGAGAAATGTTCTGACAGTGGTGAGAGTGGAGCACAAGTTTCTCCGTGGCACACTTGGCTAGCGCGTTCGGCTGTTAAACGAAAAGTTGGAGGTTTGAACCCTCCCGGGGCGGTGTGTCGCTTTTTTTCTTTGCGCTGGTAGCTTTGGAGAAATGTTCTGAGGGTGGTGAGAGGGGAGCACAAGTTTCTCCGTGGCACAGTTGGCTAGCGCATTCGGCTGTTAAACAAAAGGTTGGAGGTTCGAACCCTCCCGGGGCGGTGTGTCGCTTTTTTTCTTTGCGATGGTAGCTTTGGAGAATTGTTCTGAGGGTGGTGAGAGTGGAGCACGACTGTCTCCGTGGCGCAATTGGCTAGCGCGAGCGGCTGTTAACCAAAAGGTTGGAGGTTCGAGCCCTCCCGGGAGCGGTGTGTCGCTTTTTTACTTTGCGCTGATAGCTTTGGAGAAATGTTCTGACGGTGGTGAAAGTAGAACATGACTGTCTCCATGGCGCAATTGGCTAGCGATTTTGGCTGTTAACACAAGGTTTGGAGGTTCGAGCCCTCCCGGCAGTGGTGTGTTGCTTTGTTTCTTCGCGCTGATAGCTTTGGATAAATGTTCGGAGGGTGGTGAGAGTGAAGCATGACTGTCTCCTTGGCTCAATTGACTAGCGATATCGGCTGTTAACCGAAACGTTGGAGGTTAGAGCCCTCCCGAGAGCGGTGCGTCTCTTTTTTTTTTCTTCGCGCTGATAGCTTTGGAGAAATGTTCTGACGGCGGTGAGAGTGGAGCACGACTATCTTGTGGCACAATTGGCTAGCGCGATCGATTGTTAACCAAAAGGTTGTAGGTTCGAGCTCTCCCGGGTGCGGTGTGTCGCTTCTTTTCTTTGCGCTGATACCTTTGAGGAATGTGATGACAGTGGTGAGAGTGGAGCACGAGTTTCTCCGTGGCACAGTTGGCTAGCGCGTTTGGCTGTTAAACGAAAGGTTGGAGGTTCGAGCTTTCCCGGGAGCGGTGTGTCACTTTTTTTTTCTTCGAGCTGATAGCTTTGGAGAAATGTTCTGACGGTGGTGAGAGTGGAGCACGAATATCTCCGTGGCGCAATTGGCCAGCGCGCTCGGCTGTTAACCAAAATGTTGGAGGTTCGAGCCCTCCCGAGAGCGGTGTGTCTCTTTTTTTTCTTCGCGCTGATAGCTTTGGAGAAATGTTCTGACGGTGGTGAGAGTGGAGCACGACTATCTCCTTGGAGCAATTGGCTAGCGCGTTCGTCTGTTAACCAAAACGTTAGAGGTTCGAGCCCTCCCGAGAGCGCTGTTCCTCTTTTTTTTTCTTCGCGCTCATAGCTTTGGAGAAATGTTCTGACCATGGTGAGAGTGGAGCATGACTTTCTCCGTGACGCAATTGGCTAGCGCGTTAGGCTATTAACGGAAAAGTTGGAGGTTCGAGCCCTCCCATGAGTGGTGTGTCGCTTTTTTTTCTTCGCGCTGATACTTCTGGAGAAATGTTCTGATGGTAGTGAGAGTGGAGCACGATTATCTCCGGGGCGCAATTGGTTGTTAAACGAAAGGTTGGAGGTTCGAGCTTTCCCGGGAGCGGTGTGTCACTTTTTTTTTCTTCGAGCTGATAGCTTTGGAGAAATGTTCTGACGGTGGTGAGAGTGCAGCACGACTGTCTCCGTATCGCATTTGGCTAGCGCGATCGGCTGTTTGCCGAAATGTTGGAGGTTGGAGCCCTCCCGGGAGCGGCGTGTCGCTTTTTTCTTTGCGCTGACGGCTATGAAGAAATGTTCTGACGGTGGTAAGAGTGGAGCACGACTATCTCCTTGGCCCAATTGGCTAGCATGTTCGTCTCTTAACCAAAACGTTAGAGGTGCGAGACCTCCCGAGAGCGCTGTGTCTTTTTTTTCTTCGCGCTGATAGCTTTGGAGAATTGTTCTGACCGTGGTGAGAGTTGAGCACGACTATCTTCGTGGCGCAATTGGCTAGCGCGATCGGCTGTTAACCGAAAGTTTGGAGGTTCGAGCTCTTCCGGGAGCGGTGCGTCGCTTTTTTTCTTTGCGCTGATACGTTTGAGGAATGTGATGATAGTGGTGAGAGTGGAGCACGAGTTTCTCCGTGGCACAGTCGGCTAGCGCAATCGGCTGTTAACCGAAATATTGGATGTTCAAGCCCTCCTGGGAGAGGTGTGTCGCTTGTTCCTTTGCGCTGACAGCTATGGAGAAATGTTCTGACGGTGGTGAGAGTGGAGCACAAGTTTCTCCGTGGCACAGTTGGCTAGCGCATTCGGCTGTTAAACGAAAGGTTGGAGGTTCGAACCCTCCCGGGGGCGGTGTGTCGCTTTTTTTCCTTGCGCTGATAGCTTTGGAGAAATGTTCTGAGGGTGGTGAGAGTGGAGCACGACTGTCTCCGTGGCGCAATTGGCTAGCGCGAGCGGCTGTTAACCAGAAGGTTGGAGGTTCGAGTCCTCCCGGGAGCGGTGTGTCGCTTTTTTATTTTGCACTGATAGCTTTGGAGAAATGTTCTGACAGTGGTGAGAGTGGAGCACAAGTTTCTCCGTGGCACACTTGGCTAGCGCGTTCGGCTGTTAAACGAAAAGTTGGAGGTTTGAACCCTCCCGGGGCGGTGTGTCGCTTTTTTTCTTTGCGCTGGTAGCTTTGGAGAAATGTTGTGAGGGTGGTGAGAGGGGAGCACAAGTTTCTCCGTGGCACAGTTGGCTAGCGCATTCGGCTGTTAAACAAAAGTTTGGAGGTTCGAACCCTCCCGGGGCGGTGTGTCGCTTTTTTTCTTTGCGATGGTAGCTTTGGAGAAATGTTCTGAGGGTGGTGAGAGTGGAGCACGACTGTCTCCGTGGCGCAATTGGCTAGCGCGAGCGGCTGTTAACCAAAAGGTTGGAGGTTCGAGCCCTCCCGGGAGCGGTGTGTCGCTTTTTTACTTTGCGCTGATAGCTTTGGAGAAATGTTCTGACGGTGGTGAAAGTAGAACATGACTGTCTCCATGGCGCAATTGGCTAGCGATTTTGGCTGTTAACACAAGGTTTGGAGGTTCGAGCCCTCCCGGCAGTGGTGTGTTGCTTTGTTTCTTCGCGCTGATAGCTTTGGATAAATGTTCGGAGGGTGGTGAGAGTGAAGCACGACTGTCTCCTTGGCTCAATTGACTAGCGATATTGGCTGTTAACCGAAACGTTGGAGGTTAGAGCCCTCCCGAGAGCGGTGCGTCTCTTTTTTTTTCTTCGCGCTGATAGCTTTGGAGAAATGTTCTGACGGCGGTGAGAGTGGAGCACGACTATCTTGTGGCACAATTGGCTAGCGCGATCGACTGTTAACCAAAAGGTTGTAGGTTCGAGCTCTCCCGGGTGCGGTGTGTCGCTTTTTTTCTTTGCGCTGATACCTTTGAGGAATGTGATGACAGTGGTGAGAGTGGAGCACGAGTTTCTCCGTGGCACAGTTGGCTAGCGCGTTTGGCTGTTAAACGAAAGGTTGGAGGTTCGAGCTTTCCCGGGAGCGGTGTGTCACTTTTTTTTTCTTCGAGCTGATAGCTTTGGAGAAATGTTCTGACGGTGGTGAGAGTGGAGCACGAATATCTCCGTGGCGCAATTGGCCAGCGCGCTCGGCTGTTAACCAAAATGTTGGAGGTTCGAGCCCTCCCGAGAGCGGTGTGTCTCTTTTTTTTTCTTCGCGCTGATAGCTTTGGAGAAATGTTCTGACGGTGGTGAGAGTGGAGCACGACTATCTCCTTGGAGCAATTGGCTAGCGCGTTCGTCTGTTAACCAAAACGTTAGAGGTTCGAGCCCTCCCGAGAGCGCTGTGTCTCTTTTTTTTCTTCGCGCTCATAGCTTTGGAGAAATGTTCTGACCATGGTGAGAGTGGAGCACGATTATCTCCGGGGCGCAATTGGTTGTTAAACAAAACGTTGGAGGTTAGAGCCCTCCCGGGGGTGGTGTGTCGCTTTTTTTCTTTGTGCTGATAGCTTTGCAGAAATGTTCTGACGGTGGTGAGAGTGCAGCACGACTGCCTCCGTGGCGCTATTGGCTAGCGCAATCGGCTGTTTACCGAAAGGTTGGAGGTTGGAGCCCTCCCGTGAGTGGGGTATCGCTTTTTTTGCGCTGATACTTTGAGGAATGTTATGACTGTGGTGAAAGTAGAACACGACTGTCTCCTTGGCGCCATTGGCTAGCACGATCGGCTGTTAACCAAAAGGTTGGATGTTCGAGCCCTCCCGGTAGAGGTGTGTCGCTTTTTTCTTTGCGCTGACAGCTATGGAGAAATGCTTCAACGGTGGTGAGAGTGCAGCACGACTGTTTCCGTATCGCATTTGGCTAGCGCGATCGGCTGTTTGCCGAAAGGTTGGAGGTTGGAGCCCTCCCGGGAGCGGCGTGTCGCTTTTTTCTTTGCGCTGACGGCTATGGAGAAATGTTCTGACGGTGGTAAGAGTGGAGCACGACTATCTGCTTGGCGCAATTGGCTAGCATGTTCGTCTGTTAACCAAAACGTTAGAGGTTCGAGCCCCCCAAGAGCGCTGTGTCTTTTTTTTTCTTCGCGCTGATAGCTTTGGAGAATTGTTCTGACCGTGGTGAGAGTGGAGCCCGACTATCTTCGTGGCGCAATTGGCTAGCGCGATCGGCTGTTAACCGAAAGTTTGGAGGTTCGAGCTCTCCCGGGAGTGGTGTGTCGCTTTTTTTCTTTGCGCTGATACGTTTGAGGAATGTGATGATAGTGGTGAGAGTGGAGCACGAGTTTCTCCGTGGCACAGTCGGCTAGCGCCATCGGCTGTTGACCGAAAGATTGGATGTTCGAGCCCTCCTGGGAGAGGTGTGTCGCTTGTTTCTTTGCGCTGACAGCTATGGAGAAATGTTCTGACGGTGGTGAGAGTGGAGCACAAGTTTCTCCGTGGCACAGTTGGCTAGCGCGTTCGGCTGTTAAACGAAAGGTTGGAGGTTCGAACCCTCCCGGGGGCGGTGTGTCGCTTTTTTTCTTTGCGCTGATAGCTTGGAGAAATGTTCTGAGGGTGGTGAGAGTGGAGCACGACTGTCTCCGTGGCGCAATTGGCTAGCGCGAGCGGCTGTTAACCGGAAGGTTGGAGGTTCGAGCCCTCCCGGGAGCGGTGTGTCGCTTTTTTACTTTGCACTGATAGCTTTGGAGAAATGTTCTGACGGTGGTGAAAGTGGAACATGACTGTCTCCATGGCGCAATTGGCTAGCGCGTTTGGCTGTTAACACAAGGTTTGGAGGTTCGAGTCCTCTCGGGAGTGGTGTGTCGCTTTTCTTTCTTCGCGCTGATAGCTTTGGAGAAATGTTCTGACGGTGGTGAGAGTGGAGCACGACTATCTCCTTGGAGCAATTGGCTAGCGCGTTCGTCTGTTAACCAAAACGTTAGAGGTTCGAGCCCTCCCGAGAGCGCTGTGTCTCTTTTTTTTTCTTCGCGCTGATAGCTTTGGAGAAATGTTCTGACCATGGTGAGAGTGGAGCACGACTTTCTCCGTGACGCAATTGGCTAGCGCGTTAGGCTATTAACGGAAAAGTTGGAGGTTCGAGCCCTCCCATGAGTGGTGTGTCGCTTTTTTTTCTTCGCGCTGATACTTCTGGAGAAATGTTCTGACGGTAGTGAGAGTGGAGCACGATTATTTCCGGGGCGCAATTGGCTGTTAAACGAAACGTTGGAGGTTAGAGCCCTCCCGGGGGGGTGTGTCGCTTTTTTTTCTTTAGGCTGATAGCTTTGCAGAAATGTTCTGACGGTGGTGAGAGTGCAGCACGACTGCCTCCGTGGTGCTATTGGCTAGCGCAATCGGCTGTTTACCGAAAGGTTGGAGGTTGGAGCCCCCCCCTGAGCGGGGTATCGCTTTTTTCTTTGCGCTGATAGTTTGAGGAATGTTATGACTGTGGTTAAAGTAGAACACGACTGTCTCCTTGGCGCCATTGGCTAGCACGATCGGCTGTTAACCAAAAGTTTGGATGTTCGAGCCCTCCTGGTAGAGGTGTGTCGCTTTTTTCTTTGCGCTGACAGCTATGGAGAAATGCTTCAACGGTGGTGAGAGTGCAGCACGACTGTCTCCGTATCACATTTGGCTAGCGCGATCGGCTGTTTGCCGAAAGGTTGGAGGTTGGAGCCCTCCCGGGAGCGGCGTGTCGCTTTTTTCTTTGCGCTGACGGCTATGAAGAAATGTTCTGACAGTGGTAAGAGTGGAGCACGACTATCTCCTTGGCCCAATTGGCTAGCATGTTCGTCTGTTAACCAAACGTTAGAGGTGCGAGACCTCCCGAGAGCGCTGTGTCTTTTTTTTCTTCGCGCTGATAGCTTTGGAGAATTGTTCTGACCGTGGTGAGAGTGGAGCACGACTATCTTCGTGGCGCAATTGGCTAGCGCGATCGGCTGTTAACCGAAAGTTTGGAGGTTCGAGCTCTCCCGGGAGCGGTGTGTCGCTTTTTTTCTTTGCGCTGATACGTTTGAGGAATGTGATGATATTGGTGAGAGTGGAGCACGAGTTTCTCCGTGGCACAGTCGGCTAGCGCAATCGGCTGTTAACCGAAATATTGGATGTTCAAGCCCTCCTGGGAGAGGTGTGTCGCTTGTTCCTTTGCGCTGACAGCTATGGAGAAATGTTCTGACGGTGGTGAGAGTGGAGCACAAGTTTCTCCGTGGCACAGTTGGCTAGCGCATTCGGCTGTTAAACGAAAGGTTGGAGGTTCGAACCCTCCCGGGGGCGGTGTGTCGCTTTTTTTCCTTGCGCTGATAGCTTTGGAGAAATGTTCTGAGGGTGGTGAGAGTGGAGCACGACTGTCTCCGTGGCGCAATTGGCTAGCGCGAGCGGCTGTTAACCAGAAGGTTGGAGGTTCGAGCCCTCCCGGGAGCGGTGTGTCGCTTTTTTACTTTGCACTGATAGCTTTGGAGAAATGTTCTGACAGTGGTGAGAGTGGAGCACAAGTTTCTCCGTGGCACACTTGGCTAGCGCGTTCGGCTGTTAAACGAAAAGTTGGAGGTTTGAACCCTCCCGGGGCGGTGTGTCGCTTTTTTTCTTTGCGCTGGTAGCTTTGGAGAAATGTTGTGAGGGTGGTGAGAGGGGAGCACAAGTTTCTCCGTGGCACAGTTGGCTAGCGCATTCGGCTGTTAAACAAAAGTTTGGAGGTTCGAACCCTCCCGGGGCGGTGTGTCGCTTTTTTTCTTTGCGATGGTAGCTTTGGAGAAATGTTCTGAGGGTGGTGAGAGTGGAGCACGACTGTCTCCGTGGCGCAATTGGCTAGCGCGAGCGGCTGTTAACCAAAAGGTTGGAGGTTCGAGCCCTCCCGGGAGCGGTGTGTCGCTTTTTTACTTTGCGCTGATAGCTTTGGAGAAATGTTCTGACGGTGGTGAAAGTAGAACATGACTGTCTCCATGGCGCAATTGGCTAGCGATTTTGGCTGTTAACACAAGGTTTGGAGGTTCGAGCCCTCCCGGCAGTGGTGTGTTGCTTTGTTTCTTCGCGCTGATAGCTTTGGATAAATGTTCGGAGGGTGGTGAGAGTGAAGCACGACTGTCTCCTTGGCTCAATTGACTAGCGATATTGGCTGTTAACCGAAACGTTGGAGGTTAGAGCCCTCCCGAGAGCGGTGCGTCTCTTTTTTTTTCTTCGCGCTGATAGCTTTGGAGAAATGTTCTGACGGCGGTGAGAGTGGAGCACGACTATCTTGTGGCACAATTGGCTAGCGCGATCGACTGTTAACCAAAAGGTTGTAGGTTCGAGCTCTCCCGGGTGCGGTGTGTCGCTTTTTTTCTTTGCGCTGATACCTTTGAGGAATGTGATGACAGTGGTGAGAGTGGAGCACGAGTTTCTCCGTGGCACAGTTGGCTAGCGCGTTTGGCTGTTAAACGAAAGGTTGGAGGTTCGAGCTTTCCCGGGAGCGGTGTGTCACTTTTTTTTTCTTCGAGCTGATAGCTTTGGAGAAATGTTCTGACGGTGGTGAGAGTGGAGCACGAATATCTCCGTGGCGCAATTGGCCAGCGCGCTCGGCTGTTAACCAAAATGTTGGAGGTTCGAGCCCTCCCGAGAGCGGTGTGTCTCTTTTTTTTTCTTCGCGCTGATAGCTTTGGAGAAATGTTCTGACGGTGGTGAGAGTGGAGCACGACTATCTCCTTGGAGCAATTGGCTAGCGCGTTCGTCTGTTAACCAAAACGTTAGAGGTTCGAGCCCTCCCGAGAGCGCTGTGTCTCTTTTTTTTTCTTCGCGCTCATAGCTTTGGAGAAATGTTCTGACCATGGTGAGAGTGGAGCATGACTTTCTCCGTGACGCAATTGGCTAGCGCGTTAGGCTATTAACGGAAAAGTTGGAGGTTCAAGCTCTCCCATGAGTGGTGTGTCGTTTTTTTTTCTTCGCGCTGATACTTCTGGAGAAATGTTCTGATGGTAGTGAGAGTGGAGCACGATTATCTCCGGGGCGCAATTGGTTGTTAAACGAAACGTTGGAGGTTAGAGCCCTCCCGGGGGTGGTGTGTCGCTTTTTTTTCTTTGTGCTGATAGCTTTGCAGAAATGTTCTGACGGTGGTGAGAGTGCAGCACGACTGCCTCCGTGGCGCTATTGGCTAGCGCAATCGGCTGTTTAGCGAAAGGTTGGAGGTTGGAGCCCTCCCGTGAGTGGGGTATCGCTTTTTTTGCGCTGATACTTTGAGGAATGTTATGACTGTGGTGAAAGTAGAACACGACTGTCTCCTTGGCGCCATTGGCTAGCACGATCGGCTGTTAACCAAAAGGTTGGATGTTCGAGCCCTCCCGGTAGAGGTGTGTCGCTTTTTTCTTTGCGCTGACAGCTATGGAGAAATGCTTCAACGGTGGTGAGAGTGCAGCACGACTGTTTCCGTATCGCATTTGGCTAGCGCGATCGGCTGTTTGCCGAAAGGTTGGAGGTTGGAGCCCTCCCGGGAGCGGCGTGTCGCTTTTTTCTTTGCGCTGACGGCTAAGGAGAAATGTTCTGACGGTGGTAAGAGTGGAGCACGACTATCTGCTTGGCGCAATTGGCTAGCATGTTCGTCTGTTAACCAAAACGTTAGAGGTTCGAGCCCTCCCGAGAGCGCTGTGTCTTTTTTTTTCTTCGCGCTGATAGCTTTGGAGAATTGTTCTGACCGTGGTGAGAGTGGAGCCCGACTATCTTCGTGGCGCAATTGGCTAGCGCGATCGGCTGTTAACCGAAAGTTTGGAGGTTCGAGCTCTCCCGGGAGTGGTGTGTCGCTTTTTTTCTTTGCGCTGATACGTTTGAGGAATGTGATGATAGTGGTGAGAGTGGAGCACGAGTTTCTCCGTGGCACAGTCGGCTAGCGCCATCGGCTGTTGACCGAAAGATTGGATGTTCGAGCCCTCCTGGGAGAGGTGTGTCGCTTGTTTCTTTGCGCTGACAGCTATGGAGAAATGTTCTGACGGTGGTGAGAGTGGAGCACAAGTTTCTCCGTGGCACAGTTGGCTAGCGCGTTCGGCTGTTAAACGAAAGGTTGGAGGTTCGAACCCTCCCGGGGGCGGTGTGTCGCTTTTTTTCTTTGCGCTGATAGCTTGGAGAAATGTTCTGAGGGTGGTGAGAGTGGAGCACGTCTGTCTCCGTGGCGCAATTGGCTAGCGCGAGCGGCTGTTAACCGGAAGGTTGGAGGTTCGAGCCCTCCCGGGAGCGGTGTGTCGCTTTTTTACTTTGCACTGATAGCTTTGGAGAAATGTTCTGACGGTGGTGAAAGTGGAACATGACTGTCTCCATGGCGCAATTGGCTAGCGCGTTTGGCTGTTAACACAAGGTTTGGAGGTTCGAGTCCTCTCGGGAGTGGTGTGTCGCTTTTCTTTCTTCGCGCTGATAGCTTTGGAGAAATGTTCTGACGGTGGTGAGAGTGGAGCACGACTATCTCCTTGGAGCAATTGGCTAGCGCGTTCGTCTGTTAACCAAAACGTTAGAGGTTCGAGCCCTCCCGAGAGCGCTGTGTCTCTTTTTTTTTCTTCGCGCTGATAGCTTTGGAGAAATGTTCTGACCATGGTGAGAGTGGAGCACGACTTTCTCCGTGACGCAACTGGCTAGCGCGTTAGGCTATTAACGGAAAAGTTGGAGGTTCGAGCCCTCGCATGAGTGGTGTGTCGCTTTTTTTTCTTCGCGCTGATACTTCTGGAGAAATGTTCTGACGGTAGTGAGAGTGGAGCACGATTATTTCCGGGGCGCAATTGGCTGTTAAACGAAACGTTGGAGGTTAGAGCCCTCCCGGGGGGGTGTGTCGCTTTTTTTTCTTTAGGCTGATAGCTTTGCAGAAATGTTCTGACGGTGGTGAGAGTGCAGCACGACTGCCTCCGTGGTGCTATTGGCTAGCGCAATCGGCTGTTTACCGAAAGGTTGGAGGTTGGAGCCCTCCCCTGAGCGGGGTATCGCTTTTTTCTTTGCGCTGATAGTTTGAGGAATGTTATGACTGTGGTTAAAGTAGAACACGACTGTCTCCTTGGCGCCATTGGCTAGCACGATCGGCTGTTAACCAAAAGTTTGGATGTTCGAGCCCTCCTGGTAGAGGTGTGTCGCTTTTTTCTTTGCGCTGACAGCTATGGAGAAATGCTTCAACGGTGGTGAGAGTGCAGCACGACTGTCTCCGTATCACATTTGGCTAGCGCGATCGGCTGTTTGCCGAAAGGTTGGAGGTTGGAGCCCTCCCGGGAGCGGCGTGTCGCTTTTTTCTTTGCGCTGACGGCTATGAAGAAATGTTCTGACAGTGGTAAGAGTGGAGCACGACTATCTCCTTGGCCCAATTGGCTAGCATGTTCGTCTGTTAACCAAACGTTAGAGGTGCGAGACCTCCCGAGAGCGCTGTGTCTTTTTTTTCTTCGCGCTGATAGCTTTGGAGAATTGTTCTGACCGTGGTGAGAGTGGAGCACGACTATCTTCGTGGCGCACTTGGCTAGCGCGATCGGCTGTTAACCGAAAGTTTGGAGGTTCGAGCTCTCCCGGGAGCGGTGTGTCGCTTTTTTTCTTTGCGCTGATACGTTTGAGGAATGTGATGATAGTGGTGAGAGTAGAGCACGAGTTTCTCCGTGGCACAGTCGGCTAGCGCAATCGGCTGTTAACCGAATGATTGGATGTTCGAGCCCTCCTGGGAGAGGTGTGTCGCTTGTTTCTTTGCGCTGACAGCTATGGAGAAATGTTCTGACGGTGGTGAGAGTGGAGCAAAAGTTTCTCCGTGGCACAGTTGGCTAGCGCGTTCGGCTGTTAAACGAAAGGTTGGAGGATCGAACCCTCCCGGGGGTGGTGTGTCGCTTTTTTTCTTTGCGCTGATAGCTTTGGAGAAATGTTCTGAGGGTGGTGAGAGTGGAGCACGACTGTCTCCGTGGCGCAATTGGCTAGCGCGAGCGGCTGTTAACCAGAAGGTTGGAGGTTCGAGCCCTCCCGGGAGCGGTGTGTCGCTTTTTTACTTTGCACTGATAGCTTTGGAGAAATGTTCTGACGGTGGTGAAAGTGGAACATGACTGTCTCCATGGCGCAATTGGCTAGCGCGTTTGGCTGTTAACACAAGGTTTGGAGGTTCGAGTCCTCCCGGGAGTGGTGTGTCGCTTTTTTTCTTTGCGCTGATGCCTTGGAGGAATGTTATGACCGTGGTGAGAGTACAGCACAACCGTCTCCTTGGCGCAATTGGCTAGCGCGATCGGCTGTTAACCAAAAGGTTGGAGGTTCGAGCCCTCCCATGAGCGGTGTGTCGCTTTTTTTCTTTGTGCTGTTGGTTTGGAGAAATGTTTTGATGGTGGTGGGAGTGGAGCACGAATATCTCCGTGGCGCAATTGGCCAGCGCGCTCGGCTGTTAAGCAAAACGTTGGAGGTTCGAGCTCTCCCGGGTGCGGTGTGTCGCTTTTTTTTCTTTGCGCTGATACCTTTGAGGAATGTGATGATAGTGGTGAGAGTGGAGCACGAGTTTCTCCGTGGCACAGTTGGCTAGCGCGTGTGGCTGTTAATTGAAAGTTTGGAGGTTCGAGCTCTCCCGGGAGCGGCGTGTCGCTTTTTTTTGCGCTGATACGTTTGAGGAATGTGATGATAGTGGTGAGAGTGGAGCACGAGTTTCTCCGTGGCACAGTCGGCTAGCGCAATTGGCTGATAACCAAAAGATTGGATGTTCGAGCCCTCTTGGGAGAGGTGTGTCACTTTTTTTTCTTCGAGCTGATAGCTTTGGAGAAATGTTCTGATGGTGGTGAGAGTGGAGCACGAATATCTCCGTGGCGCAATTGGCCAGCGCGCTCGGCTGTTAACCAAAATGTTGGAGGTTTGAGCCCTCCCATGAGCAGTGTGTCGCTTTTTTTCTTTGTGCTGATAGGTTTGGAGAAATGTTTTGACGGTGGTGGGAGTGGAGCACGAATATCTCCGTGGCGCAATTGGCCAGCGCGCTCGGCTGTTAACCAAAACGTTGGAGGTTCGAGCCCTCCCGAGAGCGGTGTGTCTCTTTTTTTTCTTCGCGCTGATAGCTTTGGAGAAATGTTCTGACGGTGGTGAGAGTGGAGCACGACTATTTCCTTGGCGCAATTGGCTAGCGCGTTCGTCTGTTAACCAAAACTTTAGAGGTTCGAGCTCTCCCGGGTGCGGTGTGTCGCTTTTTTTTCTTTGCGCTGATACCTTTGAGGAATGTGATGATAGTGGTGAGAGTGGAGCACGAGTTTCTCCGTGGCACAGTTGGCTAGCGCGTTTGGCTGTTAATTGAAAGTTTGGAGGTTTTAACCCTCCCGGGGGCGGTGTGTCGCTTTTTTTCTTTGCGCTGATAGCTTGGAGAAATGTTCTGAGGGTGGTGAGAGTGGAGCACGAGTTTCTCCGTGGCACAGTTGGCTAGCGCGTTTGGCTGTTAAACGAAAGGTTGGAGGTTCGAGCTTTCCCGGGAGCGGTGTGTCACTTTTTTTTTCTTCGAGCTGATAGCTTTTGAGAAATGTTCTGACGCTGGTGAGAGTGGAGCACGAATATCTCCGTGGCGCAATTGGCCAGCGCGCTCGGCTGTTAATCAAAATGTTGGAGGTTCGAGCCCTCCCAAGAGTGGTGTGTCGCTTTTTTTTCTTCGCGCTGATACTTCTGGAGAAATGTTCTGACGGTAGTGAGAGTGGAGCACGATTATCTCCGGGGCGCAATTGGCTGTTAAACGAAACGTTGGAGGGTAGAGCCCTCCCGGGGGGGTGTGTCGCTTTTTTTTTCTTTAGGCTGATAGCTTTGCAGAAATGTTCTGTTGGTGGTGAGAGTGCAGCACGACTGCCTCCGTGGTGCTATTGGCGAGCGCAATCGGCTGTTTACCGAAAGGTTGGAGGTTGGAGCCCTCCCCTGAGCGGGGTATCGCTTTTTTCTTTGCGCTGATACTTTGAGGAATGTTATGACTGTGGATAAGTAGAACACGACTGTCTCCTTGGCGCCATTGGCTAGCACGATCGGCTGTTAACCAAAAGGTTGGATGTTCGAGCCCTCCCGGTAGAGGTGTGTCGCTTTTTTCTTTGCGCTGACAGCTATGGAGAAATGCTTCAACGGTGGTGAGAGTGCAGCACGACTGTCTCCGTATCGCATTTGGCTAGCGCGATCGGCTGTTTGCCGAAAGGTTGGAGGTTGGAGCCCTCCCGGGAGCGGCGTGTCGCTTTTTTCTTTGCGCTGACGGCTATGAAGAAATGTTCTGACAGTGGTAAGAGTGGAGTACGACTATCTCCTTGGCCCAATTGGCTAGCATGTTCGTCTGTTAACCAAAACGTTAGAGGTGCGAGACCTCCCGAGAGCGCTGTGTCTTTTTTTTTTCTTCGCGCTGACAGCTATGGAGAAATGTTCTGACGGTGGTGAGAGTGGAGCACAAGTTTCTCCGTGGCACAGTTGGCTAGCGCGTTTGGCTGTTAAACGAAAGGTTGGAGGTTCGAACCCTCCCGGGGGCGGTGTGTCGCTTTTTTTCTTTGCGCTGATAGCTTTGGAGAAATGTTCTGAGGGTGGTGAGAGTGGAGCACGACTGTCTCCGTGGCGCAATTGGCTAGCGCGAGCGGCTGTTAACCAGAAGGTTGGAGGTTCGAGCCCTCCCGGGAGCGGTGTGTCGCTTTTTTACTTTGCACTGATAGCTTTGGAGAAATGTTCTGACGGTGGTGAAAGTGGAACATGACTGTCTCCATGGCGCAATTGGCTAGCGCGTTTGGCTGTTAACACAAGGTTTTGAGGTTCGAGTCCTCCCGGGATCGGTGTGTCGCTTTTTTTCTTTGCGCTGATGCCTTGGAGGAATGTTATGACCGTGGTGAGAGTACAGCACAACCGTCTCCTTGGCGCAATTGGCTAGCGCGATCGGCTGTTAACCAAAAGGTTGGAGGTTCGAGCCCTCCCATGAGCGGTGTGTCGCTTTTTTTCTTTGTGCTGATAGGTTTGGAGAAATGTTTTGACGGTGGTGGGAGTTGAGCACGAATATCTCCGTGGCGCAATTGGCCAGCGCGCTCGGCTGTTAACCAAAACGTTGGAGGTTCGAGCCCTCCCGAGAGCGGTGTGTCTCTTTTTTTTTTCTTCGCGCTGATAGCTTTGGAGAAATGTTCTGACGGTGGTGAGAGTGGAGCACGACTATTTCCTTGGCGCAATTGGCTAGCGCGTTCGTCTGTTAACCAAAACTTTAGAGGTTCGAGCTCTCCCGGGTTCGGTGTGTCGGTTTTTTTTCTTTGCGCTGATACCTTTGAGGAATGTGATGATAGTGGTGAGAGTGGAGCACGAGTTTCTCCGTGGCACAGTTGGCTAGAGCGTTTGTCTGTTAATTGAAAGTTTGGAGGTTCGAGCTCTCCCGGGAACGGCGTGTCGCTTTTTTTTGCGCTGATACGTTTGAGGAATGTGATGATAGTGGTGAGAGTGGAGCACGAGTTTCTCCGTGGCACAGTCGGCTAGCGCAATTGGCTGATAACCGAAAGATTGGATGTTCGAGCCCTCTTGGGAGAGGTGTGTCGCTTGTTTCTTTGCGCTGAAAGCTATGGAGAAATGTTCTGACAGTGGTGAGAGTGGAGCACAAGTTTTTCCGTGGCACAGTTGGCTAGCGCGTTCGGCTGTTAAACGAAAGGTTGGAGGTTCGAACCCTCCCGGGGGCGGTGTAACGCTTTTTTTTCTTTGCGCTGGTAGCTATGGAGAAATGTTCTGACGGTGGTGAAAGTGGAACATGACTGTCTCCATGGCGCAATTGGCTAGCGCGTTTGGGTGTCAACACAAGGTTTGGAGGTTCGAGCCCTCCCGGGAGTGGTGTGTTGCTTTGTTTCTTCGCGCTGATAGCTTTGGAGAAATGTTCGGAGGGTGGTGAGAGTGGAGCACGACTATCTTCGTGGCGCAATTGGCTAGCGCGATCGGCTGTTAACCAAAAGGTTGTAGGTTCGAGCTCTCCCGGGTGCGGTATGTCGCTTTTTTTCTTTGCGCTGATACCTTTGAGGAATGTGATGATAGAGGTGAGAGTGGAGCACGAGTTTCTCCGTGGCACAGTTGGCTAGCGCGTTTGGCTGTTAATTGAAAGTTTGGAGGTTCGAGCTCTCCCGGGAGCGGCGTGTCGCTTTTTTTCTTTGCGCAGATACGTTTGAGGAATGTGATGATAGTGGTGAGAGTGGAGCACGAGTTTCTCCATGGCACAGTCGGCTAACGCAATTGGCTGATAACCGAAAGATTGGATGTTCGAGCCCTCCTGGGAGAGGTGTGTCGCTTGTTTCTTTGCGCTGACAGCTATGGAGAAATGTTCTGACAGTGGTGAGAGTGGAGCACGAGTTTCTCCGTGGCACAGTTGGCTAGCGCGTTTGGCTGATAAACGAAAGGTTGGAGGTTCGAGCTTTCCCGGGAGCGGTGTGTCACTTTTTTTCTTCGAGCTGATAGCTTTGGAGAAATGTTCTGACGGTTATGAGAGTAGAGCACGACTATCTCCTTGGCGCAATTGGCTAGCGCGATCGGCTGTTAACCGAAATGTTGGAGGTTCGAGTCCTCCCGGGAGTGGTGTGTCGCTTTTTTTCTTTGCGCTGATGCCTTTGAGGAATGTTATGACCGTGGTGAGAGTGGAGCACGACTATCTTCGTGGCGCAATTGGCTAGCGCGATTGGCTGTTAACCGAAAGTTTGGAGGTTCGAGCTCTCCCGGGAGCGGCGTGTCGCTTTTTTTCTTTGCGCTGGTAGCTTTGGAGAAATGTTCTGAGGGTGGTGAGAGTGGAGCACGACTGTCTCCGTGGTGCAATTGGCTAGCGCGAGCGGCTGTTAACCAAAAGGTTGGAGGTTCGAGCCCTCCCGGGAGCGGTGTGTCGCTTGTTTACTTTGCGCTGATAGCTTTGGAGAAATGTTCTGACGGTGGTGAAAGTGGACCACGACTATCTCTGTGGCGCAATTGGCTAGCGCGTTCGGCTGTTAACCAAAACATTAGAGGTTTGAGCCCTCCCGAGGGCGGTGTGTGTCTTTTTTTTTCTTCGCGCTGATAGCTTTGGAGAAATGTTCTGACCGTGGTGAGAGTGGAGCACGACTGTCTCTGTGGCGCAAATGGCTAGCGCGATCGGCTGTTAACCGAAAGGTTGGAAGTTCGAGCTCTCCTGGGAGCAGTGTGTCGCTTTTTTTCTTTGCGCTGATACCTTTGAGGAATGTTATGACCGTGGTGAGAGTAGAGCACGACTGACTCCTTGGCGCAATTGGCTAGCGCGATCGGCTGTAAGCGAAAAGGTTGGAACTTCGAGCCCTCCCGGGAGCGGTGTGTCGTTTTTTTTGCGCTGATAGCTTTGGGGAAATGTTCTGACGGTGGTGAGAGTGGAGCACGAGTTTCTCCGTGGCACAGTTGGCTAGCGCGTTTGGCTGTTAAACGAAAGGTTGGAGGTTCGAGCCCTCCCGGGGGCGGTGTGTCGCTTTTTTTCTTTGCGCTGATACCTTTGAGGAATGTTATGACCGTGGTGAGAGTAGAGCACGACTGTCTCCTTGGCGCAATTGGCTAGCGCGAGCGGCTGGTAACCAAAAGGTTGGATTTTCGAGCCCTCCCATGAGCGGTGTGTCGCTTTTTTTCTTTGCGCTGATAGCTTTGGAGAAATGTTCTGACGGTGGTGAGAGTAGAGTACGACTATCTCCGTGGCGCAATTGGCTAGCGCGTTCGGCTGTTAACCAAAACGTTAGTGCTTCGAGCCCTCCCGAGGGCGGTTTGTCTCTTTTTTTCTTCGCGCTGATAGCTTTGGAGAAATGTTCTGACCGTGGTGAGAGTGAAGCACGACTGTCTCCGTGGCGCTATTAGCTAGCGCAATGGGCTGTTAACCGAAAGGTTTGAGGTTCGAGCCTTTCGGGGACCAGTGTGTCGTTTTTTTTGCGCTGATAGCTTTAGAGAAATGTTCTGACCGTGGTGAGAGGTGAGCACGACTGTCTCCGTGACGCAATTGGCTAGCGCGATCAGCTGTTAACAAAAAGTGGGAGGTTCGAGCCCTCCTATCAGCGCTTTGTCGCTTTTTGTCTTTACGCTGATAGCTATGAAGAAATGTTCTGACGGTGGTGAGAGTGGAGCACGACTATCTCCGTGGCGCAATTGGCTAGCACAATCGGCTGTTAACTCGAAAGGTTGGAGGTTCGAGCTCTCCCGGGAGCGGTGTGTCGCTTTTTTTCTTCGCGCTGATACCTTTGAGGAATGTGATGACAGTGGTGAGAGTGGAGCACGACTACCTTCGTGGCGCAATTGGCTAGCGCGATCGGCTGTTAAACGAAAGGTTGGAGGTTCGAGCTTTCCCGGGAGTGGTGTGTCACTTTTTTTCTTCGAGCTGATAGCTTTGGAGAAATGTTCTGACGGTGATGAGAGTAGAGCACGACTATCTCCTTGGCGCAATTGGCTAGCGCGATCGGCTGTTAACCGAAATGTTGGAGGTTCGAGTCCTCCCGGGAGTGGTGTGTCGCTTTTTTTCTTTGCGCTGATGCCTTGGAGGAATGTTATGACCGTGGTGAGAGTTCAGCACAACTGTCTCCTTGGCGCAATTGGCTAGCGCGATCGGCTGTTAACCAAAAGGTTGGAGGTTCGAGCCCTCCCTTGAGCGGTGTGTCGCTTTTTTTCTTTGCGCTGATAGGTTTGGAGAAATGTTCTGACGGTAGTGAGAGTGGAGCACGAATATCTCCGTGGCGCAATTGGCCAGGGCGCTCGGCTGTTAACCGAAACGTTGGAGGTTCGAGCCCTCCCGAGAGCGTTGTGTCTCTTTTTTTTCTTCGCGCTGATAGCTTTGGAGAAATGTTCTGACGGGGGTGAGAGTGGAGCACGACTATCTCCTTGGCGCAGTTGGCTAGCGCGTTCGTCTGTTAACCAAAACCTTAGAGGTTCGAGCCCTCCCGAGAGCGCTGTGTCTGTTTTTTTCTTCGCGCTGATAGCTTTGGAGAAATGTTCTGACCGTGGTGAGAGTGGAGCACGACTATCTTCGTGGCGAGATTGGCTAGCGCGATTGGCTGTTAACCGAAAGTTTGGAGGTTCGAGCTCTCCCGGGAGCGGCGTGTCACTTTTTTTCTTTGCGCTGATACGTTTGAGGAATGTTCTGACAGTGGTGAGAGTGGAGCACAAGTTTCTCCGTGGCACAGTTGGCTAGCGCGATTGGCTGTTAACCGAAAGGTTGGAGGTTCGAGCTCTCCCGGGAGCAGTGTGTCGCTTTTTTTCTTTGCGCTGATACCTTTGAGGAATGTTATGACCGTGGTGAGAGTAGAGCACGACTGACTCCTTGGCACAATTGGCTAGCGCGATCGGCTGTTAGCCAAAAGGTTGCAAGTTTGAGCCCTCCCGGGAGCGGTGTGTCGTTTTTTTTTGCGCTGATAGCTTTGGGGAAATGTTCTGACGGTGGTGAGAGTGGAGCACGAGTTTCTCCGTGGCACAGTTAGCTAGCGCGTTTGGCTGTTAAACGAAAGGTTGGAGGTTCGAGCCCTCCCGGGGGCGGTGTGTCGCTTTTTTTCTTTGCGCTGATACCTTTGAGGAATGTGATGACAGTGGTGAGAGTGGAGCACGAGTTTCTCCGTGGCACAGTTGGCTAGCGCGTTTGGCTGTTAAATGAAAGGTTGGAGGTTCGAGCTTTCCCGGGAGCGGTGTGTCACTTTTTTTTCTTCGAGCTGATAGCTTTGGAGAAATGTTCTGACGGTGATGAGAGTAGAGCACGACTATCTCCTTGGCGCAATTGGCTAGCGCGATCGGCTGTTAACCGAAATGTTGGAGGCTCGAGTCCTCCCGAGAGCGGTGTGTCTCTTTTTTTTTTCTTCGCGCTGATAGCTTTGGAGAAATGTTCTGACGGTGGTGAAAGTGGAGCACGACTATCTCCTTGGCGCACTTGGCTAGCGCGTTCGTCTGTTAACCAAAACGTTAGAGGTTCGAGCCCTCCCGAGAGCGCTGTGTCTCTTTTTTTTCTTCGCGCTGATAGCTTTGGAGAAATGTTCTGACCGTGGTGAGAGTGGAGCACGACTACCTTCGTGGCGCAATTGGCTAGCGCGATCGGCTGTTAACCGAAAGTTTGGAGGTTCGAGCTCTCCCGGGAGCGGCGTGTCGCTTTTTTTCTTTACGCTGATACGTTTGAGGAATGTGAGGATAGTGGTGAGAGTGGAGCACGAGTTTCTCCGTGGCACAGTCGGGTAGCGCAATTGGCTGATAACCGAAAGATTGGATGTTCGAGCCCTCCTGGGAGAGGTGTGTCGCTTGTTTCTTTGCGCTGACAGCTATGGAGAAATGTTCTGACAGTGGTGAGAGTGGAGCACAAGTTTCTCCTTGGCACAGTTGGCTAGCGCGTTCGGCTGTTAAACGAAAAGTTGGAGGTTGGAACCCTCCCGGGGCGGTGTGTCGCTTTTTTTCTTTGCGCTGGTAGCTTTGGAGAAATGTTCTGAGGGTGGTGAGAGTGGAGCACGACTGTCTCCGTGGCGCAATTGGCTAGCGCGTTTGGCTGTTAGCACAAGGTTTGGAGGTTTGAGCCCTCCCTTGAGCGGTGTGTCGCTTTTTTTCTTTGTGCTGATAGGTTTGGAGAATCGTTCTGTCGGTGGTGAAAGTGGAGCACGAATATCTCCGTGGCGCAATTGGCTAGCGCGTTCGGCTGTTAACCAAAACGTTAGTGCTTCGAGCCCTCCCGAGGGCGGTTTGTCTCTTTTTTTCTTCGCGCTGATAGCTTTGGAGAAATGTTCTGACCGTGGTGAGAGTGAAGCACGACTGTCTCCGTGGCGCTATTAGCTAGCGCAATCGGCTGTTAACCGAAAGGTTTGAGGTTCGAGCCTTTCGGGGACCAGTGTGTCGTTTTTTTTGCGCTGATAGCTTTAGAGAAATGTTCTGACCGTGGTGAGAGGTGAGCACGACTGTCTCCGTGACGCAGTTGGCTAGCGCGATCAGCTGTTAACAAAAAGTGGGAGGTTCGAGCCCTCCTATCAGCGCTTTGTCGCTTTTTGTCTTTGCGCTGATAGCTATGAAGAAATGTTCTGACGGTGGTGAGAGTGGAGCACGACTATCTCCGTGGCGCAATTGGCTAGCACAATCGGCTGTTAACTCGAAAGGTTGGAGGTTCGAGCTCTCCCGGGAGCGGTGTGTCGCTTTTTTTCTTCGCGCTGATACCTTTGAGGAATGTGATGACAGTGGTGAGAGTGGAGCACGAGTTTCTCCGTGGCACAGTTGGCTAGCGCGTTTGGCTGTTAAATGAAAGGTTGGAGGTTCGAGCTTTCCCGGGAGCGGTGTGTCACTTTTTTTTCTTCGAGCTGATAGCTTTGGAGAAATGTTCTGACGGTGATGACAGTAGAGCACGACTATCTTCTTGGCGCAATTGGCTAGCGCGATCGGCTGTTAACCGAAATGTTGGAGGCTCGAGTCCTCCCGGGAGCGCTGTGTCTCTTTTTTTTCTTCGCGCTGATAGCTTTGCAGAAATGTTCTGACCGTGGTGAGAGTGGAGCACGACTACCTTCGTGGCGCAATTGGCTAGCGCGATCGGCTGTTAAACGAAAGGTTGGAGGTTCGAGCTTTCCCTGGAGTGGTGTATCACTTTTTTTCTTCGAGCTGATAGCTTTGGAGAAATGTTCTGACGGTGATGAGAGTAGAGCACGACTATCTCCTTGGCGCAATTGGCTAGCGCGATCGGCTGTTAACCGAAATGTTGGAGGTTCGAGTCCTCCCGGGAGTGGTGTGTCGCTTTTTTTCTTTGCGCTGATGCCTTGGAGGAATGTTATGACCGTGGTGAGAGTTCAGCACAACTGTCTCCTTGGCGCAATTGGCTAGCGCGATCGGCTGTTAACCAAAAGGTTGGAGGTTCGAGCCCTCCCTTGAGCGGTGTGTCGCTTTTTTTCTTTGCGCTGATAGGTTTGGAGAAATGTTCTGACGGTAGTGAGAGTGGAGCACGAATATCTCCGTGGCGCAATTGGCCAGGGCGCTCGGCTGTTAACCGAAACGTTGGAGGTTCGAGCCCTCCCGAGAGCGTTGTGTCTCTTTTTTTTCTTCGCGCTGATAGCTTTGGAGAAATGTTCTGACGGGGGTGAGAGTGGAGCACGACTATCTCCTTGGCGCAATTGGCTAGCGCGTTCGTCTGTTAACCAAAACCTTAGAGGTTCGAGCCCTCCCGAGAGCGCTGTGTCTCTTTTTTTTCTTCGCGCTGATAGCTTTGGAGAAATGTTCTGACCGTGGTGAGAGTGGAGCACGACTATCTTCGTGGCGAGATTGGCTAGCGCGATTGGCTGTTAACCGAAAGTTTGGAGGTTCGAGCTCTCCCGGGAGCGGCGTGTCACTTTTTTTCTTTGCGCTGATACGTTTGAGGAATGTTCTGACAGTGGTGAGAGTGGAGCACAAGTTTCTCCGTGGCACAGTTGGCTAGCGCGATTGGCTGTTAACCGAAAGGTTGGAGGTTCGAGCTCTCCCGGGAGCAGTGTGTCGCTTTTTTTCTTTGCGCTGATACCTTTGAGGAATGTTATGACCGTGGTGAGAGTAGAGCACGACTGACTCCTTGGCACAATTGGCTAGCGCGATCGGCTGTTAGCCAAAAGGTTGCAAGTTTGAGCCCTCCCGGGAGCGGTGTGTCGTTTTTTTTTTGCGCTGATAGCTTTGGGGAAATGTTCTGACGGTGGTGAGAGTGGAGCACGAGTTTCTCCGTGGCACAGTTAGCTAGCGCGTTTGGCTGTTAAACGAAAGGTTGGAGGTTCGAGCCCTCCCGGGGGCGGTGTGTCGCTTTTTTTCTTTGCGCTGATACCTTTGAGGAATGTGATGACAGTGGTGAGAGTGGAGCACGAGTTTCTCCGTGGCACAGTTGGCTAGCGCGTTTGGCTGTTAAATGAAAGGTTGGAGGTTCGAGCTTTCCCGGGAGCGGTGTGTCACTTTTTTTTCTTCGAGCTGATAGCTTTGGAGAAATGTTCTGACGGTGATGAGAGTAGAGCACGACTATCTCCTTGGCGCAATTGGCTAGCGCGATCGGCTGTTAACCGAAATGTTGGAGGCTCGAGTCCTCCCGAGAGCGGTGTGTCTCTTTTTTTTTCTTCGCGCTGATAGCTTTGGAGAAATGTTCTGACGGTGGTGAAAGTGGAGCACGACTATCTCCTTGGCGCACTTGGCTAGCGCGTTCGTCTGTTAACCAAAACGTTAGAGGTTCGAGCCCTCCCGAGAGCGCTGTGTCTCTTTTTTTTTCTTCGCGCTGATAGCTTTGGAGAAATGTCATGACCGTGGTGAGAGTGGAGCACGACTACCTTCGTGGCGCAATTGGCTAGCGCGATCGGCTGTTAACCGAAAGTTTGGAGGTTCGAGCTCTCCCGGGAGCGGCGTGTCGCTTTTTTTCTTTGCGCTGATACGTTTGAGGAATGTTATGACCGTGGTGAGAGTACAGCACAACTGTCTCCTTGGCGCAATTGGCTAGCGGGATCGGCTGTTAACCAAAAGGTTGGAGGTTCGAGCCCTCCCGAGAGCGGTGTGTCTCTTTTTTTTCTTCGCGCTGATAGCTTTGGAGAAATGTTCTGACGGTGGTGAAAGTGGAGCACGACTATCTCCTTGGCGCACTTGGCTAGCGCGTTCGTCTGTTAACCAAAACGTTAGAGGTTCGAGCCCTCCCGAGAGCGCTGTGTCTGTTTTTTTTCTTCGCGCTGATAGCTTTGGAGAAATGTTCTGACCGTGGTGAGAGTGGAGCACGACTACCTTCGTGGCGCAATTGGCTAGCGCGATCGGCTGTTAACCGAAAGTTTGGAGGTTCGAGCTCTCCCGGGAGCGGCGTGTCGCTTTTTTTCTTTACGCTGATACGTTTGAGGAATGTGAGGATAGTGGTGAGAGTGGAGCACGAGTTTCTCCGTGGCACAGTCGGGTAGCGCAATTGGCTGATAACCGAAAGATTGGATGTTCGAGCCCTCCTGGGAGAGGTGTGTCGCTTGTTTCTTTGCGCTGACAGCTATGGAGAAATGTTCTGACAGTGGTGAGAGTGGAGCACAAGTTTCTCCTTGGCACAGTTGGCTAGCGCGTTCGGCTGTTAAACGAAAAGTTGGAGGTTGGAACCCTCCCGGGGCGGTGTGTCGCTTTTTTTCTTTGCGCTGGTAGCTTTGGAGAAATGTTCTGAGGGTGGTGAGAGTGGAGCACGACTGTCTCCGTGGCACAGTTGGCTAGCGCGTTTGGCTGTTAATTGAAAGTTTGTAGGTTCGAGCTCTCCCGGGTGCGGTGTGTCCCTTTTTTTCTTTGCGCTGATACCTTTGAGGAATGTGATGACAGTGGTTAGAGTGGAGCACAAGTTTCTCCGTGGCACAGTTGGCTAGCGCGTTTGGCTGTTAAACGAAAGGTTGGAGGTTCGAGCTTTCCCGGGAGCGGTGTGTCACTTTTTTTCTTCGAGCTGATAGCTTTGGAGAAATGTTCTGACGGTGATGAGAGTAGAGCACGACTATCTCCTTGGCGCAATTGGCTAGCGCGATCGGCTGTTAACCAAAAGGTTGGAGGTTCAAGCCCTCCCTTGAGCGGTGTGTCGCTTTAGTCTTTGCGCTGATAGGTTTGGAGAAATGTTCTGACGGTGGGGAGAGTGGAGCACGAATATCTCCGTGGGGCAATTGGCCAGCGCGCTCGGCTGTTAACCAAAACGTTGGAGGTTCGAGCCCTCCCGAGAGCAGTGTGTCGCTTTTTTTCTTTGCGCTGATAGGTTTGGAGAAATGTTCTGACGGTGGTGAGAGTGGAGCACGAATATCTCCGTGGCACAATTGGCCAACGCGCTCGGCTGTTAACCAAAACGTTGGAGGTTCGAGCCCTCCCGAGAGTGGTGTGTCTCTTTTTTTTCTTCGCGCTGATAGCTTTGGAGAAATGTTCTGACGGTAGTGAGAGTGGAGCACGACTATCTCCTTGGCGCAATTGGCTAGCGCGTTCGTCTGTTAACCAAATTGTTAGAGGTTCGAGCCCTCCCGAGAGCGCTGTCTCTCTTTTTTTTCTTCGCGCTGATAGCTTTGGAGAAATGTTCTGACCGTGGTGAGAGTGGAGCACGACTATCTTCGTGGCGCAATTGGCTAGCGCGATTGGCTGTTAACCGAAAGTTGGGAGGTTCGAGCTCTCCCGGGAGCGGCATGTCGCTTTTTTTCTTTGCGCTGATACGTTTGAGGAATGTTCTGACAGTGGTGAGAGTGGAGCACAAGTTTCTCCGTGGCACAGTTGGCTAGCGCGTTCGGCTGTTAAACGAAAGGTTGGAGGTTCGAACCCTCCCGGGGGCGGTGTGTCGCTTTTTTTCTTTGCGCTGGTAGCTTTGGAGAAATGTTCTGAGGGTGGTGAGAGTGGAGCACGACTGTCTCTGTGGCGCAATTGGCTAGCGCGAGCGGCTGTTAACCAAAAGGTTGGAGGTTCGAGCCCTCCCGGGAGCGGTGTGTCGTTTTTTTGCGCTGATAGCTTTGGGGAAATGTTCTGACGGTGGTGAGAGTGGAGCACGAGTTTCTCCGTGGCACAGTTGGCTAGCGCGTTTGGCTGTTAAACGAAAGGTTGGAGGTTCGAGCCCTCCCGGGGGCAGTGTGTCGCTTTTTTTCTTTGCGCTGATACCTTTGAGGAATGTGATGACAGTGGTGAGAGTGGAGCACGAGTTTCTCCGTGGCACAGTTGGCTAGCGCGTTTGGCTGGTAAACGAAAGGTTGGAGGTTCGAGCTTTCCCGGGAGCGGTGTGTCACTTTTTTTCTTCGAGCTGATAGCTTTGGAGAAATGTTCTGACGGTGATGAGAGTAGAGCACGACTATCTCCTTGGCGCAATTGGCTAGCGCGATCGGCTGTTAACCGAAATGTTGGAGGTTCGAGTCCTCCCGGGAGTGGTGTGTTTGGTTTTTTTCTTTGCGCTGATGCCTTTGAGGAATGTTATGACCGTGGTGAGAGTACAGCACAACTGTCTCCTTCGCGGAATTGGCTAGCGCGATCGGCTGTTAACCAAAAGGTTGGAGGTTCGAGCCCTCCCTTGAGCGGTGTGTCGCTTTTTTTCTTTGCGCTGATAGGTTTGGAGAAATGTTCTGACGGTGGTGAGAGTGGAGCACGAATATCTCCGTGGTGCAATTGGCCAGCGCGCTCGGCTGTTAACCAAAACGTTGGAGGTTCGAGCCCTACCGAGAGCGGTGTGTCAGTTTTTTTTTCTTCGCGCTGATAGCTTTGGAGAAATGTTCTGACGGTGGTGAGAGTGGAGCACGACTATCTCCTTGGCGCAATTGGCTAGAGCGTTCGTCTGTTAACCAAATCGTTAGAGGTTCGAGCCCTCCCGAGAGCGCTGTGTCTCTTTTTTTTCTTCGCGCTGATAGCTTTGGAGAAATGTTCTGACCGTGGTGAAAGTGGAGCACGACTATCTTCGTGGCGCAATTGGCTAGCGCGATCAGCTGTTAACCGAAAGTTTGGAGGTTCGAGCTCTCCCGGGAGCGGCGTGTCGCTTTTTTTCTTTGCGCTGATACGTTTGAGGAATGTTCTGACAGTGGTGAGAGTGGAGCACAAGTTTCTCCGTGGCACAGTTGGCTAGCGCGTTCGGCTGTTAAACGAAAGGTTGGAGGTTCGAACCCTCTCAGGGCGGTGTGTCGCTTTTTTTCTTTGCGCTGGTAGCTTTGGAGAAATGTTCTGAGGGTGGTGAGAGTGGAGCACAAGTTTCTCCGTGGCACAGTTGGCTAGCACATTCGGCTGTTAAACGAAAGGTTGGAGGTTCGAACCCTCCCGGGGCAGTGTGTCGCTTTTTTTCTTTGCGCTGGTAGCTTTGGAGAAATGTTCTGAGGGTGGTGAGAGTGGAGCACGACTTTCTCCGTGTCGCAATTGGCTAGCGCGAGCGGCTGTTAACCAAAAGGTTGGAGGTTCGAGCCCTCCTGGGAGGTGTGTCGCTTTTTTACTTTGCGCTGATAGCTTTGGAGAAATGTTCTGACGGTGGTGAAAGTGGAACATGACTGTCTCCATGGCGCAATTGGCTAGCGCGTTTGGCTGTTAACACAAGGTTTGGAGGTTCGAGCCCTCCCGGGAGTGGTGTGTTGCTTTGTTTCTTCGCGCTGATAGCTTTGGAGAAATGTTCGGAGGGTGGTGAGAGTGAAGCACGACTGTCTCCTTGGCTCAATTGACTAGCGATATCGGCTGTTAACCGAAACGTTGGAGGTTAGAGCCCTCCCAAGAGCGGTGCGTCTCTTTTTTTTTCTTCGCGCTGATAGCTTTGGAGAAATGTTCTGACGGCTGTGAGAGTGGAGCACGACTATCTTCGTGGCGCAATTGGCCAGCGCGCTCGGCTGTTAACCAAAAGGTTGTAGGTTCGAGCTCTCCCGGGTGCGGTGTGTCGCTTTTTTTCTTTGCGCTGATACCTTTGAGGAATGTGATGACACTGGTGAGAGTGGAGCACGAGTTTCTCCGTGGCACAGTTGCTAGCGCGTTTGGCTGTTAAACGAAAGGTTGGAGGTTCGAGCTTACCCGGGAGCGGTGTGTCACTTTTTTTTTCTTCGAGCTGATAGCTTTGGAGAAATGTTCTGACGGTGGTGAGAGTGGAGCACGAATATCTACGTGGCGCAATTGGCCAGCGCGCTCGGCTGTTAACCAAAATGTTGGAGGTTCGAGCCCTCCCGAGAGCGGTGTGTCTCGTTTTTTCTACGCGCTGATAGCTTTGGAGAAATGTTCTGACGGTAGTGAGAGTGGAGCACGATTATCTCCGGGGCGCAATTGGCTGTTAAACGAAACGTTGGAGGTAAGAGCCCTCCCGGGGGTGGTGTGTCGCTTTTTTTTCTTTGTGCTGATAGCTTTGCACAAATGTTCTGATGGTGGTGAGAGTGCAGCACGACTGCCTCCGTGGCGCTATTGGCTAGCGCAATCGGCTGTTTACCGAAAGGTTGGAGGTTGGAGCCCTCCCGTGAGCAGGGTATCGCTTTTTTTTGCGCTGATACTTTGAGAAATGTTATGACTGTGGTGAAAGTAGAACACGACTGTCTCCTTGGCGCCATTGGCTAGCGCGTTTGGCTGTTAACACAAGGTTTGGAGGTTCGAGTCCTCCCGGGATCGGTGTGTCGCTTTTTTTCTTTGCGCTGATGCCTTGGAGGAATGTTATGACCGTGGTGAGAGTACAGCACAACCGTCTCCTTGGCGCAATTGGCTAGCGCGATCGGCTGTTAACCAAAAGGTTGGAGGTTCGAGCCCTCCCATGAGCGGTGTGTCGCTTTTTTTCTTTGTGCTGATAGGTTTGGAGAAATGTTTTGATGGTGGTGGGAGTTGAGCACGAATATCTCCGTGGCGCAATTGGCCAGCGCGCTCGGCTGTTAACCAAAACGTTGGAGGTTCGAGCCCTCCCGAGAGCGGTGTGTCTCTTTTTTTTCTTCGCGCTGATAGCTTTGGAGAAATGTTCTGACGGTGGTGAGAGTGGAGCACGACTATTTCCTTGGCGCAATTGGCTAGCGCGTTCGTCTGTTAACCAAAACTTTAGAGGTTCGAGCTCTCCCGGGTTCGGTGTGTCGGTTTTTTTTCTTTGCGCTGATACCTTTGAGGAATGTGATGATAGTGGTGTGAGTGGAGCACGAGTTTCTCCGTGGCACAGTTGGCTAGAGCGTTTGTCTGTTAATTGAAAGTTTGGAGGTTCGAGCTCTCCCGGGAACGGCGTGTCGCTTTTTTTTTGCGCTGATACGTTTGAGGAATGTGATGATAGTGGTGAGAGTGGAGCACGAGTTTCTCCGTGGCACAGTCGGCTAGCGCAATTGGCTGATAACCGAAAGATTGGATGTTCGAGCCCTCTTGGGAGAGGTGTGTCGCTTGTTTCTTTGTGCTGAAAGCTATGGAGAAATGTTCTGACAGTGGTGAGAGTGGAGCACAAGTTTTTCCGTGGCACAGTTGGCTAGCGCGTTCGGCTGTTAAACGAAAGGTTGGAGGTTCGAACCCTCCCGGGGGCGGTGTAACGCTTTTTTTCTTTGCGCTGGTAGCTATGGAGAAATGTTCTGACGGTGGTGAAAGTGGAACATGACTGTCTCCATGGCGCAATTGGCTAGCGCGTTTGGGTGTCAACACAAGGTTTGGAGGTTCGAGCCCTCCCGAGAGTGGTGTGTTGCTTTGTTTCTTCGCGCTGATAGCTTTGGAGAAATGTTCGGAGGGTGGTGAGAGTGGAGCACGACTATCTTCGTGGCGCAATTGGCTAGCGCGATCGGCTGTTAACCAAAAGGTTGTAGGTTCGAGCTCTCCCGGGTGCGGTGTGTCGCTTTTTTTCTTTGCGCTGATACCTTTGAGGAATGTGATGATAGAGGTGAGAGTGGAGCACGAGTTTCTCCGTGGCACAGTTGGCTAGCGCGTTTGGCTGTTAATTGAAAGTTTGGAGGTTCGAGCTCTCCCGGGAGCGGCGTGTCGCTTTTTTTCTTTGCGCAGATACGTTTGAGGAATGTGATGATAGTGGTGAGAGTGGAGCACGAGTTTCTCCATGGCACAGTCGGCTAACGCAATTGGCTGATAACCGAAAGATTGGATGTTCGAGCCCTCCTGGGAGAGGTGTGTCGCTTGTTTCTTTGCGCTGACAGCTATGGAGAAATGTTCTGACAGTGGTGAGAGTGGAGCACGAGTTTCTCCGTGGCACAGTTGGCTAGCGCGATCGGCTGTTAACCGAAATGTTGGAGGTTCGAGTCCTCCCGGGAGTGGTGTGTCGCTTTTTTTCTTTGCGCTGATGCCTTTGAGGAATGTTATGACCGTGGTGAGAGTGGAGCACGACTATCTTCGTGGCGCAATTGGCTAGCGCGATTGGCTGTTAACCGAAAGTTTGGAGGTTCGAGCTCTCCCGGGAGCGGCGTGTCGCTTTTTTTCTTTGCGCTGGTAGCTTTGGAGAAATGTTCTGAGGGTGGTGAGAGTGGAGCACGACTGTCTCCGTGGTGCAATTGGCTAGCGCGAGCGGCTGTTAACCAAAAGGTTGGAGGTTCGAGCCCTCCCGGGAGCGGTGTGTCGCTTGTTTACTTTGCGCTGATAGCTTTGGAGAAATGTTCTGACGGTGGTGAAAGTGGACCACGACTATCTCTGTGGCGCAATTGGCTAGCGCGTTCGGCTGTTAACCAAAACATTAGAGGTTTGAGCCCTCCCGAGGGCGGTGTGTGTCTTTTTTTTTCTTCGCGCTGATAGCTTTGGAGAAATGTTCTGACCGTGGTGAGAGTGGAGCACGACTGTCTCTGTGGCGCAAATGGCTAGCGCGATCGGCTGTTAACCGAAAGGTTGGAGGTTCGAGCTCTCCTGGGAGCAGTGTGTCGCTTTTTTTCTTTGCGCTGATACCTTTGAGGAATGTTATGACCGTGGTGAGAGTAGAGCACGACTGACTCCTTGGCGCAATTGGCTAGCGCGATCGGCTGTAAGCGAAAAGGTTGGAACTTCGAGCCCTCCCGGGAGCGGTGTGTCGTTTTTTTTGCGCTGATAGCTTTGGGGAAATGTTCTGACGGTGGTGAGAGTGGAGCACGAGTTTCTCCGTGGCACAGTTGGCTAGCGCGTTTGGCTGTTAAACGAAAGGTTGGAGGTTCGAGCCCTCCCGGGGGCGGTGTGTCGCTTTTTTTCTTTGCGCTGATACCTTTGAGGAATGTTATGACCGTGGTGAGAGTAGAGCACGACTGTCTCCTTGGCGCAATTGGCTAGCGCGAGCGGCTGGTAATCAAAAGGTTGGATTTTCGAGCCCTCCCATGAGCGGTGTGTCGCTTTTTTTCTTTGCGCTGATAGCTTTGGAGAAATGTTCTGACGGTGGTGAGAGTAGAGTACGACTATCTCCGTGGCGCAATTGGCTAGCGCGTTCGGCTGTTAACCAAAACGTTAGTGCTTCGAGCCCTCCCGAGGGCGGTTTGTCTCTTTTTTTCTTCGCGCTGATAGCTTTGGAGAAATGTTCTGACCGTGGTGAGAGTGAAGCACGACTGTCTCCGTGGCGCTATTAGCTAGCGCAATGGGCTGTTAACCAAAGGTTTGAGGTTCGAGCCTTTCGGGGACCAGTGTGTCGTTTTTTTGCGCTGATAGCTTTAGAGAAATGTTCTGACCGTGGTGAGAGGTGAGCACGACTGTCTCCGTGACGCAATTGGCTAGCGCGATCAGCTGTTAACAAAAAGTGGGAGGTTCGAGCTCTCCCGGGAGCGGTGTGTCGCTTTTTTTCTTCGCGCTGATACCTTTGAGGAATGTGATGACAGTGGTGAGAGTGGAGCACGAGTTTCTCCGTGGCACAGTTGGCTAGCGCGTTTGGCTGTTAAATGAAAGGTTGGAGGTTCGAGCTTTCCCGGGAGCGGTGTGTCACTTTTTTTTCTTCGAGCTGATAGCTTTGGAGAAATGTTCTGACGGTGATGACAGTAGAGCACGACTATCTTCTTGGCGCAATTGGCTAGCGCGATCGGCTGTTAACCGAAATGTTGGAGGCTCGAGTCCTCCCGGGAGCGCTGTGTCTCTTTTTTTTCTTCGCGCTGATAGCTTTGCAGAAATGTTCTGACCGTGGTGAGAGTGGAGCACGACTACCTTCGTGGCGCAATTGGCTAGCGCGATCGGCTGTTAAACGAAAGGTTGGAGGTTCGAGCTTTCCCGGGAGTGGTGTGTCACTTTTTTTCTTCGAGCTGATAGCTTTGGAGAAATGTTCTGACGGTGATGAGAGTAGAGCACGACTATCTCCTTGGCGCAATTGGCTAGCGCGATCGGCTGTTAACCGAAATGTTGGAGGTTCGAGTCCTCCCGGGAGTGGTGTGTCGCTTTTTTTCTTTGCGCTGATGCCTTGGAGGAATGTTATGACCGTGGTGAGAGTTCAGCACAACTGTCTCCTTGGCGCAATTGGCTAGCGCGATCGGCTGTTAACCAAAAGGTTGGAGGTTCGAGCCCTCCCTTGAGCGGTGTGTCGCTTTTTTTCTTTGCGCTGATAGGTTTGGAGAAATGTTCTGACGGTAGTGAGAGTGGAGCACGAATATCTCCGTGGCGCAATTGGCCAGGGCGCTCGGCTGTTAACCGAAACGTTGGAGGTTCGAGCCCTCCCGAGAGCGTTGTGTCTCTTTTTTTTCTTCGCGCTGATAGCTTTGGAGAAATGTTCTGACGGGGGTGAGAGTGGAGCACGACTATCTCCTTGGCGCAATTGGCTAGCGCGTTCGTCTGTTAACCAAAACCTTAGAGGTTCGAGCCCTCCCGAGAGCGCTGTGTCTGTTTTTTTTCTTCGCGCTGATAGCTTTGGAGAAATGTTCTGACCGTGGTGAGAGTGGAGTACGACTATCTTCGTGGCGAGATTGGCTAGCGCGATTGGCTGTTAACCGAAAGTTTGGAGGTTCGAGCTCTCCCGGGAGCGGCGTGTCACTTTTTTTCTTTGCGCTGATGCGTTTGAGGAATGTTCTGACAGTGGTGAGAGTGGAGCACAAGTTTCTCCGTGGCACAGTTGGCTAGCGCGATTGGCTGTTAACCGAAAGGTTGGAGGTTCGAGCTCTCCCGGGAGCAGTGTGTCGCTTTTTTTCTTTGCGCTGATACCTTTGAGGAATGTTATGACCGTGGTGAGAGTAGAGCACGACTGACTCCTTGGCACAATTGGCTAGCGCGATCGGCTTTTAGCCAAAAGGTTGCAAGTTTGAGCCCTCCCGGGAGCGGTGTGTCGTTTTTTTTTGCGCTGATAGCTTTGGGGAAATGTTCTGACGGTGGTGAGAGTGGAGCACGAGTTTCTCCGTGGCACAGTTAGCTAGCGCGTTTGGCTGTTAAACGAAAGGTTGGAGGTTCGAGCCCTCCCGGGGGCGGTGTGTCGCTTTTTTTCTTTGCGCTGATACCTTTGAGGAATGTGATGACAGTGGTGAGAGTGGAGCACGAGTTTCTCCGTGGCACAGTTGGCTAGCGCGTTTGGCTGTTAAATGAAAGGTTGGAGGTTCGAGCTTTCCCGGGAGCGGTGTGTCACTTTTTTTTCTTCGAGCTGATAGCTTTGGAGAAATGTTCTGACGGTGATGAGAGTAGAGCACGACTATCTCCTTGGCGCAATTGGCTAGCGCGATCGGCTGTTAACCGAAATGTTGGAGGCTCGAGTCCTCCCGAGAGCGGTGTGTCTCTTTTTTTTTTCTTCGCGCTGATAGCTTTGGAGAAATGTTCTGACGGTGGTGAAAGTGGAGCACGACTATCTCCTTGGCGCACTTGGCTAGCGCGTTCGTCTGTTAACCAAAACGTTAGAGGTTCGAGCCCTCCCGAGAGCGCTGGGTCTCTTTTTTTTCTTCGCGCTGATAGCTTTGGAGAAATGTTCTGACCGTGGTGAGAGTGGAGCACGACTACCTTCGTGGCGCAATTGGCTAGCGCGATCGGCTGTTAACCGAAAGTTTGGAGGTTCGAGCTCTCCCGGGAGCGGCGTGTCGCTTTTTTTCTTTACGCTGATACGTTTGAGGAATGTGAGGATAGTGGTGAGAGTGGAGCACGAGTTTCTCCGTGGCACAGTCGGGTAGCGCAATTGGCTGATAACCGAAAGATTGGATGTTCGAGCCCTCCTGGGAGAGGTGTGTCGCTTGTTTCTTTGCGCTGACAGCTATGGAGAAATGTTCTGACAGTGGTGAGAGTGGAGCACAAGTTTCTCCTTGGCACAGTTGGCTAGCGCGTTCGGCTGTTAAACGAAAAGTTGGAGGTTGGAACCCTCCCGGGGCGGTGTGTCGCTTTTTTTCTTTGCGCTGGTAGCTTTGGAGAAATGTTCTGAGGGTGGTGAGAGTGGAGCACGACTGTCTCCGTGGCGCAATTGGCTAGCGCGTTTGGCTGTTAGCACAAGGTTTGGAGGTTTGAGCCCTCCCGGGAGTGGTGTGTTGCTTTGTTTCTTCGCGCTGATGCCTTTGAGGAATGTGATGACAGTGGTGAGAGTGGAGCACGAGTTTCTCCATGGCACAGTTGGCTAGCGCGTTTGGCTGTTAAACGAAAGGTTGGAGGTTCGAGCTTTCCCGGGAGCGGTGTGTCACTTTTTTTCTTCGAGCTGATGGCTTTGGAGAAATGTTCTGACGGTGATGAGAGTAGAGCACGACTATCTCCTTGGCGCAATTGGCTAGCGCGATCGGCTGTTAACCAAAAAGTTGGAGGTTCGAGCCCTCCCTTGAGCGGTGTGTCGCTTTTTTTCTTTGCGCTGATAGGTTTGGAGAATCGTTCTGTCGGTGGTGAAAGTGGAGCACGAATATCTCCGTGGCGCAATTGGCTAGCGCGTTCGGCTGTTAACCAAAACGTTAGTGCTTCGAGCCCTCCCGAGGGCGGTTTGTCTCTTTTTTTCTTCGCGCTGATAGCTTTGGAGAAATGTTCTGACCGTGGTGAGAGTGAAGCACGACTGTCTCCGTGGCGCTATTAGCTAGCGCAATCGGCTGTTAACCGAAAGGTTTGAGGTTCGAGCCTTTCGGGGACCAGTGTGTCGTTTTTTTTGCGCTGATAGCTTTAGAGAAATGTTCTGACCGTGGTGAGAGGTGAGCACGACTGTCTCCGTGACGCAATTGGCTAGCGCGATCAGCTGTTAACAAAAAGTGGGAGGTTCGAGCCCTCCTATCAGCGCTTTGTCGCTTTTTGTCTTTGCGCTGATAGCTATGAAGAAATGTTCTGACGGTGGTGAGAGTGGAGCACGACTATCTCCGTGGCGCAATTGGCTAGCACAATCGGCTGTTAACTCGAAAGGTTGGAGGTTCGAGCTCTCCCGGGAGCGGTGTGTCGCTTTTTTTCTTCGCGCTGATACCTTTGAGGAATGTGATGACAGTGGTGAGAGTGGAGCACGAGTTTCTCCGTGGCACAGTTGGCTAGCGCGTTTGGCTGTTAAATGAAAGGTTGGAGGTTCGAGCTTTCCCGGGAGCGGTGTGTCACTTTTTTTTCTTCGAGCTGATAGCTTTGGAGAAATGTTCTGACGGTGATGACAGTAGAGCACGACTATCTTCTTGGCGCAATTGGCTAGCGCGATCGGCTGTTAACCGAAATGTTGGAGGCTCGAGTCCTCCCGGGAGCGCTGTGTCTCTTTTTTTTCTTCGCGCTGATAGCTTTGCAGAAATGTTCTGACCGTGGTGAGAGTGGAGCACGACTACCTTCGTGGCGCAATTGGCTAGCGCGATCGGCTGTTAAACGAAAGGTTGGAGGTTCGAGCTTTCCCGGGAGTGGTGTGTCACTTTTTTTCTTCGAGCTGATAGCTTTGGAGAAATGTTCTGACGGTGATGAGAGTAGAGCACGACTATCTCCTTGGCGCAATTGGCTAGCGCGATCGGCTGTTAACCGAAATGTTGGAGGTTCGAGTCCTCCCGGGAGTGGTGTGTCGCTTTTTTTCTTTGCGCTGATGCCTTGGAGGAATGTTATGACCGTGGTGAGAGTTCAGCACAACTGTCTCCTTGGCGCAATTGGCTAGCGCGATCGGCTGTTAACCAAAAGGTTGGAGGTTCGAGCCCTCCCTTGAGCGGTGTGTCGCTTTTTTTCTTTGCGCTGATAGGTTTGGAGAAATGTTCTGACGGTAGTGAGAGTGGAGCACGAATATCTCCGTGGCGCAATTGGCCAGGGCGCTCGGCTGTTAACCGAAACGTTGGAGGTTCGAGCCCTCCCGAGAGCGTTGTGTCTCTTTTTTTTTCTTCGCGCTGATAGCTTTGGAGAAATGTTCTGACGGGGGTGAGAGTGGAGCACGACTATCTCCTTGGCGCAATTGGCTAGCGCGTTCGTCTGTTAACCAAAACCTTAGAGGTTCGAGCCCTCCCGAGAGCGCTGTGTCTCTTTTTTTTCTTCGCGCTGATAGCTTTGGAGAAATGTTCTGACCGTGGTGAGATTGGAGCACGACTATCTTCGTGGCGAGATTGGCTAGCGCGATTGGCTGTTAACCGAAAGTTTGGAGGTTCGAGCTCTCCCGGGAGCGGCGTGTCACTTTTTTTCTTTGCGCTGATACGTTTGAGGAATGTTCTGACAGTGGTGAGAGTGGAGCACAAGTTTCTCCGTGGCACAGTTGGCTAGCGCGATTGGCTGTTAACCGAAAGGTTGGAGGTTCGAGCTCTCCCGGGAGCAGTGTGTCGCTTTTTTTCTTTGCGCTGATACCTTTGAGGAATGTTATGACCGTGGTGAGAGTAGAGCACGACTGACTCCTTGGCACAATTGGCTAGCGCGATCGGCTGTTAGCCAAAAGGTTGCAAGTTTGAGCCCTCCCGGGAGCGGTGTGTCGTTTTTTTTTTGCGCTGATAGCTTTGGGGAAATGTTCTGACGGTGGTGAGAGTGGAGCACGAGTTTCTCCGTGGCACAGTTAGCTAGCGCGTTTGGCTGTTAAACGAAAGGTTGGAGGTTCGAGCCCTCCCGGGGGCGGTGTGTCGCTTTTTTTGTTTGCGCTGATACCTTTAAGGAATGTGATGACAGTGGTGAGAGTGGAGCACGAGTTTCTCCGTGGCACAGTTGGCTAGCGCGTTTGGCTGTTAAATGAAAGGTTGGAGGTTCGAGCTTTCCCGGGAGCGGTGTGTCACTTTTTTTTCTTCGAGCTGATAGCTTTGGAGAAATGTTCTGACGGTGATGAGAGTAGAGCACGACTATCTCCTTGGCGCAATTGGCTAGCGCGATCGGCTGTTAACCGAAATGTTGGAGGCTCGAGTCCTCCCGAGAGCGGTGTGTCTCTTTTTTTTTTCTTCGCGCTGATAGCTTTGGAGAAATGTTCTGACGGTGGTGAAAGTGGAGCACGACTATCTCCTTGGCGCACTTGGCTAGCGCGTTCGTCTGTTAACCAAAACGTTAGAGGTTCGAGCCCTCCCGAGAGCGCTGTGTCTCTTTTTTTTTCTTCGCGCTGATAGCTTTGGAGAAATGTTCTGACCGTGGTGAGAGTGGAGCACGACTACCTTCGTGGCGCAATTGGCTAGCGCGATCGGCTGTTAACCGAAAGTTTGGAGGTTCGAGCTCTCCCGGGAGCGGCGTGTCGCTTTTTTTCTTTGCGCTGATACGTTTGAGGAATGTTATGACCGTGGTGAGAGTACAGCACAACTGTCTCCTTGGCGCAATTGGCTAGCGCGATCGGCTGTTAACCAAAAGGTTGGAGGTTCGAGCCCTCCCGAGAGCGGTGTGTCTCTTTTTTTTCTTCGCGCTGATAGCTTTGGAGAAATGTTCTGACGGTGGTGAAAGTGGAGCACGACTATCTCCTTGGCGCACTTGGCTAGCGCGTTCGTCTGTTAACCAAAACGTTAGAGGTTCGAGCCCTCCCGAGAGCGCTGTGTCTCTTTTTTTTTCTTCGCGCTGATAGCTTTGGAGAAATGTTCTGACCGTGGTGAGAGTGGAGCACGACTACCTTCGTGGCGCAATTGGCTAGCGCGATCGGCTGTTAACCGAAAGTTTGGAGGTTCGAGCTCTCCCGGGAGCGGCGTGTCGCTTTTTTTCTTTACGCTGATACGTTTGAGGAATGTGAGGATAGTGGTGAGAGTGGAGCACGAGTTTCTCCGTGGCACAGTCGGGTAGCGCAATTGGCTGATAACCGAAAGATTGGATGTTCGAGCCCTCCTGGGAGAGGTGTGTCGCTTGTTTCTTTGCGCTGACAGCTATGGAGAAATGTTCTGACAGTGGTGAGAGTGGAGCACAAGTTTCTCCTTGGCACAGTTGGCTAGCGCGTTCGGCTGTTAAACGAAAAGTTGGAGGTTGGAACCCTCCCGGGGCGGTGTGTCGCTTTTTTTCTTTGCGCTGGTAGCTTTGGAGAAATGTTCTGAGGGTGGTGAGAGTGGAGCACGACTGTCTCCGTGGCACAGTTGGCTAGCGCGTTTGGCTGTTAATTGAAAGTTTGTAGGTTCGAGCTCTCCCGGGTGCGGTGTGTCTCTTTTTTTCTTTGCGCTGATACCTTTGAGGAATGTGATGACAGTGGTTAGAGTGGAGCACAAGTTTCTCCGTGGCACAGTTGGCTAGCGCGTTTGGCTGTTAAACGAAAGGTTGGAGGTTCGAGCTTTCCCGGGAGCGGTGTGTCACTTTTTTTCTTCGAGCTGATAGCTTTGGAGAAATGTTCTGACGGTGATGAGAGTAGAGCACGACTATCTCCTTGGCGCAATTGGCTAGCGCGATCGGCTGTTAACCAAAAGGTTGGAGGTTCAAGCCCTCCCTTGAGCGGTGTGTCGCTTTATTCTTTGCGCTGATAGGTTTGGAGAAATGTTCTGACGGTGGGGAGAGTGGAGCACGAATATCTCCGTGGGGCAATTGGCCAGCGCGCTCGGCTGTTAACCAAAACGTTGGAGGTTCGAGCCCTCCCGAGAGCAGTGTGTCGCTTTTTTTCTTTGCGCTGATAGGTTTGGAGAAATGTTCTGACGGTGGTGAGAGTGGAGCACGAATATCTCCGTGGCACAATTGGCCAACGCGCTCGGCTGTTAACCAAAACGTTGGAGGTTCGAGCCCTCCCGAGAGTGGTGTGTCTCTTTTTTTTCTTCGCGCTGATAGCTTTGGAGAAATTTTCTGACGGTAGTGAGAGTGGAGCACGACTATCTCCTTGGCGCAATTGGCTAGCGCGTTCGTCTGTTAACCAAATTGTTAGAGGTTCGAGCCCTCCCGAGAGCGCTGTCTCTCTTTTTTTTTCTTCGCGCTGATAGCTTTGGAGATATGTTCTGACCGTGGTGAGAGTGGAGCACGACTATCTTCGTGGCGCAATTGGCTAGCGCGATTGGCTGTTAACCGAAAGTTTGGAGGTTCGAGCTCTCCCGGGAGCGGCATGTCGCTTTTTTTCTTTGCGCTGATACGTTTGAGGAATGTTCTGACAGTGGTGAGAGTGGAGCACAAGTTTCTCCGTGGCACAGTTGGCTAGCGCGTTCGGCTGTTAAACGAAAGGTTGGAGGTTCGAACCCTCCCGGGGGCGGTGTGTCGCTTTTTTTCTTTGCGCTGGTAGCTTTGGAGAAATGTTCTGAGGGTGGTGAGAGTGGAGCACGACTGTCTCTGTGGCGCAATTGGCTAGCGCGAGCGGCTGTTAACCAAAAGGTTGGAGGTTCGAGCCCTCCCGGGAGCGGTGTGTCGTTTTTTTGCGCTGATAGCTTTGGGGAAATGTTCTGACGGTGGTGAGAGTGGAGCACGAGTTTCTCCGTGGCACAGTTGGCTAGCGCGTTTGGCTGTTAAACGAAAGGTTGGAGGTTCGAGCCCTCCCGGGGGCAGTGTGTCGCTTTTTTTCTTTGCGCTGATACCTTTGAGGAATGTGATGACAGTGGTGAGAGTGGAGCACGAGTTTCTCCGTGGCACAGTTGGCTAGCGCGTTTAGCTGGTAAACGAAAGGTTGGAGGTTCGAGCTTTCCCGGGAGCGGTGTGTCACTTTTTTTCTTCGAGCTGATAGCTTTGGAGAAATGTTCTGACGGTGATGAGAGTAGAGCACGACTATCTCCTTGGCGCAATTGGCTAGCGCGATCGGCTGTTAACCGAAATGTTGGAGGTTCGTGTCCTCCCGGGAGTGGTGTGTTTGGTTTATTTCTTTGCGCTGATGCCTTTGAGGAATGTTATGACCGTGGTGAGAGTACAGCACAACAGTCTCCTTCGCGGAATTGGCTAGCGCGATCGGCTGTTAACCAAAAGGTTGGAGGTTCGAGCCCTCCCTTGAGCGGTGTGTCGCTTTTTTTCTTTGCGCTGATAGGTTTGGAGAAATGTTCTGACGGTGGTGAGAGTGGAGCACGAATATCTCCGTGGTGCAATTGGCCAGCGCGCTCGGCTGTTAACCAAAACGTTGGAGGTTCGAGCCCTCCCGAGAGCGGTGTGTCAGTTTTTTTTTCTTCGCGCTGATAGCTTTGGAGAAATGTTCTGACGGTGGTGAGAGTGGAGCACGACTATCTCCTTTGCGCAATTGGCTAGAGCGTTCGTCTGTTAACCAAATCGTTAGAGGTTCGAGCCCTCCCGAGAGCGCTGTGTCTCTTTTTTTTCTTCGCGCTGATAGCTTTGGAGAAATGTTCTGACCGTGGTGAAAGTGGAGCACGACTATCTTCGTGGCGCAATTGGCTAGCGCGATCAGCTGTTAACCGAAAGTTTGGAGGTTCGAGCTCTCCCGGGAGCGGCGTGTCGCTTTTTTTCTTTGCGCTGATACGTTTGAGGAATGTTCTGACAGTGGTGAGAGTGGAGCACAAGTTTCTCCGTGGCACAGTTGGCTAGCGCGTTCGGCTGTTAAACGAAAGGTTGGAGGTTCGAACCCTCTCAGGGCGGTGTGTCGCTTTTTTTCTTTGCGCTGGTAGCTTTGGAGAAATGTTCTGAGGGTGGTGAGAGTGGAGCACAAGTTTCTCCGTGGCACAGTTGGCTAGCACATTCGGCTGTTAAACGAAAGGTTGGAGGTTCGAACCCTCCCGGGGCAGTGTGTCGCTTTTTTTCTTTGCGCTGGTAGCTTTGGAGAAATGTTCTGAGGGTGGTGAGAGTGGAGCACGACTTTCTCCGTGTCGCAATTGGCTAGCGCGAGCGGCTGTTAACCAAAAGGTTGGAGGTTCGAGCCCTCCTGGGAGGTGTGTCGCTTTTTTACTTTGCGCTGATAGCTTTGGAGAAATGTTCTGACGGTGGTGAAAGTGGAACATGACTGTCTCCATGGCGCAATTGGCTAGCGCGTTTGGCTGTTAACACAAGGTTTGGAGGTTCGAGCCCTCCCGGGAGTGGTGTGTTGCTTTGTTTCTTCGCGCTGATAGCTTTGGAGAAATGTTCGGAGGGTGGTGAGAGTGAAGCACGACTGTCTCCTTGGCTCAATTGACTAGCGATATCGGCTGTTAACCGAAACGTTGGAGGTTAGAGCCCTCCCGAGAGCGGTGCGTCTCTTTTTTTTTCTTCGCGCTGATAGCTTTGGAGAAATGTTCTGACGGCTGTGAGAGTGGAGCACGACTATCTTCGTGGCGCAATTGGCCAGCGCGCTCGGCTGTTAACCAAAAGGTTGTAGGTTCGAGCTCTCCCGGGTGCGGTGTGTCGCTTTTTTTCTTTGCGCTGATACCTTTGAGGAATGTGATGACACTGGTGAGAGTGGAGCACGAGTTTCTCCGTGGCACAGTTGCTAGCGCGTTTGGCTGTTAAACGAAAGGTTGGAGGTTCGAGCTTACCCGGGAGCGGTGTGTCACTTTTTTTTTCTTCGAGCTGATAGCTTTGGAGAAATGTTCTGACGGTGGTGAGAGTGGAGCACGAATATCTACGTGGCGCAATTGGCCAGCGCGCTCGGCTGTTAACCAAAATGTTGGAGGTTCGAGCCCTCCCGAGAGCGGTGTGTCTCGTTTTTTCTACTCGCTGATAGCTTTGGAGAAATGTTCTGACGGTAGTGAGAGTGGAGCACGATTATCTCCGGGGCGCAATTGGCTGTTAAACGAAACGTTGGAGGTAAGAGCCCTCCCGGGGGTGGTGTGTCGCTTTTTTTTCTTTGTGCTGATAGCTTTGCACAAATGTTCTGATGGTGGTGAGAGTGCAGCACGACTGCCTCCGTGGCGCTATTGGCTAGCGCAATCGGCTGTTTACCGAAAGGTTGGAGGTTGGAGCCCTCCCGTGAGCGGGGTATCGCTTTTTTTTGCGCTGATACTTTGAGAAATGTTATGACTGTGGTGAAAGTAGAACACGACTGTCTCCTTGGCGCCATTGGCTAGCGCGTTTGGCTGTTAACACAAGGTTTGGAGGTTCGAGTCCTCCCGGGAGTGGTGTGTCGCTTTTTTTCTTTGCGCTGATGCCTTGGAGGAATGTTATGACCGTGGTGAGAGTACAGCACAACCGTCTCCTTGGCGCAATTGGCTAGCGCGATCGGCTGTTTGCCGAAAGGTTGGAAGTTGGAGCCCTCCCGGGAGCGGCGTGTCGCTTTTTTCTTTGCGCTGACGGCTATGAAGAAATGTTCTGACGGTGGTAAGAGTGGAGCACGACTATCTCCTTGGCGCAATTGGCTAGCATGTTCGTCTGTTAACCAAAACGTGAGAGGTTCTAGCCCTCCCGAGAGCGCTGTGTCTTTTTTTTTCTTCGCGCTGATAGCTTTGGAGAATTGTTCTGACCGTGGTGAGAGTGGAGCACGACTATCTTCGTGGCGCAATTGGTTAGCGCGATCGGCTGTTAACCGAAAGTTTGGAGGTTTGAGCTCTCCCGGGAGCGGTGTGTCGCTTTTTTTCTTTGCGCTGATACGTTTGAGGAATGTGATGATAGTGGTGAGAGTGGAGCACGAGTTTCTCCGTGGCACAGTCGGCTAGCGCAATCGGCTGTTGACCGAAAGATTGGATGTTCGAGCCCTCCTGGGAGAGGTGTGTCGCTTGTTTCTTTGCGCTGACAGCTATGGAGAAATGTTCAGACGGTGGTGAGAGTGGAGCACAAGTTTCTCCATGGCACAGGTGGCTAGCGCGTTCGGCTGGAAAACGAAAGGTTGGAGGTTCGAACCCTCCCGGGGGCGGTGTGTCGCTTTTTTTCTTTGCGCTGATAGCTTTGGAGAAATGTTCTGAGGGTGGTGAGAGTGGAGCACGACTGTCTCCGTGGCGCAATTGGCTAGCGCGATCAGCTGTTAACCGAAAGTTTGGAGGTTCGAGCTCTCCCGGGAGCGGCGTGTCGCTTTTTTTCTTTGCGCTGATACGTTTGAGGAATGTTCTGACAGTGGTGAGAGTGGAGCACAAGTTTCTCCGTGGCACAGTTGGCTAGCGCGTTCGGCTGTTAAACGAAAGGTTGGAGGTTCGAACCCTCTCAGGGCGGTGTGTCGCTTTTTTTCTTTGCGCTGGTAGCTTTGGAGAAATGTTCTGAGGGTGGTGAGAGTGGAGCACATGTTTCTCCGTGGCACAGTTGGCTAGCACATTCGGCTGTTAAACGAAAGGTTGGAGGTTCGAGCCCTCCCATGAGCGGTGTGTCGCTTTTTTTCTTTGCGCTGATAGCTTTGGAGAAATGTTCTGACGGTGGTGATAGTGGAGCACGACTATCTCCTTGGGGCAATTGGCTAGCGCGTTCGTCTGTTAACGAAAACTTTAGAGGTTCGAGCTCTCCCTGGTGCGGTGTGTCGCTTTTTTTTCTTTGCGCTGATACCTTTGAGGAATGTGATGATAGTGGTTAGAGTGGAGCACGAGTTTCTCCGTGGCACAGTTGGCTAGCGCGTTTGGCTGTTAAACGAAAGGTTGGAGGTTCGAGCTTTCCCGGGAGCGGTGTGTCACTTTTTTTCTTCGAGCTGATAGCTTTGGAGAAATGTTCTGACGGTGATGAGAGTAGAGCACGACCATCTCCTTGGCGCAATTGGCTAGCGCGATCGGCTGTTAACCGAAATGTTGGAGGTTCGAGTCCTCCCGGGAGTGGTGTGTCGCTTTTTTTCTTTGCGCTGATGCCTTTGAGGAATGTTATGACCAAGGTGAGAGTACAGCACAACTGTTTTCTGGGCGCAATTGGCTAGCGCGATCGGCTGTTAACCAAAAGGTTGGAGGTTCGAGCCCTCCCTTGAGCGCTGTGTCGCTTTTTTTCTTTGCGCTGATAGGTTTGGAGAAATGTTCTGACGGTGGTGAGAGTGGAGCACGAATATCTCCGTGGCGCAATTGGCCAGCGCGCTCGGCTGTTATCCAAAACGTTGGAGGTTCGAACCCTCCCGAGAGCAGTGTGTCTCTTTTTTTTCTTCGCGCTGATAGCTTTGGAGAAATGTTCTGACGGTGGTGAGAGTGGAGCACGACTATCTCCTTGGCGCAATTGGCTAGCGCGTTTGTCTGTTAACCAAAACGTTAGAGGTTCGAGCCCTCCCGAGAGCGCTGTGTCTCTTTTTTTTCTTCGCGCTGATAGCTTTGGAGAAATGTTCTGACCGTGGTGAGAGTGGAGCACGACTATCCTCGTGGCGCAATTGGCTAGCGCGATCGGCTGTTAACCGAAAGTTTGGAGGTTCGAGCTCTCCCGGGAGCGGCGTGTCGCTTTTTTTCTTTGCGCTGATACGTTTGAGGAATGTGATGATATTGGTGAGAGTGGAGCACGAGTTTCTCCGTGGCAGAGTTGGTTAGCGCGTTTGGCTGTTAAACGAAAGGCTGGAGGTTAGAGTCCTCCCGGGGGCGGTGTGTCGCTTTTTTTTTCTTTGTGCTGATAGCTTTGAATAAATGTTCTGATGGTGGTGAGAGTGCAGCACGACTGCCTCCGTGGCGCTATTGGCTAGCGCAATCGGCTGTTAACCGAAAGGTTGGATGTTCGAGCCCTCCCGGGGGCGGTGTGTCGTTTTTGTTTCTTCGCGCTGATAGCTTTGGAGAAATGTCCTGACCGTGGTGAGAGTGGGGCACGACTGTCTCCATGGTGCTATTGGCTAGCGCAATCGGCTGTTAACCGAAAGGTTGGATGTTCGAGCCCTCCCGGGAGAGGTGTGTCGCTTGTTTCTTTGCACTGACAGCTATGAAGAATTGTTTCGACGGTGGTGAGAGTGGAGCACGACTGTCTCCGTGGCGCATTTGGCTAGCGCGATCGGCTGTTTACCGAAAGGTTGGAGGTTAGAGCCCTCCCGGGAGTGGCGTGTGGCTTTTTTCTTTGTGCTGATAGCTTTGGAGAAATGTTCCAACGGTGGTGAGAGTGGAACACGACTGTCTCCATGGCGCAATCAGCTAGCGCGTTCGGCAGTTACCCAAGGTTTGAAGGTTCGAGCCCTCCCGGGAGTGGTGCGTTGCTTTTTTTCCTTGCGCTGATAGCTTTGGAGAAATGTTCTGAGGGTGGTGAGAGTGGAGCACGACTGTCTCCGTGGTGCAATTGGCTAGCGCAATCGGCTGTTAACCGAAAGGTTTGAGGTTAGAGTCCCCACATGAGCGGTGTGTCGCTTTTTTTTTCTTTGATCTGATAGCTTTGGAGAAATGTTCTGACGGTGGCGAGAGTGGAGCACGACTATCTCTGTGGCGCAAGTGGCTAGCGCGTTCGGCTGTTAACCAAAACGTTAGAGGTTCGGGCCCTCCCGAGGGCGGTGTGTCAATTTTTTCTTCTTCCTGCTGATAGCTTCGGAGAAATGTTCTGACCGTGGTGAGAGTGGTGTTTCAGAAGGACCAGAGAGACCGCATAACCGATACGTCTTCGGTTTACTGTTGACAGAACAAAAAAAAATGTGCAGAGCGTGACCCTGGCTGCTTCTTCTTCCTCGCCTCCGAGCTCCATCTTCAAATCTGTTTTCTACATCTTCCCGCCGGCCAGATTCAACCGAAGCAACCTTCGAGAGAATACAACAGTTGAATCGGCCTCTTGACTAATTTTCCTTCAGGTGTACGAAGCAAGCATGTTCTCACTAGTCCATCCTTGCCTGGAAAAATCTTTTCGATCTTGCAGAGTTTCCACCGAGTTCTTTTTCGCGCTTCTCCAAGCAGAAGTACATCTCCTTCTTGTACATTTGCGTGACGCTCTGTTTTTCTGCTGGCACACTTAAGCTCCCTCAGGTACTCCTTTTTCCATCTGGTCCACCATGTTATCATAGCCTGTTTTCTTGCACTCCAGTAATTCAGCAAACTGTATTCTCCGAGTCTGTTTTCTTCCTGCTTGTTCATTGCTTGCCTGCCTCCTATAACGTCCGCCGGTGTGATGGGTTGTGGCTCGTTAGGATCGTCATACACATAAGTGAGAGGCCGGTTGTTAAGTACTCCTTCTGCTTCAACAACCACAGTCCGTAGTTCTTCTTCATCCAAAAGTCGAGCACCTATAGTTTTTGCCATGGATGTCTTAAAGCTTCTGATCAGTCTTTCATAAAATCGTCCCCACCATGGAGCTAACTCTACAATAAACTTCCATTTTATTTTCAGGTTACTGGTATACTGTTGAACCCTTTCATCTTCCATCTTTAATATCTTGTTCATCTCTTTCTCAAATTTTTTGAATGCTCTTGCATTATCACTGTAAATAGTTGTACACAATCCTCTTCTAGCTACGAATCTTCGGAATGCTTGTATAAACGCTTCTGATGACATCCTCTTGACCAACTCCAGTTGTATGGCTCTTGTTACTGCACACCTAAATATCACAATGTAAAACTTTGTAACTTTTCCGCCTTTCTCCTCTCGAGCATTTAGCGGTCCAGCAAAGTCTATACCAACAGTGTCGAATGGCCTCGTCTGTGTAATCCTGTCAGCTGGTAGAGGTGGAATTTCTTGTGCCATTGGTCTAGAATTGAATCTCCTACATGTGATGCATTTCTTTATCACATATTTCACCATTTGTCGGGCACGCAGAATCCAAAACTTCGTTCTTAGATGTGTCAATGTTGCCGCAACGCCACCGTGCATTGTTACTTGATGCGCGTTTAGAACTAGGAGTTCTGAAAAGTGACTTTCTCTTGGTAAAATAATAGGATGCTTCTCATCAAAGCTCAAATCACTCCACTGAAGCCTCCCTTTTACTCTCAGGACACCTTGATCATCTTCGAAGATGTTCGTGCCGTACAGATTCATGTTGTCATATATTCGTGTCACTGCATTTTTTAGCGTTTTCTGCTCCTGCTTTATCAGCACAAACTCTGCCTTGTCCAATTCTTCTCTTGTCAGCGAACCTGTTTTCCTTTCTTTTCGTCGGTTTCCTATATAACGCATCACCCACGCGGTAACTCGTAACGCTTTCTTGTATGATCCAAATCTGCTCACATCAATTATCTTTTCTTCACTCGTGGTGGTAGTTAAGCATGCCACTGTCTTTTCTTCGTCTTTGTTGTCATCACTGTCCGATTCATGCGTGATGTCATAATCAGGGCTTTGTTTTTCATTCTTGATCCACGTGGGGCCTTTCCACCATAATTCACTGTCCAGCAAACGTTTCATCTTCATCCCCCTTGTCATAAAATCCGCAGGATTTTCATCACTTTTAACATAACCCCATTGACTCTCATTGGACTTGCTCTTAATTTCTGCTGCGCGGTTGCGAACAAACAGATCTTTCGTCTTGTTTGACTTTATCCAGCATAACACAATTTGAGAGTCAGTCCAGAATTTCACATTCCTCAGTTTCCTGATGAAATTCTCGGTTATATGACTGGCCAATCTGACTGATATTGTGGCCGCCAACAACTCCAATCTTGTTAGTGTGATCTTTTTGATTGGAGCGACTCTACCCTTTGCAATGATTAAATTTGCTTCATTGCTTCCATCGGAGTATTCTGTTACAATGTATGCTACTGCTCCATATGCCATTGGACTCGCATCGGAGAACACGTGCAGAGTCGATGCTTTCACTTCAGCTTGTCTGTTGTCATAGCATCTGTTAACGGTGAAGTCATCTAAGTGCTGAAGCTCCTCCGACCAGTCCTTCCAAGTTGATCTATGCTGGCTTGGTAACGGGTCATCCCATTTCAGTTTATCCATCCAAATTTTTTGCAGCAATATTTTTGCTCTGACTGAAAATGGTGTCAAAAAACCTAAAGGGTCATATAGCTTTGCCGTGTCCTGCAAAACCTGTCTTTTTGAGAGTTGTCTCGTGTCCTTGTCATTTCGCCATGTAGTGTCGGGAAAGCTCAACACGTCGTCTACGAAATTCCATTTCAGTCCCAAAATCTTGATTTGTCCCTCTTTTCTTATCCCTCGATCCAGATCCTCTCCTTCTTCATCAAAGTGTTTTCTTAGCTCGGCGTCATTTGAAATCCATTTTCTTAAATTCATTCCCGCATAGCGAAAAATATCTCGTGCTTTTTTGTATATCTTTGTCGATGTCGAGTATTCGTCGGCTCCTAGTAAAACGTCATCGACGTAGATTCCTTTCCGGAGTTGCGCCACAACTGCAGGATATTTTTCTTCGAATTTATCCAAATGTCGATGAATCGTGGCCGCTAGAAGGAAGCTACTTGGTGTAGTTCCGAAAGTAACCCTCGTCATCCTCCACGTTTTTATCTTCGGGGTTGGCATATCTTCGCTGGGTATTCTTTCCCACCATATGAATCGCAGTGCGTCTCGGTCATTTTCATGTATCTTGATCTGCAGGAATGCTTTTTCCACGTCGGCTGACATAGCGATCTTGTGATGTCGAAAGTTCATCAGCAAGCTTGTGATGTCGGGGTTTAGGTTTGGCCCCTTTTCCAAGTTGTCATTTAAGGATTCACCTGGATTCTGGCTTGACGATGCGTCAAAGACGATCCGTATTTTTGTCGTTGTTCGGTCCTTCTTGATTACTGCTTGATGCGGCATGTAGTATACAAATTTGTTCTGTATATCGGATCCAGCATCTTCTTCGACGTTTTCTGCTATTTCTTGCTCAAAGTACTCTCGAATAGCTTTGTCATAGGCTAGGAGTTCATCTTTATCCTTGCATAATTTTTTGGTCACCTGCATAAGCCTCTTCTCTGCAATGGTGGTGTTGTCGTCCAATGTCACGTTTTCCTTCCATGGTAGCCGCACTTGGTATCTTCCTGCCTTGAACTCCATTGTTTGTCGGACGTAGTCTAGCACATGTTCATCGTTCATCTTTGTTGCTGGGTTCTCCTTGATGCCCATGTTTTCCAAGTCCCAGAATCTCTGCAGTTGGTCCGCAGTCGTGTCCGACTTGGCACTGACCTTGAGTACCATAACCGTCGATGATTTCAGCGGCACACAATGAAGTCCTACAGGACCTTGGACCGTCCATCCCAATATTGTTTCTATTGCCATTACTTTTGGATGAATCTCGCAAATGCGACCAGTGACGACAGTCCAGTAATAATCTGCTCCAATTAATATAGAAGTTTCCATATTTTTTCTTTCTTTGTCCTTCTTCTGGTTGTCATCAGCCAAACGAATTCCCATCGATCTTGCTCTTTCGTATATTGTCAATGGTGGCGATGGTAGCACGTCACAGGATATAACTTCTATCTCCAGTGCCTCAATCGTGACTGGCTCCGAGATGGTATCCTTCCTCACGCTGACCTCGACGACTTTCATGTCTAGTTCCATCTCTCCTCCTCCAAATGATCCTACAGTAATCCTTTCGGATCTTTTTACCTTGCACGCTAGTTTTCTTGACAAGCTTTTGAGGATGAATGTCCTCTGACTCCCGTTGTCCAGCAGAATCCGTGCGTAGCACCCGCTGCCTTCTCCCTCCGTCCACGAAAAGGCTGTCTGCAGTAGTATGCACTTCTGTTCATCAGACTGCTGTGCGTGCATGTTGCAGGACTTGCTGGTGTCTAACCGGTCAGGTGGCGCGCTTTTAAGCACTTGCTCAACATCCCCGCTTTGCTGCTGTGTTGACTTTCCTGCAGGCGTACGTGGTCGACACATGGATGTCGCGTGCCTTCCCTTGCATGTTTTGCAGCGTACGTTAGCACGGCATATCTTCGCCGTGTGGTGAGGTCTGGTGCATCTGAAGCACCTTCGTTCCTGTTGCAAGGCTTCTTTCTTTTGTTGCATACTAATGCTTCTTCTGCAATCTTCCGTGTAGTGTCCAGTCATCTCACAAAAGATGCATTTTTTCATCGAGGTGCTTTGAAGCGTAGATGTTCTAGTCCGCCTCATACTGTGCGGTGACTGGGTCACGTCGTATTTTTCCTCTCGAGTTTCTTCTCTGCTGCGTATATATATGTTTAAAAACTCCATAATTTCTTTCAAACTGCTCGTGCTGTTTCTTGACGCTGAGTTCGATTCCGTAGCTGCTGGTCTGTTGTCACCTTTCTTTAACTCCTTCATCTTCATCTCAATCCTCATATCCACCGGTAGCGCAGATTTTACAACAGGAGCTATCACTGTGGCGTAACTATCCATTTCCACTCCTAACGACTGCAGTGCTCGTGTGTTCACTTGCAACTTTTGGAAGAGTTTCTTCAACCCATCTACATCTTTAGGACTCTTCACTGCTTCCAAATTTGCAAGCTCTTTTATGTAGTTCTCTTTTAAATTATCTTCTCGTCCGAAGGTTTCTTTCAAAAGAGCGACTGCATGCTCGTAATTCTGATCAGAAAACTGCAAGCCTTCTATGAGGGAAGCAGCCTGCCCGCTCAGAGACGCCAGAAGATAATTAAATTTTTGATTCTTCGGCATATTCACTCTGTTATGCACCGATGTCTCGAACTGATGCCAAAACCTTGGCCATGCTGTTTTTTTCCCATCAAACTTGATCATTTCAAGGCGTGGCAACTTAACAAGCTCTTGCGTCTCCGAGATTTGGTCAGTACCTTGCACTGAACTCGCCTGTTCTGTGACTATTCTCGTAGTCAGTTGCGTCGCTTGTTCTAACTCGCGTAATCGCTCCTCAATTTTTGTCGTTGCAGCGACGATCTTCATCTCATAATGCAAAACTCTTTCAAATTCTGCCTCCGCGCTGTCTTCTTCAATGAACGGTTCTATCTGTTCGTTAACTTGTCTTAGCGTCTGTGACACGCTCTTCATCTGGTTTAGAAGCGTCATAAGTTGCGCTCGATCGGCGTCTTCTTCTATCTTCTTATCGATTTCGCTCGTAAGCGTCGTCACATTTGCTCGAAGCGTCTTCCGCTTCTTCGATAGGACCTCTTTATTCATGCCTAAAACGTGTTGAAAGAGCTCTTGCCTTTTTTATGTGCGTCGCCAACAGTCGTCGGTCGTGGTCCTTCTCTCGACGGTTAGTCCTTGAGCCAGACGCCACTGCTTCGTTCTTCAACCCGTTGTTGCGAATGGGGTTGAAGTCTCTGCGTCTGTCTTCAGATCAATCCTGGTCACGGCACCATGTTTCAGAAGGACCAGAGAGACCGCATAACCGATACGTCTTCGGTTTATTGTTGACAGAACAAAAAAAAAATGTGCAGAGCGTGACCCTGGCTGCTTCTTCTTCCTCGCCTCCGAGCTCCATCTTCAAATCTGTTTTCTACAAGTGGAGCACGACTGTCTCCGTGGCGCTTTTAGCTAGCGCGATCAGCTGGTAACCGAAAACGTTGGAGGTTCGAGCTCCTTCGGGAGCGGTGTGTCGCTTTTTTTCTTTGCGCTGATACCTTTGAGGAACGTTATGATCGTGGTTGGTGAGAGCACACCATGACTGCCTCCTTGGTGCAATTCGCTAGCGCGATCGGCTGTTAACCAAAAAGTTGGAGGTTCGAGCCCTCTCATGAGCGGTGTGTCGCTTTTTTTCTTTGCGCTGATACCTTTGAGAAATGTTATGACAGTGGTGAGAGTGGAGCACGAGTTTCTCCGTGGCACAGTTGGCTAGCGCGTTTGGCTGGTAAACGAAAGGCTGGAGGTTCGAGCCTTCCCGGGGGCGGTGTGTCGCTTTTTTTTTCTTTGTGCTGATAGCTTTGGAGAAATGTTCTGACTGTGGTGAGAGTGCAGCACAACTGTCTCCGTGTCGCTATTGGCTAGCGCAATCGGCTGTTAACCGAAAGGTTGTATGTTCGAGCCCTCCCGGGGGCGGTGTGTAGCTTTTTTTTCGCGCTGATAGCTCTGGAGAAATGTTCTGACCTTGGTGAGAGTGGATCAAGACTGTCTCCGTGCGCAATGGACTAGCGCGATCGGCTGTTAACCGAAAGGTTGGAGGTTGAGCCCGGCCGGGAGCGGTGTGTTGCTTTTTTTCCTTTGCGCTGATACCATTGGAGAAATTTTCTGACCAAGGTGAGAGTGGAGCACGACTGTCTCCGTGACGCAATTGGCTAGCGCGTTCAGCTGTTAACCAAAATGTTGGAGGTTCGACCCCTCCCGATAGCGGTGTGTGTCTTTTTTTTCTTCGCGCTGATAGCTTTCGAGAAATGTTCTGACGGTGGTGAGAGTGGAGCGTGAGTTTCTCCGTGGTGCAATTGGCTGGCGCGTTAGGCTGTTTACCTAAAGGTTGGAAGTTCGAGCCCTCGCGGGGCGGTGTGCAGCTTTTTTTTCTTTGCGCTGATAGCTTTTGAGAAATCTTCTGATGGTCGTGAGAGTGCAGTACGACTGTCTCCGTGGCGCAATTGGCTAGTGCTTTCGTCGGTTAACCGAAAGGTTGGAGTTTCGAGCCATCCTCTGAGAGGTAGGTCACTTTTTTTTTCTTCGAGCTGATAGCTTTGGAGAAATGTTTTGACAGTGGTGAGAGTAGATCACCACTGTCGGTGGCACAATCGGCTAGCACGATCGGCTGTTAACCAAAAGTTTGTAGGTCCGAGCCCTGCCATGAGCGGTGTGTCGCTTTTTTTCCTTTGCGCTGATACATTTGGAGAAATTTTCTGACCATGGTGAGAGTGGAGCACGACTGTCTCCGTGACGCCGTTGGCTAGCGCGTTCAGCTGTTAACCAAAACTTTGGAGGTTCGACCCCTCCCGAGAGTGGTGTGTGTCTTTTTTTTCTTCGCGCTGATAGCTTTGGAGAAATGTTCTGACCGTGGTGAGAGTTGAGCACGACTGTCTCCGTGGCGCAAATGGCTATCGCGATCTGCTGTTAACCGAAAGGTTGGAGGTTCGAGCCCTCCCGGGAGCGGTGTATCGCTTTTTTTATTTGCGCTGATAGCTTTAGAGAAATGTTCTGACCCTGGTGAGAGGTGAGCACGACTGTCTCCGTGGCGCAATTGGCTAGCGCGATCGGCTGTTAACGAAAAAGTTGGAGGTTCGGGCCCTCCCGAGAGCGGTGTGTCTCTTGTTTTTTCTTTGCGCTGATAGCTCTGGAGAAATGTTCTGACCGTGGTGAAAGTGGAACACGACTGTCTCCATGGCGCAATTGGCTAACGCGTTCGGCTGTTAACCCAAGGTTCGTAGGTTCAAGCCCTCCCAGGAGTGGTGTGCTGCTTTTTTTCCTTGCGCTGATAGCTTTGCAGAAATGTTCTGAGGGTGGTGAGAGTGAAGTACGACTGTCTCCATGGCGCAATTGGCTAACGCAATCGGCTGTTTACCGAAAGGTTGGAGGTTAGAGCCCTCCCTGGATCGGTGGGTCGTTTTTTTTTATTTGCGCTGATAGCTTTGGAGAGATGTTCTGGCGGTGGTGAGATTGGAGCGTGAGTTTCTCCGTGGCGCAATTGGCTGGCGCGTTAGGCTGTTAACCAAATGTTTGGAGGTCCGAGCCCTGCCATGAGCGGTGTGTCGCTTTTTTTCCTTTGCGCTGATACATTTGGAGAAATTTTCTGACCATGGAGAGAGTGGAGCGCGACTGTCTCCGTGAAGCAATTGGCTAGCGCGTTCAGCTGTTAACCAAAACGTTGGAGGTTCGACCCCTCCCGAGAGCGGTGTGCGTCTTTTTTTTTCTTCGCGCTGATAGCTTTCGAGAAATGTTCTGACCGTGGTGAGAGTGGAGCACGACCATCTCCGTGGCGCAAATGGCTAGCGCGATCGGCTGTTAACCGAAAGGTTGGAGGTTCGAGCTCTCCCGGGAGCAGTGTTTCGCTTTTTTTCTTTGCGCTGATACCTTTGAGGAATGTTATGAACGTGGTGAGAGTAGAGCATGACTGACTCCTTGGCGCAATTGGCTAGCGCGATCGGCTGTTAGCCAAAAAATTGGAGGTTCGAGCCCTCCCGGGAGCGGTGTGTCGTTTTTTTATTTGCGCTGATAGCTTTGGGGAAATGTTCTGACGGTGGTGAGAGTGGAGCACTAGTTTCTCCGTGGCACAGTTGGCTAGCGCGTTTGGCTGTTAAACGAAGGGTTGGAGGTTCGAGCCCTCCCGGGGGCGGTGTGTCGCTTTTTTTCTTTGCGCTGATACCTTTGAGGAATGTTATGACCGTGGTGAGAGTAGAGCACGACTGTCTCCTTGGCGCAATTGGCTAGCGCAATCGGCTGTTAACCGAAAGGTTTGAGGTTCGAGCCTTCCGGGGACCAGTGTGTCGTTTTTTTGCGCTGATAGCTTTAGAGAAATGTTCTGACCGTGGTGAGAGGTGAGCACGACTGTCTCTGTGGCGCGATTTGCCAGCGCGATCGGCTGTTAACGAAAAAGTTGGAGGTTCGAGCCCTTCCATGAGCGGTTTGTCGCTTTTTTCTTTGCGCTGATAGCTATGAAGAAATGTTCTGACGGTGGTGAGAGTGGAGCACGACTATCTCCGAGGCGCAATTGGCTAGCGGGTTCGGCTTTTAACCAAAACGTTAGAGGTTCGAGCCCTCCCGAGAGCGGTGTGTCTCTTGTTTTTTCTTCGCGCTGATAGCTTTGGAGAAATGTTCTGACCGTGATGAGAGTGGAGCACGACTATCTCCATGGCGCAATCGGCTAGCGCAATCGGCTGTTCACTCGAAAGGTTGGAGGTTCCAGCTCTCCCGGGAGCAGTGTGTCGCTTTTTTTCTTTGCGCTGATACCTTTGAGAAATGTTATGACCGTGGTGAGAGTAGAGCACGACTGACTCCATGGCGCAATTGGGTAGCGCGATCGGCTGTTAGCCAAAAGGTTGGAGGTTCGAGCCCTCCCAGGAGCGGTGTGTCGTTTTTGTTTTATTTGCGCTGATAGCTTTGGGTAAATGTTCTGACGGTGGTGAGAGTGGAGCACGACTATCTCCGTGGCGCAATTGGCTAGCGCGTTCGGCTGTTAACCAAAACATTAGTGGTTCGAGCCCTCCCGAGGGCGGTGTGTCTGTTTTTTTTTCTTCGCGCTGATAGCTTTGGAGAAATGTTCTGACCGTGGTGAGAGTGAAGCACGACTGTCTCCGTGGCGCTTTTAGCTAGCGCAATCGGCTGTTAACCGAAAGTTTTGAGGTTCGAGCCTTCCGGGGACCAGTGTGTCGGTTTTTTTTGCGCTGATAGCTTTAGAGAAATGTTCTGACCGTGGTGAGAGGTGAGCACGACTGTCTCCGTGGCGCAATTGGCTAGCGCGATCGGCTGTTAACGAAAAAGTTGGAGGTTCGAGCCCTCCCATGAGCGGTTTGTCGCTTTTTTTCTTTGTGCTGATAGCTATGGAGAAATGTTCTGACGGTGGTGAAAGTGGAGCACGACTACATCCGTGGCGCAATTGGCTAGAGCGTTCGGCTGTTAACCAAAACGTTAGAGGTTCGAGCCCTCCCGAGAGCGGTGTGTCTCTTGTTTTTTCTTCGCGCTTATAGCTTTGGAGAAATGTTCTGACCGTGATGAGAGTAGAGCACGACTATCTCCTTGGCGCGATTGGCTAGCACGTTCAGCTGTTAACCAAAAGGTTGGAGGGTCGAGCCCCCCCGAGAGCGGTGTGTCTCTTTTTTTCTTTGCGCTGATAGCTTTGGAGAAATGTTCTGAGGCTGATGAGAGTGGAACACGACTATCTCCGTGACGCAATTGGCTAGCGCGTTCAGCTGTTAACCAAAAGGTTGGAGGTTCGAGCCATGCCATGAGTGGTGTGTCGCTTTTATTCTTTGCACTGATACCTTTTGAGAAATGTTCTGACCATGGTGAGAGTGGAGCATGACTGTCTCCGTGACGCATTTGGCTAGCGCGTTCGGATGTTAACGGAAAGGTTGGAGTTTCGAGCCTCCCGAGAGCAGTGTGTCTCTTTTTTTGTTTGCGCTGATAGCTTTGGAGAAATGTTCCGAGGGTGGTGAGAGTGGAGCACGAATATCTCCGTGGCGCAATTGGATAGCGCGTTATGCTGTGAACCAAAACGTTAGAGGTTCGAGCCCTACCGAGAGCGGTGTGTCGCTTTTTTTGCGCTGGTAGCTTTGGAGAAATGTTCTCATGATGGTGAGAGTGGAGCATGACTATCTCCGGGGCGCAATTGGCTAGTGCGTTCAGCTGTTAACTAAAAGGTTGGAGGTTCGAGCCCTCCCGAGAGCGGTGTGTCTCTTTTTTCTTTGCGCTGACAGCTGTGGAGAAATGTTCTGACGGTGATGAGAGTAGAGCACGACTATCTCCTTGGCGCAATTGGCTAGCGCGTTCAGCAGGTAACCAAAGGGTTGGAGGTTTGAGCCCTCCCGAGAGCGGTGTGTCTCTTTTTTTGTGCTGATGGCTTTGGAGAAATGTTCTGAGGGTGGTGAGAGTAGAGCACGACTATCTCCATGACGCAATTGGCTAGCGCGTTCGGCTGTTAACCAAAAGGTTGGAGGTTCAAGCTCTCCCGAGAGCGGTGTGTCTCTTTTTTTTCTTTGCGCTGATATCTTTAAAAGAATGTTTTGACGGTGGTGAGAGTAGAGCACGACTGTCTCCGTGGCAGAATTGGCTAGCGTGATCGCCTGTTAACTGAAATGTTGGAGGTTCAAGCCCTCCCGAGCGCAGTGTGTCGCTTTTTTTCTTTGCGCTGATAGCTTTGGAGAAACGTTCTGACGGTGGTGAGAGTGGAGCACGACTGTATCCGTGGCGCGGTGTGGCTAGCACGTTCGGCAGTTAACCGATAGGTTGGAGGTTCGAGCCCTCCTGGGAGCGGTGTGTCGCTTTCTTTCCTTCACGCTGATAGCTTTGGAGAAATGTTCTCACGGTGGTGAGAGTGAAGCACGACTATCTCCGTGGCACAATGGGCTAGCGTGTTTGGCTGTTCACCAGAAGGTTGGAGGTTCGAGCCCTCCCGAGAGCAGTGTGTCTCTTTTTTCCATTGCACTGACAGCTTTGGAGAAATGTTCTGAGGGTGGTGAGAGTGGAGCACGAATATCTCCGTGGCGCAATTGGCTAGTGCGTTCAGCTGTTAACCAAAAGGTGTGAGGTTCGAGCCCTGCCATGAGTGATGTGTCGCTTTTTTTCTTTGCGCTGATACATTTGGAGAAATTTTCTGACCATGGTGAGAGTGGAGCACGACTGTCTCCGTGACGCAATTGGCTAGCGCGTTCGGCTGTTAACGGAAAGGTTGCAGGTTCGAGCCCTCCCGAGAGCAGTGTGTCTCTTTTTTTCTTTGCGCTGATAGCTTTGGAGAAACGTTCTGAGGGTGGTGAGAGTGGAGCACGAATATCTCCGGGGCGCAATCGGCTAGCGCGTTCGGCTGTGAACCAAAACGTTAGAGGTTCGAGCCCTCCCGGAAGTGGTGTGTCACTTTTTTTCTTTGCGCTGATACCTTTGGAGAAAGGCTCTAACCGTGGTGAGAGTGGAGCACGACTGTCTCTCTGGCGCAATCGGCTAGAGCGTTTGGCAGTTAACCGAAAGGTTGGAGGTTCGAGACCTCCTGGGAGCAGTGTGTCGCTTTCTTTCCTTCACGCTGATGGCTTTGCAGAAATGTTCTCACGGTGGTTAGAGTGGAGCACGACTATCTCCGTGGCGCAATTGGCTAGCATGTTCGTCTGTTAACCAAAACGTTAGAGGTGCGAGACCTCCCGAGAGCGCTGTGTCTTTTTTTTTTCTTCGCGCTGACAGCTATGGAGAAATGTTCTGACGGTGGTGAGAGTGGAGCACAAGTTTCTCCGTGGCACAGTTGGCTAGCGCGTTTGGCTGTTAAACGAAAGGTTGGAGGTTCGAACCCTCCCGGGGGCGGTGTGTCGCTTTTTTTCTTTGCGCTGATAGCTTTGGAGAAATGTTCTGAGGGTGGTGAGAGTGGAGCACGACTGTCTCCGTGGCGCAATTGGCTAGCGCGAGCGGCTGTTAACCAGAAGGTTGGAGGTTCGAGCCCTCCCGGGAGCGGTGTGTCGCTTTTTTACTTTGCACTGATAGCTTTGGAGAAATGTTCTGACGGTGGTGAAAGTGGAACATGACTGTCTCCATGGCGCAATTGGCTAGCGCGTTTGGCTGTTAACACAAGGTTTTGAGGTTCGAGTCCTCCCGGGATCGGTGTGTCGCTTTTTTTCTTTGCGCTGATGCCTTGGAGGAATGTTATGACCGTGGTGAGAGTACAGCACAACCGTCTCCTTGGCGCAATTGGCTAGCGCGATCGGCTGTTAACCAAAAGGTTGGAGGTTCGAGCCCTCCCATGAGCGGTGTGTCGCTTTTTTTCTTTGTGCTGATAGGTTTGGAGAAATGTTTTGACGGTGGTGGGAGTTGAGCACGAATATCTCCGTGGCGCAATTGGCCAGCGCGCTCGGCTGTTAACCAAAACGTTGGAGGTTCGAGCCCTCCCGAGAGCGGTGTGTCTCTTTTTTTTTTCTTCGCGCTGATAGCTTTGGAGAAATGTTCTGAGGGTGGTGAGAGTGGAGCACGACTATTTCCTTGGCGCAATTGGCTAGCGCGTTCGTCTGTTAACCAAAACTTTAGAGGTTCGAGCTCTCCCGGGTTCGGTGTGTCGGTTTTTTTTCTTTGCGCTGATACCTTTGAGGAATGTGATGATAGTGGTGAGAGTGGAGCACGAGTTTCTCCGTGGCACAGTTGGCTAGAGCGTTTGTCTGTTAATTGAAAGTTTGGAGGTTCGAGCTCTCCCGGGAACGGCGTGTCGCTTTTTTTTTGCGCTGATACGTTTGAGGAATGTGATGATAGTGGTGAGAGTGGAGCACGAGTTTCTCCGTGGCACAGTCGGCTAGCGCAATTGGCTGATAACCGAAAGATTGGATGTTCGAGCCCTCTTGGGAGAGGTGTGTCGCTTGTTTCTTTGCGCTGAAAGCTATGGAGAAATGTTCTGACAGTGGTGAGAGTGGAGCACAAGTTTTTCCGTGGCACAGTTGGCTAGCGCGTTCGGCTGTTAAACGAAAGGTTGGAGGTTCGAACCCTCCCGGGGGCGGTGTAACGCTTTTTTTCTTTGCGCTGGTAGCTATGGAGAAATGTTCTGACGGTGGTGAAAGTGGAACATGACTGTCTCCATGGCGCAATTGGCTAGCGCGTTTGGGTGTCAACACAAGGTTTGGAGGTTCGAGCCCTCCCGGGAGTGGTGTGTTGCTTTGTTTCTTCGCGCTGATAGCTTTGGAGAAATGTTCGGAGGGTGGTGAGAGTGGAGCACGACTATCTTCGTGGCGCAATTGGCTAGCGCGATCGGCTGTTAACCAAAAGGTTGTAGGTTCGAGCTCTCCCGGGTGCGGTGTGTCGCTTTTTTTCTTTGCGCTGATACCTTTGAGGAATGTGATGATAGAGGTGAGAGTGGAGCACGAGTTTCTCCGTGGCACAGTTGGCTAGCGCGTTTGGCTGTTAATTGAAAGTTTGGAGGTTCGAGCTCTCCCGGGAGCGGCGTGTCGCTTTTTTTCTTTGCGCAGATACGTTTGAGGAATGTGATGATAGTGGTGAGAGTGGAGCACGAGTTTCTCCATGGCACAGTCGGCTAACGCAATTGGCTGATAACCGAAAGATTGGATGTTCGAGCCCTCCTGGGAGAGGTGTGTCGCTTGTTTCTTTGCGCTGACAGCTATGGAGAAATGTTCTGACAGTGGTGAGAGTGGAGCACGAGTTTCTCCGTGGCACAGTTGGCTAGCGCGTTTGGCTGATAAACGAAAGGTTGGAGGTTCGAGCTTTCCCGGGAGCGGTGTGTCACTTTTTTTCTTCGAGCTGATAGCTTTGGAGAAATGTTCTGACGGTTATGAGAGTAGAGCACGACTATCTCCTTGGCGCAATTGGCTAGCGCGATCGGCTGTTAACCGAAATGTTGGAGGTTCGAGTCCTCCCGGGAGTGGTGTGTCGCTTTTTTTCTTTGCGCTGATGCCTTTGAGGAATGTTATGACCGTGGTGAGAGTGGAGCACGACTATCTTCGTGGCGCAATTGGCTAGCGCGATTGGCTGTTAACCGAAAGTTTGGAGGTTCGAGCTCTCCCGGGAGCGGCGTGTCGCTTTTTTTCTTTGCGCTGGTAGCTTTGGAGAAATGTTCTGAGGGTGGTGAGAGTGGAGCACGACTGTCTCCGTGGTGCAATTGGCTAGCGCGAGCGGCTGTTAACCAAAAGGTTGGAGGTTCGAGCCCTCCCGGGAGCGGTGTGTCGCTTGTTTACTTTGCGCTGATAGCTTTGGAGAAATGTTCTGACGGTGGTGAAAGTGGACCACGACTATCTCTGTGGCGCAATTGGCTAGCGCGTTCGGCTGTTAACCAAAACATTAGAGGTTTGAGCCCTCCCGAGGGCGGTGTGTGTCTTTTTTTTTCTTCGCGCTGATAGCTTTGGAGAAATGTTCTGACCGTGGTGAGAGTGGAGCACGACTGTCTCTGTGGCGCAAATGGCTAGCGCGATCGGCTGTTAACCGAAAGGTTGGAAGTTCGAGCTCTCCTGGGAGCAGTGTGTCGCTTTTTTTCTTTGCGCTGATACCTTTGAGGAATGTTATGACCGTGGTGAGAGTAGAGCACGACTGACTCCTTGGCGCAATTGGCTAGCGCGATCGGCTGTAAGCGAAAAGGTTGGAACTTCGAGCCCTCCCGGGAGCGGTGTGTCGTTTTTTTTGCGCTGATAGCTTTGGGGAAATGTTCTGACGGTGGTGAGAGTGGAGCACGAGTTTCTCCGTGGCACAGTTGGCTAGCGCGTTTGGCTGTTAAACGAAAGGTTGGAGGTTCGAGCCCTCCCGGGGGCGGTGTGTCGCTTTTTTTCTTTGCGCTGATACCTTTGAGGAATGTTATGACCGTGGTGAGAGTAGAGCACGACTGTCTCCTTGGCGCAATTGGCTAGCGCGAGCGGCTGGTAACCAAAAGGTTGGATTTTCGAGCCCTCCCATGAGCGGTGTGTCGCTTTTTTTCTTTGCGCTGATAGCTTTGGAGAAATGTTCTGACGGTGGTGAGAGTAGAGTACGACTATCTCCGTGGCGCAATTGGCTAGCGCGTTCGGCTGTTAACCAAAACGTTAGTGCTTCGAGCCCTCCCGAGGGCGGTTTGTCTCTTTTTTTCTTCGCGCTGATAGCTTTGGAGAAATGTTCTGACCGTGGTGAGAGTGAAGCACGACTGTCTCCGTGGCGCTATTAGCTAGCGCAATGGGCTGTTAACCGAAAGGTTTGAGGTTCGAGCCTTTCGGGGACCAGTGTGTCGTTTTTTTTGCGCTGATAGCTTTAGAGAAATGTTCTGACCGTGGTGAGAGGTGAGCACGACTGTCTCCGTGACGCAATTGGCTAGCGCGATCAGCTGTTAACAAAAAGTGGGAGGTTCGAGCCCTCCTATCAGCGCTTTGTCGCTTTTTGTCTTTACGCTGATAGCTATGAAGAAATGTTCTGACGGTGGTGAGAGTGGAGCACGACTATCTCCGTGGCGCAATTGGCTAGCACAATCGGCTGTTAACTCGAAAGGTTGGAGGTTCGAGCTCTCCCGGGAGCGGTGTGTCGCTTTTTTTCTTCGCGCTGATACCTTTGAGGAATGTGATGACAGTGGTGAGAGTGGAGCACGAGTTTCTCCGTGGCACAGTTGGCTAGCGCGTTTGGCTGTTAAATGAAAGGTTGGAGGTTCGAGCTTTCCCGGGAGCGGTGTGTCACTTTTTTTTCTTCGAGCTGATAGCTTTGGAGAAATGTTCTGACGGTGATGACAGTAGAGCACGACTATCTTCTTGGCGCAATTGGCTAGCGCGATCGGCTGTTAACCGAAATGTTGGAGGCTCGAGTCCTCCCGGGAGCGCTGTGTCTCTTTTTTTTCTTCGCGCTGATAGCTTTGCAGAAATGTTCTGACCGTGGTGAGAGTGGAGCACGACTACCTTCGTGGCGCAATTGGCTAGCGCGATCGGCTGTTAAACGAAAGGTTGGAGGTTCGAGCTTTCCCGGGAGTGGTGTGTCACTTTTTTTCTTCGAGCTGATAGCTTTGGAGAAATGTTCTGACGGTGATGAGAGTAGAGCACGACTATCTCCTTGGCGCAATTGGCTAGCGCGATCGGCTGTTAACCGAAATGTTGGAGGTTCGAGTCCTCCCGGGAGTGGTGTGTCGCTTTTTTTCTTTGCGCTGATGCCTTGGAGGAATGTTATGACCGTGGTGAGAGTTCAGCACAACTGTCTCCTTGGCGCAATTGGCTAGCGCGATCGGCTGTTAACCAAAAGGTTGGAGGTTCGAGCCCTCCCTTGAGCGGTGTGTCGCTTTTTTTCTTTGCGCTGATAGGTTTGGAGAAATGTTCTGACGGTAGTGAGAGTGGAGCACGAATATCTCCGTGGCGCAATTGGCCAGGGCGCTCGGCTGTTAACCGAAACGTTGGAGGTTCGAGCCCTCCCGAGAGCGTTGTGTCTCTTTTTTTTCTTCGCGCTGATAGCTTTGGAGAAATGTTCTGACGGGGGTGAGAGTGGAGCACGACTATCTCCTTGGCGCAGTTGGCTAGCGCGTTCGTCTGTTAACCAAAACCTTAGAGGTTCGAGCCCTCCCGAGAGCGCTGTGTCTGTTTTTTTTCTTCGCGCTGATAGCTTTGGAGAAATGTTCTGACCGTGGTGAGAGTGGAGCACGACTATCTTCGTGGCGAGATTGGCTAGCGCGATTGGCTGTTAACCGAAAGTTTGGAGGTTCGAGCTCTCCCGGGAGCGGCGTGTCACTTTTTTTCTTTGCGCTGATACGTTTGAGGAATGTTCTGACAGTGGTGAGAGTGGAGCACAAGTTTCTCCGTGGCACAGTTGGCTAGCGCGATTGGCTGTTAACCGAAAGGTTGGAGGTTCGAGCTCTCCCGGGAGCAGTGTGTCGCTTTTTTTCTTTGCGCTGATACCTTTGAGGAATGTTATGACCGTGGTGAGAGTAGAGCACGACTGACTCCTTGGCACAATTGGCTAGCGCGATCGGCTGTTAGCCAAAAGGTTGCAAGTTTGAGCCCTCCCGGGAGCGGTGTGTCGTTTTTTTTTTGCGCTGATAGCTTTGGGGAAATGTTCTGACGGTGGTGAGAGTGGAGCACGAGTTTCTCCGTGGCACAGTTAGCTAGCGCGTTTGGCTGTTAAACGAAAGGTTGGAGGTTCGAGCCCTCCCGGGGGCGGTGTGTCGCTTTTTTTCTTTGCGCTGATACCTTTGAGGAATGTGATGACAGTGGTGAGAGTGGAGCACGAGTTTCTCCGTGGCACAGTTGGCTAGCGCGTTTGGCTGTTAAATGAAAGGTTGGAGGTTCGAGCTTTCCCGGGAGCGGTGTGTCACTTTTTTTTCTTCGAGCTGATAGCTTTGGAGAAATGTTCTGACGGTGATGAGAGTAGAGCACGACTATCTCCTTGGCGCAATTGGCTAGCGCGATCGGCTGTTAACCGAAATGTTGGAGGCTCGAGTCCTCCCGAGAGCGGTGTGTCTCTTTTTTTTTTCTTCGCGCTGATAGCTTTGGAGAAATGTTCTGACGGTGGTGAAAGTGGAGCACGACTATCTCCTTGGCGCACTTGGCTAGCGCGTTCGTCTGTTAACCAAAACGTTAGAGGTTCGAGCCCTCCCGAGAGCGCTGTGTCTCTTTTTTTTCTTCGCGCTGATAGCTTTGGAGAAATGTTCTGACCGTGGTGAGAGTGGAGCACGACTACCTTCGTGGCGCAATTGGCTAGCGCGATCGGCTGTTAACCGAAAGTTTGGAGGTTCGAGCTCTCCCGGGAGCGGCGTGTCGCTTTTTTTCTTTACGCTGATACGTTTGAGGAATGTGAGGATAGTGGTGAGAGTGGAGCACGAGTTTCTCCGTGGCACAGTCGGGTAGCGCAATTGGCTGATAACCGAAAGATTGGATGTTCGAGCCCTCCTGGGAGAGGTGTGTCGCTTGTTTCTTTGCGCTGACAGCTATGGAGAAATGTTCTGACAGTGGTGAGAGTGGAGCACAAGTTTCTCCTTGGCACAGTTGGCTAGCGCGTTCGGCTGTTAAACGAAAAGTTGGAGGTTGGAACCCTCCCGGGGCGGTGTGTCGCTTTTTTTCTTTGCGCTGGTAGCTTTGGAGAAATGTTCTGAGGGTGGTGAGAGTGGAGCACGACTGTCTCCGTGGCGCAATTGGCTAGCGCGTTTGGCTGTTAGCACAAGGTTTGGAGGTTTGAGCCCTCCCTTGAGCGGTGTGTCGCTTTTTTTCTTTGTGCTGATAGGTTTGGAGAATCGTTCTGTCGGTGGTGAAAGTGGAGCACGAATATCTCCGTGGCGCAATTGGCTAGCGCGTTCGGCTGTTAACCAAAACGTTAGTGCTTCGAGCCCTCCCGAGGGCGGTTTGTCTCTTTTTTTCTTCGCGCTGATAGCTTTGGAGAAATGTTCTGACCGTGGTGAGAGTGAAGCACGACTGTCTCCGTGGCGCTATTAGCTAGCGCAATCGGCTGTTAACCGAAAGGTTTGAGGTTCGAGCCTTTCGGGGACCAGTGTGTCGTTTTTTTTGCGCTGATAGCTTTAGAGAAATGTTCTGACCGTGGTGAGAGGTGAGCACGACTGTCTCCGTGACGCAGTTGGCTAGCGCGATCAGCTGTTAACAAAAAGTGGGAGGTTCGAGCCCTCCTATCAGCGCTTTGTCGCTTTTTGTCTTTGCGCTGATAGCTATGAAGAAATGTTCTGACGGTGGTGAGAGTGGAGCACGACTATCTCCGTGGCGCAATTGGCTAGCACAATCGGCTGTTAACTCGAAAGGTTGGAGGTTCGAGCTCTCCCGGGAGCGGTGTGTCGCTTTTTTTCTTCGCGCTGATACCTTTGAGGAATGTGATGACAGTGGTGAGAGTGGAGCACGAGTTTCTCCGTGGCACAGTTGGCTAGCGCGTTTGGCTGTTAAATGAAAGGTTGGAGGTTCGAGCTTTCCCGGGAGCGGTGTGTCACTTTTTTTTCTTCGAGCTGATAGCTTTGGAGAAATGTTCTGACGGTGATGACAGTAGAGCACGACTATCTTCTTGGCGCAATTGGCTAGCGCGATCGGCTGTTAACCGAAATGTTGGAGGCTCGAGTCCTCCCGGGAGCGCTGTGTCTCTTTTTTTTCTTCGCGCTGATAGCTTTGCAGAAATGTTCTGACCGTGGTGAGAGTGGAGCACGACTACCTTCGTGGCGCAATTGGCTAGCGCGATCGGCTGTTAAACGAAAGGTTGGAGGTTCGAGCTTTCCCGGGAGTGGTGTATCACTTTTTTTCTTCGAGCTGATAGCTTTGGAGAAATGTTCTGACGGTGATGAGAGTAGAGCACGACTATCTCCTTGGCGCAATTGGCTAGCGCGATCGGCTGTTAACCGAAATGTTGGAGGTTCGAGTCCTCCCGGGAGTGGTGTGTCGCTTTTTTTCTTTGCGCTGATGCCTTGGAGGAATGTTATGACCGTGGTGAGAGTTCAGCACAACTGTCTCCTTGGCGCAATTGGCTAGCGCGATCGGCTGTTAACCAAAAGGTTGGAGGTTCGAGCCCTCCCTTGAGCGGTGTGTCGCTTTTTTTCTTTGCGCTGATAGGTTTGGAGAAATGTTCTGACGGTAGTGAGAGTGGAGCACGAATATCTCCGTGGCGCAATTGGCCAGGGCGCTCGGCTGTTAACCGAAACGTTGGAGGTTCGAGCCCTCCCGAGAGCGTTGTGTCTCTTTTTTTTCTTCGCGCTGATAGCTTTGGAGAAATGTTCTGACGGGGGTGAGAGTGGAGCACGACTATCTCCTTGGCGCAATTGGCTAGCGCGTTCGTCTGTTAACCAAAACCTTAGAGGTTCGAGCCCTCCCGAGAGCGCTGTGTCTCTTTTTTTTCTTCGCGCTGATAGCTTTGGAGAAATGTTCTGACCGTGGTGAGAGTGGAGCACGACTATCTTCGTGGCGAGATTGGCTAGCGCGATTGGCTGTTAACCGAAAGTTTGGAGGTTCGAGCTCTCCCGGGAGCGGCGTGTCACTTTTTTTCTTTGCGCTGATACGTTTGAGGAATGTTCTGACAGTGGTGAGAGTGGAGCACAAGTTTCTCCGTGGCACAGTTGGCTAGCGCGATTGGCTGTTAACCGAAAGGTTGGAGGTTCGAGCTCTCCCGGGAGCAGTGTGTCGCTTTTTTTCTTTGCGCTGATACCTTTGAGGAATGTTATGACCGTGGTGAGAGTAGAGCACGACTGACTCCTTGGCACAATTGGCTAGCGCGATCGGCTGTTAGCCAAAAGGTTGCAAGTTTGAGCCCTCCCGGGAGCGGTGTGTCGTTTTTTTTTTGCGCTGATAGCTTTGGGGAAATGTTCTGACGGTGGTGAGAGTGGAGCACGAGTTTCTCCGTGGCACAGTTAGCTAGCGCGTTTGGCTGTTAAACGAAAGGTTGGAGGTTCGAGCCCTCCCGGGGGCGGTGTGTCGCTTTTTTTCTTTGCGCTGATACCTTTGAGGAATGTGATGACAGTGGTGAGAGTGGAGCACGAGTTTCTCCGTGGCACAGTTGGCTAGCGCGTTTGGCTGTTAAATGAAAGGTTGGAGGTTCGAGCTTTCCCGGGAGCGGTGTGTCACTTTTTTTTCTTCGAGCTGATAGCTTTGGAGAAATGTTCTGACGGTGATGAGAGTAGAGCACGACTATCTCCTTGGCGCAATTGGCTAGCGCGATCGGCTGTTAACCGAAATGTTGGAGGCTCGAGTCCTCCCGAGAGCGGTGTGTCTCTTTTTTTTTTCTTCGCGCTGATAGCTTTGGAGAAATGTTCTGACGGTGGTGAAAGTGGAGCACGACTATCTCCTTGGCGCACTTGGCTAGCGCGTTCGTCTGTTAACCAAAACGTTAGAGGTTCGAGCCCTCCCGAGAGCGCTGTGTCTCTTTTTTTTTCTTCGCGCTGATAGCTTTGGAGAAATGTCATGACCGTGGTGAGAGTGGAGCACGACTACCTTCGTGGCGCAATTGGCTAGCGCGATCGGCTGTTAACCGAAAGTTTGGAGGTTCGAGCTCTCCCGGGAGCGGCGTGTCGCTTTTTTTTCTTTGCGCTGATACGTTTGAGGAATGTTATGACCGTGGTGAGAGTACAGCACAACTGTCTCCTTGGCGCAATTGGCTAGCGGGATCGGCTGTTAACCAAAAGGTTGGAGGTTCGAGCCCTCCCGAGAGCGGTGTGTCTCTTTTTTTTCTTCGCGCTGATAGCTTTGGAGAAATGTTCTGACGGTGGTGAAAGTGGAGCACGACTATCTCCTTGGCGCACTTGGCTAGCGCGTTCGTCTGTTAACCAAAACGTTAGAGGTTCGAGCCCTCCCGAGAGCGCTGTGTCTGTTTTTTTTCTTCGCGCTGATAGCTTTGGAGAAATGTTCTGACCGTGGTGAGAGTGGAGCACGACTACCTTCGTGGCGCAATTGGCTAGCGCGATCGGCTGTTAACCGAAAGTTTGGAGGTTCGAGCTCTCCCGGGAGCGGCGTGTCGCTTTTTTTCTTTACGCTGATACGTTTGAGGAATGTGAGGATAGTGGTGAGAGTGGAGCACGAGTTTCTCCGTGGCACAGTCGGGTAGCGCAATTGGCTGATAACCGAAAGATTGGATGTTCGAGCCCTCCTGGGAGAGGTGTGTCGCTTGTTTCTTTGCGCTGACAGCTATGGAGAAATGTTCTGACAGTGGTGAGAGTGGAGCACAAGTTTCTCCTTGGCACAGTTGGCTAGCGCGTTCGGCTGTTAAACGAAAAGTTGGAGGTTGGAACCCTCCCGGGGCGGTGTGTCGCTTTTTTTCTTTGCGCTGGTAGCTTTGGAGAAATGTTCTGAGGGTGGTGAGAGTGGAGCACGACTGTCTCCGTGGCACAGTTGGCTAGCGCGTTTGGCTGTTAATTGAAAGTTTGTAGGTTCGAGCTCTCCCGGGTGCGGTGTGTCTCTTTTTTTCTTTGCGCTGATACCTTTGAGGAATGTGATGACAGTGGTTAGAGTGGAGCACAAGTTTCTCCGTGGCACAGTTGGCTAGCGCGTTTGGCTGTTAAACGAAAGGTTGGAGGTTCGAGCTTTCCCGGGAGCGGTGTGTCACTTTTTTTCTTCGAGCTGATAGCTTTGGAGAAATGTTCTGACGGTGATGAGAGTAGAGCACGACTATCTCCTTGGCGCAATTGGCTAGCGCGATCGGCTGTTAACCAAAAGGTTGGAGGTTCAAGCCCTCCCTTGAGCGGTGTGTCGCTTTAGTCTTTGCGCTGATAGGTTTGGAGAAATGTTCTGACGGTGGGGAGAGTGGAGCACGAATATCTCCGTGGGGCAATTGGCCAGCGCGCTCGGCTGTTAACCAAAACGTTGGAGGTTCGAGCCCTCCCGAGAGCAGTGTGTCGCTTTTTTTCTTTGCGCTGATAGGTTTGGAGAAATGTTCTGACGGTGGTGAGAGTGGAGCACGAATATCTCCGTGGCACAATTGGCCAACGCGCTCGGCTGTTAACCAAAACGTTGGAGGTTCGAGCCCTCCCGAGAGTGGTGTGTCTCTTTTTTTTCTTCGCGCTGATAGCTTTGGAGAAATGTTCTGACGGTAGTGAGAGTGGAGCACGACTATCTCCTTGGCGCAATTGGCTAGCGCGTTCGTCTGTTAACCAAATTGTTAGAGGTTCGAGCCCTCCCGAGAGCGCTGTCTCTCTTTTTTTTTCTTCGCGCTGATAGCTTTGGAGAAATGTTCTGACCGTGGTGAGAGTGGAGCACGACTATCTTCGTGGCGCAATTGGCTAGCGCGATTGGCTGTTAACCGAAAGTTTGGAGGTTCGAGCTCTCCCGGGAGCGGCATGTCGCTTTTTTTCTTTGCGCTGATACGTTTGAGGAATGTTCTGACAGTGGTGAGAGTGGAGCACAAGTTTCTCCGTGGCACAGTTGGCTAGCGCGTTCGGCTGTTAAACGAAAGGTTGGAGGTTCGAACCCTCCCGGGGGCGGTGTGTCGCTTTTTTTCTTTGCGCTGGTAGCTTTGGAGAAATGTTCTGAGGGTGGTGAGAGTGGAGCACGACTGTCTCTGTGGCGCAATTGGCTAGCGCGAGCGGCTGTTAACCAAAAGGTTGGAGGTTCGAGCCCTCCCGGGAGCGGTGTGTCGTTTTTTTGCGCTGATAGCTTTGGGGAAATGTTCTGACGGTGGTGAGAGTGGAGCACGAGTTTCTCCGTGGCACAGTTGGCTAGCGCGTTTGGCTGTTAAACGAAAGGTTGGAGGTTCGAGCCCTCCCGGGGGCAGTGTGTCGCTTTTTTTCTTTGCGCTGATACCTTTGAGGAATGTGATGACAGTGGTGAGAGTGGAGCACGAGTTTCTCCGTGGCACAGTTGGCTAGCGCGTTTGGCTGGTAAACGAAAGGTTGGAGGTTCGAGCTTTCCCGGGAGCGGTGTGTCACTTTTTTTCTTCGAGCTGATAGCTTTGGAGAAATGTTCTGACGGTGATGAGAGTAGAGCACGACTATCTCCTTGGCGCAATTGGCTAGCGCGATCGGCTGTTAACCGAAATGTTGGAGGTTCGAGTCCTCCCGGGAGTGGTGTGTTTGGTTTTTTTCTTTGCGCTGATGCCTTTGAGGAATGTTATGACCGTGGTGAGAGTACAGCACAACTGTCTCCTTCGCGGAATTGGCTAGCGCGATCGGCTGTTAACCAAAAGGTTGGAGGTTCGAGCCCTCCCTTGAGCGGTGTGTCGCTTTTTTTCTTTGCGCTGATAGGTTTGGAGAAATGTTCTGACGGTGGTGAGAGTGGAGCACGAATATCTCCGTGGTGCAATTGGCCAGCGCGCTCGGCTGTTAACCAAAACGTTGGAGGTTCGAGCCCTACCGAGAGCGGTGTGTCAGTTTTTTTTTCTTCGCGCTGATAGCTTTGGAGAAATGTTCTGACGGTGGTGAGAGTGGAGCACGACTATCTCCTTGGCGCAATTGGCTAGAGCGTTCGTCTGTTAACCAAATCGTTAGAGGTTCGAGCCCTCCCGAGAGCGCTGTGTCTCTTTTTTTTCTTCGCGCTGATAGCTTTGGAGAAATGTTCTGACCGTGGTGAAAGTGGAGCACGACTATCTTCGTGGCGCAATTGGCTAGCGCGATCAGCTGTTAACCGAAAGTTTGGAGGTTCGAGCTCTCCCGGGAGCGGCGTGTCGCTTTTTTTCTTTGCGCTGATACGTTTGAGGAATGTTCTGACAGTGGTGAGAGTGGAGCACAAGTTTCTCCGTGGCACAGTTGGCTAGCGCGTTCGGCTGTTAAACGAAAGGTTGGAGGTTCGAACCCTCTCAGGGCGGTGTGTCGCTTTTTTTCTTTGCGCTGGTAGCTTTGGAGAAATGTTCTGAGGGTGGTGAGAGTGGAGCACAAGTTTCTCCGTGGCACAGTTGGCTAGCACATTCGGCTGTTAAACGAAAGGTTGGAGGTTCGAACCCTCCCGGGGCAGTGTGTCGCTTTTTTTCTTTGCGCTGGTAGCTTTGGAGAAATGTTCTGAGGGTGGTGAGAGTGGAGCACGACTTTCTCCGTGTCGCAATTGGCTAGCGCGAGCGGCTGTTAACCAAAAGGTTGGAGGTTCGAGCCCTCCTGGGAGGTGTGTCGCTTTTTTACTTTGCGCTGATAGCTTTGGAGAAATGTTCTGACGGTGGTGAAAGTGGAACATGACTGTCTCCATGGCGCAATTGGCTAGCGCGTTTGGCTGTTAACACAAGGTTTGGAGGTTCGAGCCCTCCCGGGAGTGGTGTGTTGCTTTGTTTCTTCGCGCTGATAGCTTTGGAGAAATGTTCGGAGGGTGGTGAGAGTGAAGCACGACTGTCTCCTTGGCTCAATTGACTAGCGATATCGGCTGTTAACCGAAACGTTGGAGGTTAGAGCCCTCCCAAGAGCGGTGCGTCTCTTTTTTTTTCTTCGCGCTGATAGCTTTGGAGAAATGTTCTGACGGCTGTGAGAGTGGAGCACGACTATCTTCGTGGCGCAATTGGCCAGCGCGCTCGGCTGTTAACCAAAAGGTTGTAGGTTCGAGCTCTCCCGGGTGCGGTGTGTCGCTTTTTTTCTTTGCGCTGATACCTTTGAGGAATGTGATGACACTGGTGAGAGTGGAGCACGAGTTTCTCCGTGGCACAGTTGCTAGCGCGTTTGGCTGTTAAACGAAAGGTTGGAGGTTCGAGCTTACCCGGGAGCGGTGTGTCACTTTTTTTTTCTTCGAGCTGATAGCTTTGGAGAAATGTTCTGACGGTGGTGAGAGTGGAGCACGAATATCTACGTGGCGCAATTGGCCAGCGCGCTCGGCTGTTAACCAAAATGTTGGAGGTTCGAGCCCTCCCGAGAGCGGTGTGTCTCGTTTTTTCTACGCGCTGATAGCTTTGGAGAAATGTTCTGACGGTAGTGAGAGTGGAGCACGATTATCTCCGGGGCGCAATTGGCTGTTAAACGAAACGTTGGAGGTAAGAGCCCTCCCGGGGGTGGTGTGTCGCTTTTTTTTCTTTGTGCTGATAGCTTTGCACAAATGTTCTGATGGTGGTGAGAGTGCAGCACGACTGCCTCCGTGGCGCTATTGGCTAGCGCAATCGGCTGTTTACCGAAAGGTTGGAGGTTGGAGCCCTCCCGTGAGCGGGGTATCGCTTTTTTTTGCGCTGATACTTTGAGAAATGTTATGACTGTGGTGAAAGTAGAACACGACTGTCTCCTTGGCGCCATTGGCTAGCGCGTTTGGCTGTTAACACAAGGTTTGGAGGTTCGAGTCCTCCCGGGATCGGTGTGTCGCTTTTTTTCTTTGCGCTGATGCCTTGGAGGAATGTTATGACCGTGGTGAGAGTACAGCACAACCGTCTCCTTGGCGCAATTGGCTAGCGCGATCGGCTGTTAACCAAAAGGTTGGAGGTTCGAGCCCTCCCATGAGCGGTGTGTCGCTTTTTTTCTTTGTGCTGATAGGTTTGGAGAAATGTTTTGATGGTGGTGGGAGTTGAGCACGAATATCTCCGTGGCGCAATTGGCCAGCGCGCTCGGCTGTTAACCAAAACGTTGGAGGTTCGAGCCCTCCCGAGAGCGGTGTGTCTCTTTTTTTTCTTCGCGCTGATAGCTTTGGAGAAATGTTCTGACGGTGGTGAGAGTGGAGCACGACTATTTCCTTGGCGCAATTGGCTAGCGCGTTCGTCTGTTAACCAAAACTTTAGAGGTTCGAGCTCTCCCGGGTTCGGTGTGTCGGTTTTTTTTCTTTGCGCTGATACCTTTGAGGAATGTGATGATAGTGGTGTGAGTGGAGCACGAGTTTCTCCGTGGCACAGTTGGCTAGAGCGTTTGTCTGTTAATTGAAAGTTTGGAGGTTCGAGCTCTCCCGGGAACGGCGTGTCGCTTTTTTTTTGCGCTGATACGTTTGAGGAATGTGATGATAGTGGTGAGAGTGGAGCACGAGTTTCTCCGTGGCACAGTCGGCTAGCGCAATTGGCTGATAACCGAAAGATTGGATGTTCGAGCCCTCTTGGGAGAGGTGTGTCGCTTGTTTCTTTGTGCTGAAAGCTATGGAGAAATGTTCTGACAGTGGTGAGAGTGGAGCACAAGTTTTTCCGTGGCACAGTTGGCTAGCGCGTTCGGCTGTTAAACGAAAGGTTGGAGGTTCGAACCCTCCCGGGGGCGGTGTAACGCTTTTTTTCTTTGCGCTGGTAGCTATGGAGAAATGTTCTGACGGTGGTGAAAGTGGAACATGACTGTCTCCATGGCGCAATTGGCTAGCGCGTTTGGGTGTCAACACAAGGTTTGGAGGTTCGAGCCCTCCCGGGAGTGGTGTGTTGCTTTGTTTCTTCGCGCTGATAGCTTTGGAGAAATGTTCGGAGGGTGGTGAGAGTGGAGCACGACTATCTTCGTGGCGCAATTGGCTAGCGCGATCGGCTGTTAACCAAAAGGTTGTAGGTTCGAGCTCTCCCGGGTGCGGTGTGTCGCTTTTTTTCTTTGCGCTGATACCTTTGAGGAATGTGATGATAGAGGTGAGAGTGGAGCACGAGTTTCTCCGTGGCACAGTTGGCTAGCGCGTTTGGCTGTTAATTGAAAGTTTGGAGGTTCGAGCTCTCCCGGGAGCGGCGTGTCGCTTTTTTTCTTTGCGCAGATACGTTTGAGGAATGTGATGATAGTGGTGAGAGTGGAGCACGAGTTTCTCCATGGCACAGTCGGCTAACGCAATTGGCTGATAACCGAAAGATTGGATGTTCGAGCCCTCCTGGGAGAGGTGTGTCGCTTGTTTCTTTGCGCTGACAGCTATGGAGAAATGTTCTGACAGTGGTGAGAGTGGAGCACGAGTTTCTCCGTGGCACAGTTGGCTAGCGCGATCGGCTGTTAACCGAAATGTTGGAGGTTCGAGTCCTCCCGGGAGTGGTGTGTCGCTTTTTTTCTTTGCGCTGATGCCTTTGAGGAATGTTATGACCGTGGTGAGAGTGGAGCACGACTATCTTCGTGGCGCAATTGGCTAGCACGATTGGCTGTTAACCGAAAGTTTGGAGGTTCGAGCTCTCCCGGGAGCGGCGTGTCGCTTTTTTTCTTTGCGCTGGTAGCTTTGGAGAAATGTTCTGAGGGTGGTGAGAGTGGAGCACGACTGTCTCCGTGGTGCAATTGGCTAGCGCGAGCGGCTGTTAACCAAAAGGTTGGAGGTTCGAGCCCTCCCGGGAGCGGTGTGTCGCTTGTTTACTTTGCGCTGATAGCTTTGGAGAAATGTTCTGACGGTGGTGAAAGTGGACCACGACTATCTCTGTGGCGCAATTGGCTAGCGCGTTCGGCTGTTAACCAAAACATTAGAGGTTTGAGCCCTCCCGAGGGCGGTGTGTGTCTTTTTTTTTCTTCGCGCTGATAGCTTTGGAGAAATGTTCTGACCGTGGTGAGAGTGGAGCACGACTGTCTCTGTGGCGCAAATGGCTAGCGCGATCGGCTGTTAACCGAAAGGTTGGAGGTTCGAGCTCTCCTGGGAGCAGTGTGTCGCTTTTTTTCTTTGCGCTGATACCTTTGAGGAATGTTATGACCGTGGTGAGAGTAGAGCACGACTGACTCCTTGGCGCAATTGGCTAGCGCGATCGGCTGTAAGCGAAAAGGTTGGAACTTCGAGCCCTCCCGGGAGCGGTGTGTCGTTTTTTTTGCGCTGATAGCTTTGGGGAAATGTTCTGACGGTGGTGAGAGTGGAGCACGAGTTTCTCCGTGGCACAGTTGGCTAGCGCGTTTGGCTGTTAAACGAAAGGTTGGAGGTTCGAGCCCTCCCGGGGGCGGTGTGTCGCTTTTTTTCTTTGCGCTGATACCTTTGAGGAATGTTATGACCGTGGTGAGAGTAGAGCACGACTGTCTCCTTGGCGCAATTGGCTAGCGCGAGCGGCTGGTAACCAAAAGGTTGGATTTTCGAGCCCTCCCATGAGCGGTGTGTCGCTTTTTTTCTTTGCGCTGATAGCTTTGGAGAAATGTTCTGACGGTGGTGAGAGTAGAGTACGACTATCTCCGTGGCGCAATTGGCTAGCGCGTTCGGCTGTTAACCAAAACGTTAGTGCTTCGAGCCCTCCCGAGGGCGGTTTGTCTCTTTTTTTCTTCGCGCTGATAGCTTTGGAGAAATGTTCTGACCGTGGTGAGAGTGAAGCACGACTGTCTCCGTGGCGCTATTAGCTAGCGCAATGGGCTGTTAACCAAAGGTTTGAGGTTCGAGCCTTTCGGGGACCAGTGTGTCGTTTTTTTGCGCTGATAGCTTTAGAGAAATGTTCTGACCGTGGTGAGAGGTGAGCACGACTGTCTCCGTGACGCAATTGGCTAGCGCGATCAGCTGTTAACAAAAAGTGGGAGGTTCGAGCTCTCCCGGGAGCGGTGTGTCGCTTTTTTTCTTCGCGCTGATACCTTTGAGGAATGTGATGACAGTGGTGAGAGTGGAGCACGAGTTTCTCCGTGGCACAGTTGGCTAGCGCGTTTGGCTGTTAAATGAAAGGTTGGAGGTTCGAGCTTTCCCGGGAGCGGTGTGTCACTTTTTTTTCTTCGAGCTGATAGCTTTGGAGAAATGTTCTGACGGTGATGACAGTAGAGCACGACTATCTTCTTGGCGCAATTGGCTAGCGCGATCGGCTGTTAACCGAAATGTTGGAGGCTCGAGTCCTCCCGGGAGCGCTGTGTCGCTTTTTTTCTTTGCGCTGATGCCTTGGAGGAATGTTATGACCGTGGTGAGAGTTCAGCACAACTGTCTCCTTGGCGCAATTGGCTAGCGCGATCGGCTGTTAACCAAAAGGTTGGAGGTTCGAGCCCTCCCTTGAGCGGTGTGTCGCTTTTTTTCTTTGCGCTGATAGGTTTGGAGAAATGTTCTGACGGTAGTGAGAGTGGAGCACGAATATCTCCGTGGCGCAATTGGCCAGGGCGCTCGGCTGTTAACCGAAACGTTGGAGGTTCGAGCCCTCCCGAGAGCGTTGTGTCTCTTTTTTTTCTTCGCGCTGATAGCTTTGGAGAAATGTTCTGACGGGGGTGAGAGTGGAGCACGACTATCTCCTTGGCGCAATTGGCTAGCGCGTTCGTCTGTTAACCAAAACCTTAGAGGTTCGAGCCCTCCCGAGAGCGCTGTGTCTGTTTTTTTTCTTCGCGCTGATAGCTTTGGAGAAATGTTCTGACCGTGGTGAGAGTGGAGTACGACTATCTTCGTGGCGAGATTGGCTAGCGCGATTGGCTGTTAACCGAAAGTTTGGAGGTTCGAGCTCTCCCGGGAGCGGCGTGTCACTTTTTTTCTTTGCGCTGATGCGTTTGAGGAATGTTCTGACAGTGGTGAGAGTGGAGCACAAGTTTCTCCGTGGCACAGTTGGCTAGCGCGATTGGCTGTTAACCGAAAGGTTGGAGGTTCGAGCTCTCCCGGGAGCAGTGTGTCGCTTTTTTTCTTTGCGCTGATACCTTTGAGGAATGTTATGACCGTGGTGAGAGTAGAGCACGACTGACTCCTTGGCACAATTGGCTAGCGCGATCGGCTGTTAGCCAAAAGGTTGCAAGTTTGAGCCCTCCCGGGAGCGGTGTGTCGTTTTTTTTGCGCTGATAGCTTTGGGGAAATGTTCTGACGGTGGTGAGAGTGGAGCACGAGTTTCTCCGTGGCACAGTTAGCTAGCGCGTTTGGCTGTTAAACGAAAGGTTGGAGGTTCGAGCCCTCCCGGGGGCGGTGTGTCGCTTTTTTTCTTTGCGCTGATACCTTTGAGGAATGTGATGACAGTGGTGAGAGTGGAGCACGAGTTTCTCCGTGGCACAGTTGGCTAGCGCGTTTGGCTGTTAAATGAAAGGTTGGAGGTTCGAGCTTTCCCGGGAGCGGTGTGTCACTTTTTTTTCTTCGAGCTGATAGCTTTGGAGAAATGTTCTGACGGTGATGAGAGTAGAGCACGACTATCTCCTTGGCGCAATTGGCTAGCGCGATCGGCTGTTAACCGAAATGTTGGAGGCTCGAGTCCTCCCGAGAGCGGTGTGTCTCTTTTTTTTTTCTTCGCGCTGATAGCTTTGGAGAAATGTTCTGACGGTGGTGAAAGTGGAGCACGACTATCTCCTTGGCGCACTTGGCTAGCGCGTTCGTCTGTTAACCAAAACGTTAGAGGTTCGAGCCCTCCCGAGAGCGCTGTGTCTCTTTTTTTTCTTCGCGCTGATAGCTTTGGAGAAATGTTCTGACCGTGGTGAGAGTGGAGCACGACTACCTTCGTGGCGCAATTGGCTAGCGCGATCGGCTGTTAACCGAAAGTTTGGAGGTTCGAGCTCTCCCGGGAGCGGCGTGTCGCTTTTTTTCTTTACGCTGATACGTTTGAGGAATGTGAGGATAGTGGTGAGAGTGGAGCACGAGTTTCTCCGTGGCACAGTCGGGTAGCGCAATTGGCTGATAACCGAAAGATTGGATGTTCGAGCCCTCCTGGGAGAGGTGTGTCGCTTGTTTCTTTGCGCTGACAGCTATGGAGAAATGTTCTGACAGTGGTGAGAGTGGAGCACAAGTTTCTCCTTGGCACAGTTGGCTAGCGCGTTCGGCTGTTAAACGAAAAGTTGGAGGTTGGAACCCTCCCGGGGCGGTGTGTCGCTTTTTTTCTTTGCGCTGGTAGCTTTGGAGAAATGTTCTGAGGGTGGTGAGAGTGGAGCACGACTGTCTCCGTGGCGCAATTGGCTAGCGCGTTTGGCTGTTAGCACAAGGTTTGGAGGTTTGAGCCCTCCCGGGAGTGGTGTGTTGCTTTGTTTCTTCGCGCTGATGCCTTTGAGGAATGTGATGACAGTGGTGAGAGTGGAGCACGAGTTTCTCCATGGCACAGTTGGCTAGCGCGTTTGGCTGTTAAACGAAAGGTTGGAGGTTCGAGCTTTCCCGGGAGCGGTGTGTCACTTTTTTTCTTCGAGCTGATGGCTTTGGAGAAATGTTCTGACGGTGATGAGAGTAGAGCACGACTATCTCCTTGGCGCAATTGGCTAGCGCGATCGGCTGTTAACCAAAAAGTTGGAGGTTCGAGCCCTCCCTTGAGCGGTGTGTCGCTTTTTTTCTTTGCGCTGATAGGTTTGGAGAATCGTTCTGTCGGTGGTGAAAGTGGAGCACGAATATCTCCGTGGCGCAATTGGCTAGCGCGTTCGGCTGTTAACCAAAATGTTAGTGCTTCGAGCCCTCCCGAGGGCGGTTTGTCTCTTTTTTTCTTCGCGCTGATAGCTTTGGAGAAATGTTCTGACCGTGGTGAGAGTGAAGCACGACTGTCTCCGTGGCGCTATTAGCTAGCGCAATCGGCTGTTAACCGAAAGGTTTGAGGTTCGAGCCTTTCGGGGACCAGTGTGTCGTTTTTTTTGCGCTGATAGCTTTAGAGAAATGTTCTGACCGTGGTGAGAGGTGAGCACGACTGTCTCCGTGACGCAATTGGCTAGCGCGATCAGCTGTTAACAAAAAGTGGGAGGTTCGAGCCCTCCTATCAGCGCTTTGTCGCTTTTTGTCTTTGCGCTGATAGCTATGAAGAAATGTTCTGACGGTGGTGAGAGTGGAGCACGACTATCTCCGTGGCGCAATTGGCTAGCACAATCGGCTGTTAACTCGAAAGGTTGGAGGTTCGAGCTCTCCCGGGAGCAGTGTGTCGCTTTTTTTCTTCGCGCTGATACCTTTGAGGAATGTGATGACAGTGGTGAGAGTGGAGCACGAGTTTCTCCGTGGCACAGTTGGCTAGCGCGTTTGGCTGTTAAATGAAAGGTTGGAGGTTCGAGCTTTCCCGGGAGCGGTGTGTCACTTTTTTTTCTTCGAGCTGATAGCTTTGGAGAAATGTTCTGACGGTGATGACAGTAGAGCACGACTATCTTCTTGGCGCAATTGGCTAGCGCGATCGGCTGTTAACCGAAATGTTGGAGGCTCGAGTCCTCCCGGGAGCGCTGTGTCTCTTTTTTTTCTTCGCGCTGATAGCTTTGCAGAAATGTTCTGACCGTGGTGAGAGTGGAGCACGACTACCTTCGTGGCGCAATTGGCTAGCGCGATCGGCTGTTAAACGAAAGGTTGGAGGTTCGAGCTTTCCCGGGAGTGGTGTGTCACTTTTTTTCTTCGAGCTGATAGCTTTGGAGAAATGTTCTGACGGTGATGAGAGTAGAGCACGACTATCTCCTTGGCGCAATTGGCTAGCGCGATCGGCTGTTAACCGAAATGTTGGAGGTTCAAGTCCTCCCGGGAGTGGTGTGTCGCTTTTTTTCTTTGCGCTGATGCCTTGGAGGAATGTTATGACCGTGGTGAGAGTTCAGCACAACTGTCTCCTTGGCGCAATTGGCTAGCGCGATCGGCTGTTAACCAAAAGGTTGGAGGTTCGAGCCCTCCCTTGAGCGGTGTGTCGCTTTTTTTCTTTGCGCTGATAGGTTTGGAGAAATGTTCTGACGGTAGTGAGAGTGGAGCACGAATATCTCCGTGGCGCAATTGGCCAGGGCGCTCGGCTGTTAACCGAAACGTTGGAGGTTCGAGCCCTCCCGAGAGCGTTGTGTCTCTTTTTTTTTCTTCGCGCTGATAGCTTTGGAGAAATGTTCTGACGGGGGTGAGAGTGGAGCACGACTATCTCCTTGGCGCAATTGGCTAGCGCGTTCGTCTGTTAACCAAAACCTTAGAGGTTCGAGCCCTCCCGAGAGCGCTGTGTCTCTTTTTTTTCTTCGCGCTGATAGCTTTGGAGAAATGTTCTGACCGTGGTGAGATTGGAGCACGACTATCTTCGTGGCGAGATTGGCTAGCGCGATTGGCTGTTAACCGAAAGTTTGGAGGTTCGAGCTCTCCCGGGAGCGGCGTGTCACTTTTTTTCTTTGCGCTGATACGTTTGAGGAATGTTCTGACAGTGGTGAGAGTGGAGCACAAGTTTCTCCGTGGCACAGTTGGCTAGCGCGATTGGCTGTTAACCGAAAGGTTGGAGGTTCGAGCTCTCCCGGGAGCAGTGTGTCGCTTTTTTTCTTTGCGCTGATACCTTTGAGGAATGTTATGACCGTGGTGAGAGTAGAGCACGACTGACTCCTTGGCACAATTGGCTAGCGCGATCGGCTGTTAGCCAAAAGGTTGCAAGTTTGAGCCCTCCCGGGAGCGGTGTGTCGTTTTTTTTTGCGCTGATAGCTTTGGGGAAATGTTCTGACGGTGGTGAGAGTGGAGCACGAGTTTCTCCGTGGCACAGTTAGCTAGCGCGTTTGGCTGTTAAACGAAAGGTTGGAGGTTCGAGCCCTCCCGGGGGCGGTGTGTCGCTTTTTTTGTTTGCGCTGATACCTTTAAGGAATGTGATGACAGTGGTGAGAGTGGAGCACGAGTTTCTCCGTGGCACAGTTGGCTAGCGCGTTTGGCTGTTAAATGAAAGGTTGGAGGTTCGAGCTTTCCCGGGAGCGGTGTGTCACTTTTTTTTCTTCGAGCTGATAGCTTTGGAGAAATGTTCTGACGGTGATGAGAGTAGAGCACGACTATCTCCTTGGCGCAATTGGCTAGCGCGATCGGCTGTTAACCGAAATGTTGGAGGCTCGAGTCCTCCCGAGAGCGGTGTGTCTCTTTTTTTTTTCTTCGCGCTGATAGCTTTGGAGAAATGTTCTGACGGTGGTGAAAGTGGAGCACGACTATCTCCTTGGCGCACTTGGCTAGCGCGTTCGTCTGTTAACCAAAACGTTAGAGGTTCGAGCCCTCCCGAGAGCGCTGTGTCTCTTTTTTTTTCTTCGCGCTGATAGCTTTGGAGAAATGTTCTGACCGTGGTGAGAGTGGAGCACGACTACCTTCGTGGCGCAATTGGCTAGCGCGATCGGCTGTTAACCGAAAGTTTGGAGGTTCGAGCTCTCCCGGGAGCGGCGTGTCGCTTTTTTTCTTTGCGCTGATACGTTTGAGGAATGTTATGACCGTGGTGAGAGTACAGCACAACTGTCTCCTTGGCGCAATTGGCTAGCGCGATCGGCTGTTAACCAAAAGGTTGGAGGTTCGAGCCCTCCCGAGAGCGGTGTGTCTCTTTTTTTTCTTCGCGCTGATAGCTTTGGAGAAATGTTCTGACGGTGGTGAAAGTGGAGCACGACTATCTCCTTGGCGCACTTGGCTAGCGCGTTCGTCTGTTAACCAAAACGTTAGAGGTTCGAGCCCTCCCGAGAGCGCTGTGTCTCTTTTTTTTTCTTCGCGCTGATAGCTTTGGAGAAATGTTCTGACCGTGGTGAGAGTGGAGCACGACTACCTTCGTGGCGCAATTGGCTAGCGCGATCGGCTGTTAACCGAAAGTTTGGAGGTTCGAGCTCTCCCGGGAGCGGCGTGTCGCTTTTTTTCTTTACGCTGATACGTTTTAGGAATGTGAGGATAGTGGTGAGAGTGGAGCACGAGTTTCTCCGTGGCACAGTCGGGTAGCGCAATTGGCTGATAACCGAAAGTTTGGATGTTCGAGCCCTCCTGGGAGAGGTGTGTCGCTTGTTTCTTTGCGCTGACAGCTATGGAGAAATGTTCTGACAGTGGTGAGAGTGGAGCACAAGTTTCTCCTTGGCACAGTTGGCTAGCGCGTTCGGCTGTTAAACGAAAAGTTGGAGGTTGGAACCCTCCCGGGGCGGTGTGTCGCTTTTTTTCTTTGCGCTGGTAGCTTTGGAGAAATGTTCTGAGGGTGGTGAGAGTGGAGCACGACTGTCTCCGTGGCACAGTTGGCTAGCGCGTTTGGCTGTTAATTGAAAGTTTGTAGGTTCGAGCTCTCCCGGGTGCGGTGTGTCTCTTTTTTTCTTTGCGCTGATACCTTTGAGGAATGTGATGACAGTGGTTAGAGTGGAGCACAAGTTTCTCCGTGGCACAGTTGGCTAGCGCGTTTGGCTGTTAAACGAAAGGTTGGAGGTTCGAGCTTTCCCGGGAGCGGTGTGTCACTTTTTTTCTTCGAGCTGATAGCTTTGGAGAAATGTTCTGACGGTGATGAGAGTAGAGCACGACTATCTCCTTGGCGCAATTGGCTAGCGCGATCGGCTGTTAACCAAAAGGTTGGAGGTTCAAGCCCTCCCTTGAGCGGTGTGTCGCTTTATTCTTTGCGCTGATAGGTTTGGAGAAATGTTCTGACGGTGGGGAGAGTGGAGCACGAATATCTCCGTGGGGCAATTGGCCAGCGCGCTCGGCTGTTAACCAAAACGTTGGAGGTTCGAGCCCTCCCGAGAGCAGTGTGTCGCTTTTTTTCTTTGCGCTGATAGGTTTGGAGAAATGTTCTGACGGTGGTGAGAGTGGAGCACGAATATCTCCGTGGCACAATTGGCCAACGCGCTCGGCTGTTAACCAAAACGTTGGAGGTTCGAGCCCTCCCGAGAGTGGTGTGTCTCTTTTTTTTCTTCGCGCTGATAGCTTTGGAGAAATTTTCTGACGGTAGTGAGAGTGGAGCACGACTATCTCCTTGGCGCAATTGGCTAGCGCGTTCGTCTGTTAACCAAATTGTTAGAGGTTCGAGCCCTCCCGAGAGCGCTGTCTCTCTTTTTTTTTCTTCGCGCTGATAGCTTTGGAGAAATGTTCTGACCGTGGTGAGAGTGGAGCACGACTATCTTCGTGGCGCAATTGGCTAGCGCGATTGGCTGTTAACCGAAAGTTTGGAGGTTCGAGCTCTCCCGGGAGCGGCATGTCGCTTTTTTTCTTTGCGCTGATACGTTTGAGGAATGTTCTGACAGTGGTGAGAGTGGAGCACAAGTTTCTCCGTGGCACAGTTGGCTAGCGCGTTCGGCTGTTAAACGAAAGGTTTGAGGTTCGAACCCTCCCGGGGGCGGTGTGTCGCTTTTTTTCTTTGCGCTGGTAGCTTTGGAGAAATGTTCTGAGGGTGGTGAGAGTGGAGCACGACTGTCTCTGTGGCGCAATTGGCTAGCGCGAGCGGCTGTTAACCAAAAGGTTGGAGGTTCGAGCCCTCCCGGGAGCGGTGTGTCGTTTTTTTGCGCTGATAGCTTTGGGGAAATGTTCTGACGGTGGTGAGAGTGGAGCACGAGTTTCTCCGTGGCACAGTTGGCTAGCGCGTTTGGCTGTTAAACGAAAGGTTGGAGGTTCGAGCCCTCCCGGGGGCAGTGTGTCGCTTTTTTTCTTTGCGCTGATACCTTTGAGGAATGTGATGACAGTGGTGAGAGTGGAGCACGAGTTTCTCCGTGGCACAGTTGGCTAGCGCGTTTAGCTGGTAAACGAAAGGTTGGAGGTTCGAGCTTTCCCGGGAGCGGTGTGTCACTTTTTTTCTTCGAGCTGATAGCTTTGGAGAAATGTTCTGACGGTGATGAGAGTAGAGCACGACTATCTCCTTGGCGCAATTGGCTAGCGCGATCGGCTGTTAACCGAAATGTTGGAGGTTCGAGTCCTCCCGGGAGTGGTGTGTTTGGTTTATTTCTTTGCGCTGATGCCTTTGAGGAATGTTATGACCGTGGTGAGAGTACAGCACAACAGTCTCCTTCGCGGAATTGGCTAGCGCGATCGGCTGTTAACCAAAAGGTTGGAGGTTCGAGCCCTCCCTTGAGCGGTGTGTCGCTTTTTTTCTTTGCGCTGATAGGTTTGGAGAAATGTTCTGACGGTGGTGAGAGTGGAGCACGAATATCTCCGTGGTGCAATTGGCCAGCGCGCTCGGCTGTTAACCAAAACGTTGGAGGTTCGAGCCCTCCCGAGAGCGGTGTGTCAGTTTTTTTTTCTTCGCGCTGATAGCTTTGGAGAAATGTTCTGACGGTGGTGAGAGTGGAGCACGACTATCTCCTTTGCGCAATTGGCTAGAGCGTTCGTCTGTTAACCAAATCGTTAGAGGTTCGAGCCCTCCCGAGAGCGCTGTGTCTCTTTTTTTTCTTCGCGCTGATAGCTTTGGAGAAATGTTCTGACCGTGGTGAAAGTGGAGCACGACTATCTTCGTGGCGCAATTGGCTAGCGCGATCAGCTGTTAACCGAAAGTTTGGAGGTTCGAGCTCTCCCGGGAGCGGCGTGTCGCTTTTTTTCTTTGCGCTGATACGTTTGAGGAATGTTCTGACAGTGGTGAGAGTGGAGCACAAGTTTCTCCGTGGCACAGTTGGCTAGCGCGTTCGGCTGTTAAACGAAAGGTTGGAGGTTCGAACCCTCTCAGGGCGGTGTGTCGCTTTTTTTCTTTGCGCTGGTAGCTTTGGAGAAATGTTCTGAGGGTGGTGAGAGTGGAGCACAAGTTTCTCCGTGGCACAGTTGGCTAGCACATTCGGCTGTTAAACGAAAGGTTGGAGGTTCGAACCCTCCCGGGGCAGTGTGTCGCTTTTTTTCTTTGCGCTGGTAGCTTTGGAGAAATGTTCTGAGGGTGGTGAGAGTGGAGCACGACTTTCTCCGTGTCGCAATTGGCTAGCGCGAGCGGCTGTTAACCAAAAGGTTGGAGGTTCGAGCCCTCCTGGGAGGTGTGTCGCTTTTTTACTTTGCGCTGATAGCTTTGGAGAAATGTTCTGACGGTGGTGAAAGTGGAACATGACTGTCTCCATGGCGCAATTGGCTAGCGCGTTTGGCTGTTAACACAAGGTTTGGAGGTTCGAGCCCTCCCGGGAGTGGTGTGTTGCTTTGTTTCTTCGCGCTGATAGCTTTGGAGAAATGTTCGGAGGGTGGTGAGAGTGAAGCACGACTGTCTCCTTGGCTCAATTGACTAGCGATATCGGCTGTTAACCGAAACGTTGGAGGTTAGAGCCCTCCCGAGAGCGGTGCGTCTCTTTTTTTTTCTTCGCGCTGATAGCTTTGGAGAAATGTTCTGACGGCTGTGAGAGTGGAGCACGACTATCTTCGTGGCGCAATTGGCCAGCGCGCTCGGCTGTTAACCAAAAGGTTGTAGGTTCGAGCTCTCCCGGGTGCGGTGTGTCGCTTTTTTTCTTTGCGCTGATACCTTTGAGGAATGTGATGACACTGGTGAGAGTGGAGCACGAGTTTCTCCGTGGCACAGTTGCTAGCGCGTTTGGCTGTTAAACGAAAGGTTGGAGGTTCGAGCTTACCCGGGAGCGGTGTGTCACTTTTTTTTTCTTCGAGCTGATAGCTTTGGAGAAATGTTCTGACGGTGGTGAGAGTGGAGCACGAATATCTACGTGGCGCAATTGGCCAGCGCGCTCGGCTGTTAACCAAAATGTTGGAGGTTCGAGCCCTCCCGAGAGCGGTGTGTCTCGTTTTTTCTACTCGCTGATAGCTTTGGAGAAATGTTCTGACGGTAGTGAGAGTGGAGCACGATTATCTCCGGGGCGCAATTGGCTGTTAAACGAAACGTTGGAGGTAAGAGCCCTCCCGGGGGTGGTGTGTCGCTTTTTTTTCTTTGTGCTGATAGCTTTGCACAAATGTTCTGATGGTGGTGAGAGTGCAGCACGACTGCCTCCGTGGCGCTATTGGCTAGCGCAATCGGCTGTTTACCGAAAGGTTGGAGGTTGGAGCCCTCCCGTGAGCGGGGTATCGCTTTTTTTTGCGCTGATACTTTGAGAAATGTTATGACTGTGGTGAAAGTAGAACACGACTGTCTCCTTGGCGCCATTGGCTAGCGCGTTTGGCTGTTAACACAAGGTTTGGAGGTTCGAGTCCTCCCGGGAGTGGTGTGTCGCTTTTTTTCTTTGCGCTGATGCCTTGGAGGAATGTTATGACCGTGGTGAGAGTACAGCACAACCGTCTCCTTGGCGCAATTGGCTAGCGCGATCGGCTGTTTGCCGAAAGGTTGGAAGTTGGAGCCCTCCCGGGAGCGGCGTGTCGCTTTTTTCTTTGCGCTGACGGCTATGAAGAAATGTTCTGACGGTGGTAAGAGTGGAGCACGACTATCTCCTTGGCGCAATTGGCTAGCATGTTCGTCTGTTAACCAAAACGTGAGAGGTTCTAGCCCTCCCGAGAGCGCTGTGTCTTTTTTTTTCTTCGCGCTGATAGCTTTGGAGAATTGTTCTGACCGTGGTGAGAGTGGAGCACGACTATCTTCGTGGCGCAATTGGTTAGCGCGATCGGCTGTTAACCGAAAGTTTGGAGGTTTGAGCTCTCCCGGGAGCGGTGTGTCGCTTTTTTTCTTTGCGCTGATACGTTTGAGGAATGTGATGATAGTGGTGAGAGTGGAGCACGAGTTTCTCCGTGGCACAGTCGGCTAGCGCAATCGGCTGTTGACCGAAAGATTGGATGTTCGAGCCCTCCTGGGAGAGGTGTGTCGCTTGTTTCTTTGCGCTGACAGCTATGGAGAAATGTTCAGACGGTGGTGAGAGTGGAGCACAAGTTTCTCCATGGCACAGGTGGCTAGCGCGTTCGGCTGGAAAACGAAAGGTTGGAGGTTCGAACCCTCCCGGGGGCGGTGTGTCGCTTTTTTTCTTTGCGCTGATAGCTTTGGAGAAATGTTCTGAGGGTGGTGAGAGTGGAGCACGACTGTCTCCGTGGCGCAATTGGCTAGCGCGATCAGCTGTTAACCGAAAGTTTGGAGGTTCGAGCTCTCCCGGGAGCGGCGTGTCGCTTTTTTTCTTTGCGCTGATACGTTTGAGGAATGTTCTGACAGTGGTGAGAGTGGAGCACAAGTTTCTCCGTGGCACAGTTGGCTAGCGCGTTCGGCTGTTAAACGAAAGGTTGGAGGTTCGAACCCTCTCAGGGCGGTGTGTCGCTTTTTTTCTTTGCGCTGGTAGCTTTGGAGAAATGTTCTGAGGGTGGTGAGAGTGGAGCACATGTTTCTCCGTGGCACAGTTGGCTAGCACATTCGGCTGTTAAACGAAAGGTTGGAGGTTCGAGCCCTCCCATGAGCGGTGTGTCGCTTTTTTTCTTTGCGCTGATAGCTTTGGAGAAATGTTCTGACGGTGGTGATAGTGGAGCACGACTATCTCCTTGGGGCAATTGGCTAGCGCGTTCGTCTGTTAACGAAAACTTTAGAGGTTCGAGCTCTCCCTGGTGCGGTGTGTCGCTTTTTTTTCTTTGCGCTGATACCTTTGAGGAATGTGATGATAGTGGTTAGAGTGGAGCACGAGTTTCTCCGTGGCACAGTTGGCTAGCGCGTTTGGCTGTTAAACGAAAGGTTGGAGGTTCGAGCTTTCCCGGGAGCGGTGTGTCACTTTTTTTCTTCGAGCTGATAGCTTTGGAGAAATGTTCTGACGGTGATGAGAGTAGAGCACGACCATCTCCTTGGCGCAATTGGCTAGCGCGATCGGCTGTTAACCGAAATGTTGGAGGTTCGAGTCCTCCCGGGAGTGGTGTGTCGCTTTTTTTCTTTGCGCTGATGCCTTTGAGGAATGTTATGACCAAGGTGAGAGTACAGCACAACTGTTTTCTGGGCGCAATTGGCTAGCGCGATCGGCTGTTAACCAAAAGGTTGGAGGTTCGAGCCCTCCCTTGAGCGCTGTGTCGCTTTTTTTCTTTGCGCTGATAGGTTTGGAGAAATGTTCTGACGGTGGTGAGAGTGGAGCACGAATATCTCCGTGGCGCAATTGGCCAGCGCGCTCGGCTGTTATCCAAAACGTTGGAGGTTCGAACCCTCCCGAGAGCAGTGTGTCTCTTTTTTTTCTTCGCGCTGATAGCTTTGGAGAAATGTTCTGACGGTGGTGAGAGTGGAGCACGACTATCTCCTTGGCGCAATTGGCTAGCGCGTTTGTCTGTTAACCAAAACGTTAGAGGTTCGAGCCCTCCCGAGAGCGCTGTGTCTCTTTTTTTTCTTCGCGCTGATAGCTTTGGAGAAATGTTCTGACCGTGGTGAGAGTGGAGCACGACTATCCTCGTGGCGCAATTGGCTAGCGCGATCGGCTGTTAACCGAAAGTTTGGAGGTTCGAGCTCTCCCGGGAGCGGCGTGTCGCTTTTTTTCTTTGCGCTGATACGTTTGAGGAATGTGATGATATTGGTGAGAGTGGAGCACGAGTTTCTCCGTGGCAGAGTTGGTTAGCGCGTTTGGCTGTTAAACGAAAGGCTGGAGGTTAGAGTCCTCCCGGGGGCGGTGTGTCGCTTTTTTTTTCTTTGTGCTGATAGCTTTGAATAAATGTTCTGATGGTGGTGAGAGTGCAGCACGACTGCCTCCGTGGCGCTATTGGCTAGCGCAATCGGCTGTTAACCGAAAGGTTGGATGTTCGAGCCCTCCCGGGGGCGGTGTGTCGTTTTTGTTTCTTCGCGCTGATAGCTTTGGAGAAATGTCCTGACCGTGGTGAGAGTGGGGCACGACTGTCTCCATGGTGCTATTGGCTAGCGCAATCGGCTGTTAACCGAAAGGTTGGATGTTCGAGCCCTCCCGGGAGAGGTGTGTCGCTTGTTTCTTTGCACTGACAGCTATGAAGAATTGTTTCGACGGTGGTGAGAGTGGAGCACGACTGTCTCCGTGGCGCATTTGGCTAGCGCGATCGGCTGTTTACCGAAAGGTTGGAGGTTAGAGCCCTCCCGGGAGTGGCGTGTGGCTTTTTTCTTTGTGCTGATAGCTTTGGAGAAATGTTCCAACGGTGGTGAGAGTGGAACACGACTGTCTCCATGGCGCAATTAGCTAGCGCGTTCGGCAGTTACCCAAGGTTTGAAGGTTCGAGCCCTCCCGGGAGTGGTGCGTTGCTTTTTTTCCTTGCGCTGATAGCTTTGGAGAAATGTTCTGAGGGTGGTGAGAGTGGAGCACGACTGTCTCCGTGGTGCAATTGGCTAGCGCAATCGGCTGTTAACCGAAAGGTTTGAGGTTAGAGTCCCCACATGAGCGGTGTGTCGCTTTTTTTTTCTTTGATCTGATAGCTTTGGAGAAATGTTCTGACGGTGGCGAGAGTGGAGCACGACTATCTCTGTGGCGCAAGTGGCTAGCGCGTTCGGCTGTTAACCAAAACGTTAGAGGTTCGGGCCCTCCCGAGGGCGGTGTGTCAATTTTTTCTTCTTCCTGCTGATAGCTTCGGAGAAATGTTCTGACCGTGGTGAGAGTGGTGTTTCAGAAGGACCAGAGAGACCGCATAACCGATACGTCTTCGGTTTACTGTTGACAGAACAAAAAAAAAAAAATGTGCAGAGCGTGACCCTGGCTGCTTCTTCTTCCTCGCCTCCGAGCTCCATCTTCAAATCTGGTTTCTACATCTTCCCGCCGGCCAGATTCAACCGAAGCAACCTTCGAGAGAATACAACAGTTGAATCGGCCTCTTGACTAATTTTCCTTCAGGTGTACGAAGCAAGCATGTTCTCACTAGTCCATCCTTGCCTGGAAAAATCTTTTCGATCTTGCAGAGTTTCCACCGAGTTCTTTTTCGCGCTTCTCCAAGCAGAAGTACATCTCCTTCTTGTACATTTGCGTGACGCTCTGTTTTTCTGCTGGCACACTTAAGCTCCCTCAGGTACTCCTTTTTCCATCTGGTCCACCATGTTATCATAGCCTGTTTTCTTGCACTCCAGTAATTCAGCAAACTGTATTCTCCGAGTCTGTTTTCTTCCTGCTTGTTCATTGCTTGCCTGCCTCCTATAACGTCCGCCGGTGTGATGGGTTGTGGCTCGTTAGGATCGTCATACACATAAGTGAGAGGCCGGTTGTTAAGTACTCCTTCTGCTTCAACAACCACAGTCCGTAGTTCTTCTTCATCCAAAAGTCGAGCACCTATAGTTTTTGCCATGGATGTCTTAAAGCTTCTGATCAGTCTTTCATAAAATCGTCCCCACCATGGAGCTAACTCTACAATAAACTTCCATTTTATTTTCAGGTTACTGGTATACTGTTGAACCCTTTCATCTTCCATCTTTAATATCTTGTTCATCTCTTTCTCAAATTTTTTGAATGCTCTTGCATTATCACTGTAAATAGTTGTACACAATCCTCTTCTAGCTACGAATCTTCGGAATGCTTGTATAAACGCTTCTGATGACATCCTCTTGACCAACTCCAGTTGTATGGCTCTTGTTACTGCACACGTAAATATCACAATGTAAAACTTTGTAACTTTTCCGCCTTTCTCCTCTCGAGCATTTAGCGGTCCAGCAAAGTCTATACCAACAGTGTCGAATGGCCTCGTCTGTGTAATCCTGTCAGCTGGTAGAGGTGGAATTTCTTGTGCCATTGGTCTAGAATTGAATCTCCTACATGTGATGCATTTCTTTATCACATATTTCACCATTTGTCGGGCACGCAGAATCCAAAACTTCGTTCTTAGATGTGTCAATGTTGCCGCAACGCCACCGTGCATTGTTACTTGATGCGCGTTTAGAACTAGGAGTTCTGAAAAGTGACTTTCTCTTGGTAAAATAATAGGATGCTTCTCATCAAAGCTCAAATCACTCCACTGAAGCCTCCCTTTTACTCTCAGGACACCTTGATCATCTTCGAAGATGTTCGTGCCGTACAGATTCATGTTGTCATATATTCGTGTCACTGCATTTTTTAGCGTTTTCTGCTCCTGCTTTATCAGCACAAACTCTGCCTTGTCCAATTCTTCTCTTGTCAGCGAACCTGTTTTCCTTTCTTTTCGTCGGTTTCCTATATAACGCATCACCCACGCGGTAACTCGTAACGCTTTCTTGTATGATCCAAATCTGCTCACATCAATTATCTTTTCTTCACTCGTGGTGGTAGTTAAGCATGCCACTGTCTTTTCTTCGTCTTTGTTGTCATCACTGTCCGATTCATGCGTGATGTCATAATCAGGGCTTTGTTTTTCATTCTTGATCCACGTGGGGCCTTTCCACCATAATTCACTGTCCAGCAAACGTTTCATCTTCATCCCCCTTGTCATAAAATCCGCAGGATTTTCATCACTTTTAACATAACCCCATTGACTCTCATTGGACTTGCTCTTAATTTCTGCTGCGCGGTTGCGAACAAACAGATCTTTCGTCTTGTTTGACTTTATCCAGCATAACACAATTTGAGAGTCAGTCCAGAATTTCACATTCCTCAGTTTCCTGATGAAATTCTCGGTTATATGACTGGCCAATCTGACTGATATTGTGGCCGCCAACAACTCCAATCTTGTTAGTGTGATCTTTTTGATTGGAGCGACTCTACCCTTTGCAATGATTAAATTTGCTTCATTGCTTCCATCGGAGTATTCTGTTACAATGTATGCTACTGCTCCATATGCCATTGGACTCGCATTGGAGAACACGTGCAGAGTCGATGCTTTCACTTCAGCTTGTCTGTTGTCATAGCATCTGTTAACGGTGAAGTCATCTAAGTGCTGAAGCTCCTCCGACCAGTCCTTCCAAGTTGATCTATGCTGGCTTGGTAACGGGTCATCCCATTTCAGTTTATCCATCCAAATTTTTTGCAGCAATATTTTTGCTCTGACTGAAAATGGTGTCAAAAAACCTAAAGGGTCATATAGCTTTGCCGTGTCCTGCAAAACCTGTCTTTTTGAGAGTTGTCTCGTGTCCTTGTCATTTCGCCATGTAGTGTCGGGAAAGCTCAACACGTCGTCTACGAAATTCCATTTCAGTCCCAAAATCTTGATTTGTCCCTCTTTTCTTATCCCTCGATCCAGATCCTCTCCTTCTTCATCAAAGTGTTTTCTTAGCTCGGCGTCATTTGAAATCCATTTTCTTAAATTCATTCCCGCATAGCGAAAAATATCTCGTGCTTTTTTTGTATATCTTTGTCGATGTCGAGTATTCGTCGGCTCCTAGTAAAACGTCATCGACGTAGATTCCTTTCCGGAGTTGCGCCACAACTGCAGGATATTTTTCTTCGAATTTATCCAAATGTCGATGAATCGTGGCCGCTAGAAGGAAGCTACTTGGTGTAGTTCCGAAAGTAACCCTCGTCATCCTCCACGTTTTTATCTTCGGGGTTGGCATATCTTCGCTGGGTATTCTTTCCCACCATATGAATCGCAGTGCGTCTCGGTCATTTTCATGTATCTTGATCTGCAGGAATGCTTTTTCCACGTCGGCTGACATAGCGATCTTGTGATGTCGAAAGTTCATCAGCAAGCTTGTGATGTCGGGGTTTAGGTTTGGCCCCTTTTCCAAGTTGTCATTTAAGGATTCACCTGGATTCTGGCTTGACGATGCGTCAAAGACGATCCGTATTTTTGTCGTTGTTCGGTCCTTCTTGATTACTGCTTGATGCGGCATGTAGTATACAAATTTGTTCTGTATATCGGATCCAGCATCTTCTTCGACGTTTTCTGCTATTTCTTGCTCAAAGTACTCTCGAATAGCTTTGTCATAGGCTAGGAGTTCATCTTTATCCTTGCATAATTTTTTGGTCACCTGCATAAGCCTCTTCTCTGCAATGGTGGTGTTGTCGTCCAATGTCACGTTTTCCTTCCATGGTAGCCGCACTTGGTATCTTCCTGCCTTGAACTCCATTGTTTGTCGGACGTAGTCTAGCACATGTTCATCGTTCATCTTTGTTGCTGGGTTCTCCTTGATGCCCATGTTTTCCAAGTCCCAGAATCTCTGCAGTTGGTCCGCAGTCGTGTCCGACTTGGCACTGACCTTGAGTACCATAACCGTCGATGATTTCAGCGGCACACAATGAAGTCCTACAGGACCTTGGACCGTCCATCCCAATATTGTTTCTATTGCCATTACTTTTGGATGAATCTCGCAAATGCGACCAGTGACGACAGTCCAGTAATAATCTGCTCCAATTAATATAGAAGTTTCCATATTTTTTCTTTCTTTGTCCTTCTTCTGGTTGTCATCAGCCAAACGAATTCCCATCGATCTTGCTCTTTCGTATATTGTCAATGGTGGCGATGGTAGCACGTCACAGGATATAACTTCTATCTCCAGTGCCTCAATCGTGACTGGCTCCGAGATGGTATCCTTCCTCACGCTGACCTCGACGACTTTCATGTCTAGTTCCATCTCTCCTCCTCCAAATGATCCTACAGTAATCCTTTCGGATCTTTTTACCTTGCACGCTAGTTTTCTTGACAAGCTTTTGAGGATGAATGTCCTCTGACTCCCGTTGTCCAGCAGAATCCGTGCGTAGCACCCGCTGCCTTCTCCCTCCGTCCACGAAAAGGCTGTCTGCAGTAGTATGCACTTCTGTTCATCAGACTGCTGTGCGTGCATGTTGCAGGACTTGCTGGTGTCTAACCGGTCAGGTGGCGCGCTTTTAAGCACTTGCTCAACATCCCCGCTTTGCTGCTGTGTTGACTTTCCTGCAGGCGTACGTGGTCGACACATGGATGTCGCGTGCCTTCCCTTGCATGTTTTGCAGCGTACGTTAGCACGGCATATCTTCGCCGTGTGGTGAGGTCTGGTGCATCTGAAGCACCTTCGTTCCTGTTGCAAGGCTTCTTTCTTTTGTTGCATACTAATGCTTCTTCTGCAATCTTCCGTGTAGTGTCCAGTCATCTCACAAAAGATGCATTTTTTCATCGAGGTGCTTTGAAGCGTAGATGTTCTAGTCCGCCTCATACTGTGCGGTGACTGGGTCACGTCGTATTTTTCCTCTCGAGTTTCTTCTCTGCTGCGTATATATATGTTTAAAAACTCCATAATTTCTTTCAAACTGCTCGTGCTGTTTCTTGACGCTGAGTTCGATTCCGTAGCTGCTGGTCTGTTGTCACCTTTCTTTAACTCCTTCATCTTCATCTCAATCCTCATATCCACCGGTAGCGCAGATTTTACAACAGGAGCTATCACTGTGGCGTAACTATCCATTTCCACTCCTAACGACTGCAGTGCTCGTGTGTTCACTTGCAACTTTTGGAAGAGTTTCTTCAACCCATCTACATCTTTAGGACTCTTCACTGCTTCCAAATTTGCAAGCTCTTTTATGTAGTTCTCTTTTAAATTATCTTCTCGTCCGAAGGTTTCTTTCAAAAGAGCGACTGCATGCTCGTAATTCTGATCAGAAAACTGCAAGCCTTCTATGAGGGAAGCAGCCTGCCCGCTCAGAGACGCCAGAAGATAATTAAATTTTTGATTCTTCGGCATATTCACTCTGTTATGCACCGATGTCTCGAACTGATGCCAAAACCTTGGCCATGCTGTTTTTTTCCCATCAAACTTGATCATTTCAAGGCGTGGCAACTTAACAAGCTCTTGCGTCTCCGAGATTTGGTCAGTACCTTGCACTGAACTCGCCTGTTCTGTGACTATTCTCGTAGTCAGTTGCGTCGCTTGTTCTAACTCGCGTAATCGCTCCTCAATTTTTGTCGTTGCAGCGACGATCTTCATCTCATAATGCAAAACTCTTTCAAATTCTGCCTCCGCGCTGTCTTCTTCAATGAACGGTTCTATCTGTTCGTTAACTTGTCTTAGCGTCTGTGACACGCTCTTCATCTGGTTTAGAAGCGTCATAAGTTGCGCTCGATCGGCGTCTTCTTCTATCTTCTTATCGATTTCGCTCGTAAGCGTCGTCACATTTGCTCGAAGCGTCTTCCGCTTCTTCGATAGGACCTCTTTATTCATGCCTAAAACGTGTTGAAAGAGCTCTTGCCTTTTTTATGTGCGTCGCCAACAGTCGTCGGTCGTGGTCCTTCTCTCGACGGTTAGTCCTTGAGCCAGACGCCACTGCTTCGTTCTTCAACCCGTTGTTGCGAATGGGGTTGAAGTCTCTGCGTCTGTCTTCAGATCAATCCTGGTCACGGCACCATGTTTCAGAAGGACCAGAGAGACCGCATAACCGATACGTCTTCGGTTTATTGTTGACAGAACAAAAAAAAAAATGTGCAGAGCGTGACCCTGGCTGCTTCTTCTTCCTCGCCTCCGAGCTCCATCTTCAAATCTGTTTTCTACAAGTGGAGCACGACTGTCTCCGTGGCGCTTTTAGCTAGCGCGATCAGCTGGTAACCGAAAACGTTGGAGGTTCGAGCTCCTTCGGGAGCGGTGTGTCGCTTTTTTTCTTTGCGCTGATACCTTTGAGGAACGTTATGATCGTGGTTGGTGAGAGCACACCATGACTGCCTCCTTGGTGCAATTCGCTAGCGCGATCGGCTGTTAACCAAAAAGTTGGAGGTTCGAGCCCTCTCATGAGCGGTGTGTCGCTTTTTTTCTTTGCGCTGATACCTTTGAGAAATGTTATGACAGTGGTGAGAGTGGAGCACGAGTTTCTCCGTGGCACAGTTGGCTAGCGCGTTTGGCTGGTAAACGAAAGGCTGGAGGTTCGAGCCTTCCCGGGGGCGGTGTGTCGCTTTTTTTTTCTTTGTGCTGATAGCTTTGGAGAAATGTTCTGACTGTGGTGAGAGTGCAGCACAACTGTCTCCGTGTCGCTATTGGCTAGCGCAATCGGCTGTTAACCGAAAGGTTGTATGTTCGAGCCCTCCCGGGGGCGGTGTGTAGCTTTTTTTTCGCGCTGATAGCTCTGGAGAAATGTTCTGACCTTGGTGAGAGTGGATCAAGACTGTCTCCGTGCGCAATGGACTAGCGCGATCGGCTGTTAACCGAAAGGTTGGAGGTTGAGCCCGGCCGGGAGCGGTGTGTTGCTTTTTTTCCTTTGCGCTGATACCATTGGAGAAATTTTCTGACCAAGGTGAGAGTGGAGCACGACTGTCTCCGTGACGCAATTGGCTAGCGCGTTCAGCTGTTAACCAAAATGTTGGAGGTTCGACCCCTCCCGATAGCGGTGTGTGTCTTTTTTTTCTTCGCGCTGATAGCTTTCGAGAAATGTTCTGACGGTGGTGAGAGTGGAGCGTGAGTTTCTCCGTGGTGCAATTGGCTGGCGCGTTAGGCTGTTTACCTAAAGGTTGGAAGTTCGAGCCCTCGCGGGGCGGTGTGCAGCTTTTTTTTCTTTGCGCTGATAGCTTTTGAGAAATCTTCTGATGGTCGTGAGAGTGCAGTACGACTGTCTCCGTGGCGCAATTGGCTAGTGCTTTCGTCGGTTAACCGAAAGGTTGGAGTTTCGAGCCATCCTCTGAGAGGTAGGTCACTTTTTTTTTCTTCGAGCTGATAGCTTTGGAGAAATGTTTTGACAGTGGTGAGAGTAGATCACCACTGTCGGTGGCACAATCGGCTAGCACGATCGGCTGTTAACCAAAAGTTTGTAGGTCCGAGCCCTGCCATGAGCGGTGTGTCGCTTTTTTTCCTTTGCGCTGATACATTTGGAGAAATTTTCTGACCATGGTGAGAGTGGAGCACGACTGTCTCCGTGACGCCGTTGGCTAGCGCGTTCAGCTGTTAACCAAAACTTTGGAGGTTCGACCCCTCCCGAGAGTGGTGTGTGTCTTTTTTTTCTTCGCGCTGATAGCTTTGGAGAAATGTTCTGACCGTGGTGAGAGTTGAGCACGACTGTCTCCGTGGCGCAAATGGCTATCGCGATCTGCTGTTAACCGAAAGGTTGGAGGTTCGAGCCCTCCCGGGAGCGGTGTATCGCTTTTTTTATTTGCGCTGATAGCTTTAGAGAAATGTTCTGACCCTGGTGAGAGGTGAGCACGACTGTCTCCGTGGCGCAATTGGCTAGCGCGATCGGCTGTTAACGAAAAAGTTGGAGGTTCGGGCCCTCCCGAGAGCGGTGTGTCTCTTGTTTTTTCTTTGCGCTGATAGCTCTGGAGAAATGTTCTGACCGTGGTGAAAGTGGAACACGACTGTCTCCATGGCGCAATTGGCTAACGCGTTCGGCTGTTAACCCAAGGTTCGTAGGTTCAAGCCCTCCCAGGAGTGGTGTGCTGCTTTTTTTCCTTGCGCTGATAGCTTTGCAGAAATGTTCTGAGGGTGGTGAGAGTGAAGTACGACTGTCTCCATGGCGCAATTGGCTAACGCAATCGGCTGTTTACCGAAAGGTTGGAGGTTAGAGCCCTCCCTGGATCGGTGGGTCGTTTTTTTTTATTTGCGCTGATAGCTTTGGAGAGATGTTCTGGCGGTGGTGAGATTGGAGCGTGAGTTTCTCCGTGGCGCAATTGGCTGGCGCGTTAGGCTGTTAACCAAATGTTTGGAGGTCCGAGCCCTGCCATGAGCGGTGTGTCGCTTTTTTTCCTTTGCGCTGATACATTTGGAGAAATTTTCTGACCATGGAGAGAGTGGAGCGCGACTGTCTCCGTGAAGCAATTGGCTAGCGCGTTCAGCTGTTAACCAAAACGTTGGAGGTTCGACCCCTCCCGAGAGCGGTGTGCGTCTTTTTTTTTCTTCGCGCTGATAGCTTTCGAGAAATGTTCTGACCGTGGTGAGAGTGGAGCACGACCATCTCCGTGGCGCAAATGGCTAGCGCGATCGGCTGTTAACCGAAAGGTTGGAGGTTCGAGCTCTCCCGGGAGCAGTGTTTCGCTTTTTTTCTTTGCGCTGATACCTTTGAGGAATGTTATGAACGTGGTGAGAGTAGAGCATGACTGACTCCTTGGCGCAATTGGCTAGCGCGATCGGCTGTTAGCCAAAAAATTGGAGGTTCGAGCCCTCCCGGGAGCGGTGTGTCGTTTTTTTATTTGCGCTGATAGCTTTGGGGAAATGTTCTGACGGTGGTGAGAGTGGAGCACTAGTTTCTCCGTGGCACAGTTGGCTAGCGCGTTTGGCTGTTAAACGAAGGGTTGGAGGTTCGAGCCCTCCCGGGGGCGGTGTGTCGCTTTTTTTCTTTGCGCTGATACCTTTGAGGAATGTTATGACCGTGGTGAGAGTAGAGCACGACTGTCTCCTTGGCGCAATTGGCTAGCGCAATCGGCTGTTAACCGAAAGGTTTGAGGTTCGAGCCTTCCGGGGACCAGTGTGTCGTTTTTTTGCGCTGATAGCTTTAGAGAAATGTTCTGACCGTGGTGAGAGGTGAGCACGACTGTCTCTGTGGCGCGATTTGCCAGCGCGATCGGCTGTTAACGAAAAAGTTGGAGGTTCGAGCCCTTCCATGAGCGGTTTGTCGCTTTTTTCTTTGCGCTGATAGCTATGAAGAAATGTTCTGACGGTGGTGAGAGTGGAGCACGACTATCTCCGAGGCGCAATTGGCTAGCGGGTTCGGCTTTTAACCAAAACGTTAGAGGTTCGAGCCCTCCCGAGAGCGGTGTGTCTCTTGTTTTTTCTTCGCGCTGATAGCTTTGGAGAAATGTTCTGACCGTGATGAGAGTGGAGCACGACTATCTCCATGGCGCAATCGGCTAGCGCAATCGGCTGTTCACTCGAAAGGTTGGAGGTTCCAGCTCTCCCGGGAGCAGTGTGTCGCTTTTTTTCTTTGCGCTGATACCTTTGAGAAATGTTATGACCGTGGTGAGAGTAGAGCACGACTGACTCCATGGCGCAATTGGGTAGCGCGATCGGCTGTTAGCCAAAAGGTTGGAGGTTCGAGCCCTCCCAGGAGCGGTGTGTCGTTTTTGTTTTATTTGCGCTGATAGCTTTGGGTAAATGTTCTGACGGTGGTGAGAGTGGAGCACGACTATCTCCGTGGCGCAATTGGCTAGCGCGTTCGGCTGTTAACCAAAACATTAGTGGTTCGAGCCCTCCCGAGGGCGGTGTGTCTGTTTTTTTTTCTTCGCGCTGATAGCTTTGGAGAAATGTTCTGACCGTGGTGAGAGTGAAGCACGACTGTCTCCGTGGCGCTTTTAGCTAGCGCAATCGGCTGTTAACCGAAAGTTTTGAGGTTCGAGCCTTCCGGGGACCAGTGTGTCGGTTTTTTTTGCGCTGATAGCTTTAGAGAAATGTTCTGACCGTGGTGAGAGGTGAGCACGACTGTCTCCGTGGCGCAATTGGCTAGCGCGATCGGCTGTTAACGAAAAAGTTGGAGGTTCGAGCCCTCCCATGAGCGGTTTGTCGCTTTTTTTCTTTGTGCTGATAGCTATGGAGAAATGTTCTGACGGTGGTGAAAGTGGAGCACGACTACATCCGTGGCGCAATTGGCTAGAGCGTTCGGCTGTTAACCAAAACGTTAGAGGTTCGAGCCCTCCCGAGAGCGGTGTGTCTCTTGTTTTTTCTTCGCGCTTATAGCTTTGGAGAAATGTTCTGACCGTGATGAGAGTAGAGCACGACTATCTCCTTGGCGCGATTGGCTAGCACGTTCAGCTGTTAACCAAAAGGTTGGAGGGTCGAGCCCCCCCGAGAGCGGTGTGTCTCTTTTTTTCTTTGCGCTGATAGCTTTGGAGAAATGTTCTGAGGCTGATGAGAGTGGAACACGACTATCTCCGTGACGCAATTGGCTAGCGCGTTCAGCTGTTAACCAAAAGGTTGGAGGTTCGAGCCATGCCATGAGTGGTGTGTCGCTTTTATTCTTTGCACTGATACCTTTTGAGAAATGTTCTGACCATGGTGAGAGTGGAGCATGACTGTCTCCGTGACGCATTTGGCTAGCGCGTTCGGATGTTAACGGAAAGGTTGGAGTTTCGAGCCTCCCGAGAGCAGTGTGTCTCTTTTTTTGTTTGCGCTGATAGCTTTGGAGAAATGTTCCGAGGGTGGTGAGAGTGGAGCACGAATATCTCCGTGGCGCAATTGGATAGCGCGTTATGCTGTGAACCAAAACGTTAGAGGTTCGAGCCCTACCGAGAGCGGTGTGTCGCTTTTTTTGCGCTGGTAGCTTTGGAGAAATGTTCTCATGATGGTGAGAGTGGAGCATGACTATCTCCGGGGCGCAATTGGCTAGCGCGTTCAGCTGTTAACTAAAAGGTTGGAGGTTCGAGCCCTCCCGAGAGCGGTGTGTCTCTTTTTTCTTTGCGCTGACAGCTGTGGAGAAATGTTCTGACGGTGATGAGAGTAGAGCACGACTATCTCCTTGGCGCAATTGGCTAGCGCGTTCAGCAGGTAACCAAAGGGTTGGAGGTTTGAGCCCTCCCGAGAGCGGTGTGTCTCTTTTTTTGTGCTGATGGCTTTGGAGAAATGTTCTGAGGGTGGTGAGAGTAGAGCACGACTATCTCCATGACGCAATTGGCTAGCGCGTTCGGCTGTTAACCAAAAGGTTGGAGGTTCAAGCTCTCCCGAGAGCGGTGTGTCTCTTTTTTTTCTTTGCGCTGATAGCTTTAAAAGAATGTTTTGACGGTGGTGAGAGTAGAGCACGACTGTCTCCGTGGCAGAATTGGCTAGCGTGATCGCCTGTTAACTGAAATGTTGGAGGTTCAAGCCCTCCCGAGCGCAGTGTGTCGCTTTTTTTCTTTGCGCTGATAGCTTTGGAGAAACGTTCTGACGGTGGTGAGAGTGGAGCACGACTGTATCCGTGGCGCGGTGTGGCTAGCACGTTCGGCAGTTAACCGATAGGTTGGAGGTTCGAGCCCTCCTGGGAGCGGTGTGTCGCTTTCTTTCCTTCACGCTGATAGCTTTGGAGAAATGTTCTCACGGTGGTGAGAGTGAAGCACGACTATCTCCGTGGCACAATGGGCTAGCGTGTTTGGCTGTTCACCAGAAGGTTGGAGGTTCGAGCCCTCCCGAGAGCAGTGTGTCTCTTTTTTCCATTGCACTGACAGCTTTGGAGAAATGTTCTGAGGGTGGTGAGAGTGGAGCACGAATATCTCCGTGGCGCAATTGGCTAGTGCGTTCAGCTGTTAACCAAAAGGTGTGAGGTTCGAGCCCTGCCATGAGTGATGTGTCGCTTTTTTTCTTTGCGCTGATACATTTGGAGAAATTTTCTGACCATGGTGAGAGTGGAGCACGACTGTCTCCGTGACGCAATTGGCTAGCGCGTTCGGCTGTTAACGGAAAGGTTGCAGGTTCGAGCCCTCCCGAGAGCAGTGTGTCTCTTTTTTTCTTTGCGCTGATAGCTTTGGAGAAACGTTCTGAGGGTGGTGAGAGTGGAGCACGAATATCTCCGGGGCGCAATCGGCTAGCGCGTTCGGCTGTGAACCAAAACGTTAGAGGTTCGAGCCCTCCCGGAAGTGGTGTGTCACTTTTTTTCTTTGCGCTGATACCTTTGGAGAAAGGCTCTAACCGTGGTGAGAGTGGAGCACGACTGTCTCTCTGGCGCAATCGGCTAGAGCGTTTGGCAGTTAACCGAAAGGTTGGAGGTTCGAGACCTCCTGGGAGCAGTGTGTCGCTTTCTTTCCTTCACGCTGATGGCTTTGCAGAAATGTTCTCACGGTGGTTAGAGTGGAGCACGACTATCTCCGTGGCGCAATGGGCTAGCGTGTTTGGCTGTTCACCAGAAGGTTGGAGGTTCGAGCCCTCCCGGGAGCAGTGTGTCACTTTTTTTCTTTGCGCTGATAGCTATGGAGAAATGTTCTGACCGTGATGAGAGTAGAGCACGACTATCTCCTTGGCGCGATTGGCTAGCCCGTTCAGCTCTTAACCAAAAGGTTGGAGGGTCGAGCCCTCCCGAGAGCGGTGTGTCTCTTTTTTTCTTTGCGCTGATAGCTTTGGAGAAATGTTCTAAAGTGGTGAGAGTGGAACACGACTATCTCCGTGAGGCAATTGGCTAGCGCGTTCAGCTGTTAACCAAAAGGTTGGAGGTTCGAGCCATGCGATGAGTGGTGTGTCGCTTTTATTCTTTGCGCTGATACCTTTGCAGAAATGTTCTGAGGGTGGTGAGAGTGGAGCACGACTATCTCCGTGACGCAATTGGCTAGCGCGTTCGGCTGTTAACCAAAAGGTTGGAGGTTCAAGCTCTCCCAAGAGCGGTGTGTCTCTTTTTTTCTTTGCGCTGATAGCTTTGGAGAAATGTTCTGAGGGTGGTGAGAGTGGAACACGACTATCTCCGTGACGCAATTGGCTAGCGCGTTCAGCTGTTAACCAAAAGGTTGGAGGTTCGAGCCATGCCATGAGTGGTGTGTCGCTTTTATTCTTTGCGCTGATACCTTTGGAGAAATGTTCTGACCATGGTGAGAGTGGAGCATGACTGTCTCCGTGACGCATTTGGCTAGTGCGTTCGGCTGTTAACGCAAAGGTTGGAGTTTCGAGCCTCCCGAGAGCAGTGTGTCTCTTTTTTTGTTTGCGCTGATAGCTTTGGAGAAATGTTCCGAGGGTGGTGAGAGTGGAGCACGAATGTCTCCGTGGCGCAATTGGATAGCGCGTTATGCTGTGAACCAAAACGTTAGAGATTCGAGCCCTCCCGAGAGCGGTGTGTCGCTTTTTTTGCGCTGGTAGCTGTGGAGAAATGTTCTGACGGTGATGAGAGTAGAGCACGACTATCTCCTTGGCGCAATTGGCTAGCGCGTTCAGCAGTTAACCAAAGGGTTGGAGGTTTGAGCCCTCCCGAGAGCGGTGTGTCTCTTTTTTTTGTGCTGATGGCTTTGGAGAAATGTTCTGAGGGTGGTGAGAGTGGAGCACGACTATCTCCGTGAGGCAATTGGCTAGCGCGTTCGGCTGTTAACCAAAAGGTTGGAGGTTCAAGCTCTCCCAAGAGCGGTGTGTCTCTTTTTTTTCTTTGCGCTGATAGCTTTAAAAGAATGTTTTGACGGTGGTGAGAGTAGAGCACGACTGTCTCCGTGGCAGAATTGGCTAGCGCGATCGGCTGTTAACTGAAATGTTGGAGGTTCAAGCCCTCCCGAGAGCAGTGTGCCGCTTTTTTTGCGCTGGTAGCTTTGGAGAAATGTTCTGACGGTGGTGAGAGTGGAGCATGACTATCTCAGGGACGCTATTGGCTAGCACGTCCAGCTGTTAACCAAAAGGTTGGAGGTTCGAGCCCTCCCGAGAGCAGTGTGTCTCTTTTTTCTTCGCGCTGACAGCTGTGGAAAAATGTTCTGACGGTGATGAGAGTAGAGCACGACTATCTCCTTGGCGCAATTGGCTAGCTCGTTCAGCTGTTAACCAAAAGGTTGGAGGTTTGAGCCCTCCCGAGAGCGGTGTGTCTCTTTTTTCTTTGTGCTGATAGCTTTGGAGAAATGTTCTGAGGGTGGTGAGAGTGGAGCACGACTATCTCCGTGACGCAATTGGCTAGCGCGTTCGGCTGTTAACCAAAAGTTTGGAGGTTCGAGCCCTCCCGAGAGCGGTGTGTCTCTTTTTTTCTTCGCCCTAATAGCTTTGGACAAATGTTCTGACCGTGGTGAGAGTAGAGCACGACTATCTCCTTGGCGCAATTGGCTAGCGCGTTCAGCTGTTAACCAAAAGGTTGAAGGTTCGAGCCCTCCTGAGAGCGGTGTGTATCTTTTTTTCTTTGCGCTGATAGCTTTGGAGAAATGTTCTAAGTGTGGTGAGAGTGGAACACGACTATCTCTGTGACGCAATTGGCTAGCGCGTTCAGCTGTTAACCAAAAAGTTGGAGGTTCGAGCCCTGCCATGAGCGGTGTGTCTCTTTTTTTCTTCGCGCTGATAGCTTTGGAGAAATGTTCTGAGGGTGGTGAGAGTGGAACAACGCTATCTCCGTGACGCAATTGGCTAGCGCATTCGGCTGTTAACCAAGAGGTTGGAGGGTCGAGCCCTCCGCAGAGCGGTGTGTCTCTTTTTTCTTTGCGCTGATAGCTTTGGAGGAATGTTCTGACGGTGGTGAGAGTGGAGCACGACTGTTTCCGTGGCAGAATGGGTTAGCGCGATCAACTGTTAACTGAAAGGTTGGAGGTTCGAGCCCTCCCGGGAGCAGTGTGTCCCTTTTTTTCTTTGCGCTGATAGCTATGGAGAAATGTTCTGACCGTGATGAGAGTAGAGCACGACTATCTCTTTGGCGCAATTGGCTAGCCCGTTCAGCTGTTAACCAAAAGGTTGGAGGGTCGAGCCCTCCCGAGAGCGGTGTGTCTCTTTTTTTCTTTGCGCTGATAGCTTTGGAGAAATGTTCCGAGGGTGGTGAGAGTGGAACACGACTATCTCCGTGACGCAATTGGCTAGCGCGTTCAGCTGTTAACCAAAAGGTTGGAGGTTCGAGCCATGCCATGAGTGGTGTGTCGCTTTATTTTTTCCGCTGATACCTTTGGAGAAATGTTCTGACCATGGTGAGAGTGGAGCAGGACTGTCTCCGTGACGCATTTGGCCAGCGCGTTCGGCTGTTAACGGAAAGGTTGGAGTTTCGAGCCTCCCGAGAGCAGTGTGTCTCTTTTTTTGTTTGCGCTGATAGCTTTGGAGAAATGTTCCGAAGGTGGTGAGAGTGGAGCACGAATATCTCCGTGGCGCAATTGGATAGCGCGTTATGCTGTGAACCAAAACGTTAGAGGTTCGAGCCCTCCCGAGAGCGGTGTGTCGCTTTATTTGCGCTGGTAGCTTTGGAGAAATGTTCTGATGGTGGTGAGAGTGGAGCATGACTATCTCCGGGGCGCAATTGGCTAGCGCGTTCAGCTGTTAACTAAAAGGTTGGAGGTTTGAGCCCTCCCGAGAGCGGCGTGTCTCTTTTTTCTTTGTGCTGATGGCTTTGGAGAAATGTTCTGACGGTGATGAGAGTAGAGCACGACTATCTCCTTGGCGCAATTGGCTAGCGCGTTCAGCAGTTAACCAAAGGGTTGGAGGTTCAAGCTCTCCCAAGAGCGGTGTGTCTCTTTTTTTTCTTTGCGCTGATAGCTTTAAAAGAATGTTTTGACGGTGATGAGAGTAGAGCACGACTGTCTCCGTGGCAGAATTGGCTAGCGCGATCAGCTGTTAACTGAAATGTTGGAGGTTCAAGCCCTCCCGAGCGCAGTGTGTCGCTTTTTTTCTTTGCGCTGTTAGCTTTGGAGAAACGTTCTGACGGTGGTGAGAGTGGAGCTCGACTGTATCCGTGGCGCGGTGTGGCTAGCACGTTCGGCAGTTAACCGATAGGTTGGAGGTTCGAGCCCTCCTGGGAGCGGTGTGTCGCTTTCTTTCCTTCACGCTGATAGCTTTGGAGAAATGTTCTCACGGTGGTGAGAGTGGAGCACGACTATATCTGTGGCGCAATGGGCTAGCGTGTTTGGCTGTTCACCAGAAGGTTGGAGGTTCCAGCCCTCCCGAGAGCAGTGTGTCTCTTTATTCCTTTGCGCTGATAGCTTTGGAGAAATGTTCTGAGGGTGGTGAGAGTGGAGCACGAATATCTCCGTGGCGCAATTGGCTAGCGCGTTCAGCTGTTAACCAAAAGTAGTGAGGTTCGAGCCCTGCCATGAGTGATGTGTCGCTTTTTTTCTTCGCGCTGATAGCTTTGGGGAAATGTTCTGAGGGTGGTGAGAGTGGAACACGACTATCTCCGTGACGCAATTGGCTAGCGCAATCGGCTGTTAACCAAGAGGTTGGAGGGTCGAGCCCTCCCGAGAGCGGTGTGTCGCTTTTTTTCTTTGCGCTTATAGCTTTGGAGAAATGTTCTGACCGTTATGAGAGGGGAGCACGACTATCTCCGTGGCGCAATCGGCTAGCGCAATCGGCTGTTAACTCGAAAGGTTGGAGGTTCGAGCTCTCCCGGGAGCAGTGTGTCGCTTTTTTTCTTTGCGCTGATACCTTTGAGGAATGTTATGACCGTGGTGAGAGTAGAGCACGACTGACTCCTTGGCGCAATTGGCTAGCGCGTTTGGCAGTTAACCGAAAGGTTGGAGGTTCGAGCCCTCCTGGGAGCGGTGTGTCGCTTTCCTTCCTTCACGCTGATAGCTTTGGAGAAATGTTCTCACAGTGGAGAGAGTGGAGCACGACTAACTCCGTGGCGCAATGGGCTAGCGTGTTCGGCTGTTAACCAAAAGTTTGGAGGTTCGAGCCCTCCCGAGAGTGGTGTGTCTCTTTTTTTCTTCGCCCTAATAGCTTTGGAGAAATGTTCTGACCGTGGTGAGAGTAGAGCACGACTATCTCCTTGGCGCAATTGGCTAGCGCGTTCAGCTGTTAATCAAAAGGTTGAAGGTTCGAGCCCTGCCATGAGCGGTGTGTCTCTTTTTTTCTTCGCGCTGATAGCTTTGGAGAAATGTTCTGAGGGTGGTGAGAGTGGAACACGCCTATCTCCGTGACGCAATTGGCTAGCGCATTCGGCTGTTAACCAAGAGGTTGGAGGGTCGAGCCCTCCGGAGAGCGGTGTGTCTCTTTTTTCTTTGCGCTGATAGTTTTGGAGGAATGTTCTGACGGTGGTGAGAGTGGAGCACGACTGTTTCCGTGGCAGAATTGGTTAGCGCGATCAACTGTTAACTGAAAGGTTGGAGGTTCGAGCCCTCCCGGGAGCAGTGTGTCACTTTTTTTCTTCGCGCTGATAGCTATGGAGAAATGTTCTGACCGTGATGAGAGTAGAGCACGACTATCTCCTTGGCGCGATTGGCTAGCGCGTTCAGCTGTTAACCAAAAGGTTGGAGGGTCGAGCCCTCCTGAGAGCGGTGTGTCTCTTTTTTTCTTTGCGCTGATAGCTTTGGAGAAATGTTCTGAGGGTGTTGAGAGTGGAACACGACTATCTCCGTGACGCAATTGGCTAGCGCGTTCAGCTGTTAACCAAAAGGTTGGAGGTTCGAGCCATGCCACGAGTGGTGTGTCGCTTTTATTCTTTGCGCTGATACCTTTGGAGAAATGTTCTGACCATGATGAGAGTGGAGCATGACTGTCTCCGTGACGCATTTGGCTAGCGCGTTCGGCTGTTAACGGAAAGGTTGGAGTTTCGAGCCTCCCGGGAGCAGTGTGTCTCTTTTTTTGTTTGCGCTGATAGCTTTGGAGAAATGTTCCGAGGTTGGTGAGAGTGGAGCACGAATATCTCCGTGGCGCAATTGGATAGCGCGTTATGCTGTGAACCAAGACGTTAGAGGTTCGAGCCCTCCCGAGAGCGGTGTGTCGCTTTTTTTGCTCTGGTAGCTTTGAAGAAATGTTCTGATGGTGGTGAGAGTGGAGCATGACTATCTCCGGGGCGCAATTGGCTAGCGCGTTCAGCTGTTAACTAAAAGGTTGGAGGTTCGAACCCTCCCGAGAGCGGCGTGTCTCTTTTTTCTTTGCGCTGACAGCTGTGGAGAAATGTTCTGACGGTGATGAGAGTAGAGCACGACTATCTCCGTGGCAGAATTGGCTAGCGCAATCGGCTGTTAACCGAAATGTTGGAGGTTCAAGCCCTCCCGAGCGCAGTGTGTCGCTTTTTTTCTTTGCGCTGATAGCTTTGGAGAAACGTTCTGACGGTGGTGAGAGTGGAGCACGACTGTATCCGTGGCGCGGTGTGGCTAGCACGTTCGGCAGTTAACCGAAAGGTTGGAGGTTCGAGCCCTCCTGGGAGCGGTGTGTCGCTTTCTTTCCTTCACGCTGATAGCGTTGGAGAAATGTTCTCACGGTGGTGAGAGTGGAGCACGACTATCACCGCGGCGCAATGGGCTAGCGTGTTTGGCTGTTCACCAGAAGGTTGGAGGTTCAAGCCCTCCCGAGCGCAGTGTGTCTCTTTTTTTTTGCGCTGACAGCTTTGGAGAAATGTTCTGACCATGGTGAGAGTGGGGCACGACTGTCTGCGTGGCGCTATTGGCTAACGCAATCGGTGTTAACCGAAAGTTTGGATGTTTGAGCCCTCCCGGGAGAGGTGCGTCGCTTTTTTATTTGCGTTGACAGCCATGGAGAAATGTTTCGACGGTGGTAAGTGTGGAGCACGACTGTCTCCGTGGCGGATTTGGCTAGCGCGTTCGGTGTTTACCGAAAGGTTGGAGGTTGGAGCCCTACCAGGAGTGGCGTGTCCCTTTTTTCTTTGCGCTGACAGCTCTGGAGAAACGTTCTGACAGTGGTGAGAGTGGAGCGCGACTATCTCCGTGGCGCAATTGGCTAGCGTGTTCAGCTCTTAACCAGAAGGTTCGAGGTTCGAGCCCTCCCGAGAGTGGTGTGTCTCTTTTTTTCTTCGCTCTGGTAGCTTTGGAGAATTGTTCTGACCGTGGTGAAAGTGAGAATGACTGTATCCGTAGCGCATTGGCTAGCTCGTTCGGCTGGTAACCGAAAGGTTGGATGTTCGAGGCCTCTCGGGAGAGGTGTGTCGCTTTTTTTTGCGCTGACAGCTATGAAGAAATGATTCGACAGTTGTGAGAGTGGAGCACGACTGTTTCCGTGGCGCATTTGGCTAGCGCGATCGGCTGTTTACCGAAAGGTTGGAGGTTTGAGCCCTTGCGGGAAAGGTGTGTCGCTTTTTTTTTCTTTGCGCTGATACCTTTGAGGAATGTTATGACCGTGGTGAGAGTAAAGCACGACTGTCTCCTTGGCGCAATTGGCTAGCGCGATCACCTGTTACCCAAAAGGTTGGAGGTTCGAGCCCTCCCATGAAAGGTGCGTCGCTTTTTTTCTTTGTGCTGATAGCTTTGGAGAAATGTTCTGACGGTGGTGAGAGTGAAGCACGACTTTCTCCGTGGCGCAATTTGCTAGCGCATTCGGCTGTTAACCGAAAGGTTGGAGGTTCGAGCCCTCCCGGGAGTCTTGTGTCACTTTTTTTCTATGCACTGATATCTTTTGAGAAATGCTCTGACCGTGGTGAGAGTGGAGCACGACTATCCGCGTGGTGCAGTTGTCTAGCGCGTTCGGCTGTTAACCAAAACTTTGGAGGTTCGAGCCCTCCCGAGAGCGGTGCGTCTCTTTTTTTCTTTCGTGTTGATAGCTTTGGAGAAATGGTCTGATTGTGCTGAGAGATTAGCACTACTGTCTTCGTGGCGCCATTGGCTAGCGCGATCGGCTGTTAACCGAAATGTTAGAGGTTCGAGCCCTCCCGGGAGCAGTGTGTCGTTTTTTTCTTTCGTGTTGATAGCTTTGGAGAAATTGTCTGACCGTGCTGAGAGATTAGCACTACTGTCTTCGTGGCGCCATTGGCTAGCGCGATCGGCTGTTAACCGAAATGTTAGAGGTTCGAGCCCTCCCGGAAGCGGTGTGTCGTTTTTTTATTTGCGCTGATAGCTTTGGGGAGATGTTCTGACGGTGGTGAGAGTGAAGCACGACTGTCTCCGTAGCGCAATTGGCTAGCGCGTTCGGCTGTTAACCAAAACGTTGGAGGTTCGAGCCCTCCCGAGAGTGGTGTGTCTCTTTTTTTTTCTTCGCGCTGATAGCTTTGGAGAAATGTTCTGACCGTGGTGAGAGAGGAGCACGACTGTCTCCGTGGCGCAATTGGCTAGCGCGTTCGGCTGTTAACCAAAGGTTGGAGGATCGAGATCTCCCGGAAGCGATGTGTCACTTTTATTCTTTTCGCTGATAGCTTTGCAAAATCTTCTGAGGGTGGTGAGAGTGGAGAACGACTATCTCTGTGTTGCAATTGGCTAGCGCGTTGGGCTGTTAACCAAAAGGTTGGAGGTTCGAGCCCACACGAGAGCGGTGTGTCTCTTTTTTTTCTGTGCGCTGATAGCTTGGGAGAAATGTTTTGACGGTAGTGAAAGTGGAGCACGACTGTCTCCGTGGCACAATTGGCTAGCGTGATCGGCTGTTAACTGAAAGGTTGGAGGTTCGAGTCCTTCCGGAAGCAGTGTGTTGCTTTGTTTCTTTGCGCTGATATCTTTGGAGAAACGTTCTGACGGTGGTGAGAGTGGAGCACGACTGTCTCCGTGCCGCAATTGGCTAGCGCGTTCGGCTGTTTACCAAAAGCTTGGAGGTTCGAGCCCTCCCGAGAGCGGTGCGTCTCTTTTTTTCCTTCGTGTTGATAGCTTTGGAGAAATGGTCTGACCGTGCTGAGAGATTAGCACTACTGTCTTCGTGGCGCCACTGGCTAGCGCGATCGGCTGTTAACCGAAATGTTAGAGGTTTGAGCCCTCTCGGGAGAGGTGTGTCGCTTTTTTTGCGCTGACAGCTATGGAGAAATGATTCGACAGTTGTGAGAGTGGAGCACGACTATCTCCGTGGCGCAATTTGCTAGCGCAATCGGCTGTTAACCGAAAGGTTCGAGGTTCGAGCCCTCCCGGGAGTGGTGTGTCACTTTTTTTTTGCGCTGATACCTTTGGAAAAATGCTCTGACCTTGGTGAGAGTGGAGCACGACTATCTCCGTGGCGCAATTGGCTAGCGCGTTCGGCTGTAAAACAAAAACGTTGGAGGATCGAGCCCTCCCGAGAGCGGTGTGTCTTTTTTTTCTTCGCGCTCATAGCTTTGGAGAAATGTTCTGACCGTGGTGAGAGAGGAGCACGACTGTCTCCGTGGCGCAATTGGCTAGCGCGATCGGCTGTTAACCGAAAGGTTTGAGGTCCGAGCCCTTCCTATAGTGGTGTGTCGTTTTTTTTTCTTTGCGCTGATAGCTTGTGGGAAATGTTCGGACGGTGGTGAGAGTGGAGCACGACTGTCTCCGTGGCGCATTTGGCTAGCGCAATGGGCTTTTAACTGAAAGGTTGGAGGTTCGAGCCCTCCCGGGAGCGGGGTATCGCTTTTTTTCTTTTCGCTCACAGCTATGGAGAAATGTTCCGACGGTGGTGAGAGTGGAGCACGACTATCTCCGTGGCGCAATTTGCTAGCGCAATCGGCTGTTAACCGAAAGGTTGGAGGTTCGAGCCCTCCCGGGAGTGGTGTGTCACTTTTTTTCTTTGCGCTGATACCTTTGGAATAATTCTCTGACCTTGGTGAGAGTGGAGCACGACTATCTCCGTGGCGCAATTGGCTAGCGCGTTCGGCTGTTAACCAAAACGTTGGAGGTTCGAGTCCTCCCGAGAGTGGTGTGTCTCTTTTTTTTCTTCCCGCTGATAGCTTTGGAGAAATGTTCTGACCGTGGTGAGAGAGGAGCACGACTGTCTCCGTGGCGCAATTGGCTAGCGCGATCGGCTGTTAACCGAAAGGTTTGAGGTCCGAGCCCTTCCTATAGTGGTGTGTCGTTTTTTTTTTCTTTGCGCTGATAGCTTGTGGGAAATGTTCGGACGGTGGTGAGAGTGGAGCACGACTGTCTCCGTGGCGCATTTGGCTAGCGCAATGGGCTTTTAACTGAAAGGTTGGAGGTTCGAGCCCTCCCGGGAGCGGGGTATCGCTTTTTTTCTTTTCGCTCACAGCTATGGAGAAATGTTCCGACGGTGGTGAGAGTGGAGCACGACTATCTCCGTGGCGCAATTTGCTAGCGCAATCGGCTGTTAACCGAAAGGTTGGAGGTTCGAGCCCTCCCGGGAGTGGTGTGTCACTTTTTTTCTTTGCGCTGATACCTTTGGAATAATTCTCTGACCTTGGTGAGAGTGGAGCACGACTATCTCCGTGGCGCAATTGGCTAGCGCGTTCGGCTGTTAACCAAAACGTTGGAGGTTCGAGTCCTCCCGAGAGTGGTGTGTCTCTTTTTTTTCTTCGCGCTGATAGCTTTGGAGAAATGTTCTGACCGTGGTGAGAGAGGAGCACGACTGTCTCCGTGGCGCAATTGGCTAGCGCGTTCGGCTGTTATCCAAAGGTTGGAGGATCGAGCTCTCCCGGAAGCGATGTGTCACTTTTATTCTTTTCGCTGATGGCTTTGCAAAATCTTCTGAGGGTGGTGAGAGTGGAGCACGACTATCTCCGTGACGCGATTGGCTAGCGCGTTGGGCTGTTAACCAAAAGGTTGGAGGTTCCAGCCCACACGAGAGCGGTGTGTCTCTTTTTTTTTCTGTGCGCTGATAGCTTGGGAGAAATGTTTTGACGGTAGTGAAAGTGGAGCACGACTGTCTCCGTGGCACAATTGGCTAGCACGATCGGCTGTTAACTGAAAGGTCGGAGGTTCGAGTCCTTCCGGAAGCAGTGTGTCGCTTTGCTTCTTTGCGCTGATATCTTTGGAGAAACGTTGTGACGGTGGTGAGAGTGGAGCACGACTGTCTCCGTGGCGCAATTGGCTAGCGCCTTCGGCTGTTAACCGAAAGGTTAGAAAGCTTTCACCAACAAGCCCACATCGCCACTCTTGTCGAAAGGTTGGAGGTTCGAGCCCTCCCGGAATTGGTGTGTCACTTTTTTTCTATGCACTGATATCTTTAGAGAAATGCTCTGACCGTGGTGAGAGTGGAGCACGACTATCCGCGTGGTGCAGTTGTCTAGCGCGTTCGGCTGTTAACCAAAAGCTTGGAGGTACGAGCCCTCCCGAGAGCGGTGCGTCTCTTTTTTTCTTTCGTGTTGATAGCTTTGGAGAAATGGTCTGACCGTGCTGAGAGATTAGCACTACTGTCTTCGTGGCGCCATTGGCTAGCGCGATCGGCTGTTAACCGAAATGTTAGAGGTTCGAGCCCTCCCGGGAGCGGTGTGTCGTTTTTTTATTTGCGCTGATAGCTTTGGGGAGATGTTCTGACGGTGGTGAGAGTGGAGCACGACTGTCTCCGTAGCGCTATTGGCTAGTGCAGTCGGCTGTTAACCTAAAGGTTGGATGTTCGAGCCCTCCCGGGGGCGGTGTGTCACTTTTTTTTCTTCGCGCTGATAGCTTTTAAGAAATGTTCTGACCATGGTGACTGTGGGGCACGACTGTCTGCGTGGCGCTATTGGCTAACGCAATCGGTGTTAACCGAAAGTTTGGATGTTCGAGCTCTCCCGGGAGAGGTGTGTCGCTTTTTTATTCGCGTTGACAGTCACGGAGAAATGCTTCGACAGTGGTGAGTGTGGAGCACGACTGTCTCAGTGGCGGATTTGGCTAGCGCGGTCGGTGTTTACCAAAAGGTTGGAGGTTGGAGCCCTACCAGGATTGGCGTGTCCCTTTTTTCTTTGCGCTGACAGCTCTGGAGAAATGTTCCGACAGTGGTGAGAGTGGAGCACGACTATCTCCGTGGTGCAATTGGCTACCGTGTTCGGCTGTTAACCAGAAGGTTGGAGGTTCGAGCCCTGCCATGAGTGGTGTGTCGCGTTTTTTCTTTGCGCTGATATCTTTGGAGAAATGTTCTGACCATGGTGAGAGTAGAGCACGACTATCTCCTTGGCGCGATTGGCTAGCCCGTTCAGCTGTTAACCAAAAGGTTGGAGGGTCGAGCCCTCCCGAGAGCGGTGTGTCTCTTTTTTTCTTTGCGCTGATAGCTTTGGAGAAATGTTCTAAAGTGGTGAGAGTGGAACACGACTATCTCCGTGAGGCAATTGGCTAGCGCGTTCAGCTGTTAACCAAAAGGTTGGAGGTTCGAGCCATGCCATGAGTGGTGTGTCGCTTTTATTCTTTGCGCTGATACCTTTGGAGAAATGTTCTGAGGGTGGTGAGAGTGGAGCACGACTATCTCCGTGACGCAATTGGCTAGCGCGTTCGGCTGTTAACCAAAAGGTTGGAGGTTCAAGCTCTCCCAAGAGCGGTGTGTCTCTTTTTTTCTTTGCGCTGATAGCTTTGGAGAAATGTTCTGAGGGTGGTGAGAGTGGAACACGACTATCTCCGTGACGCAATTGGCTAGCGCGTTCAGCTGTTAACCAAAAGGTTGGAGGTTCGAGCCATGCCATGAGTGGTGTGTCGCTTTTATTCTTTGCGCTGATACCTTTGGAGAAATGTTCTGACCATGGTGAGAGTGGAGCATGACTGTCTCCGTGACGCATTTGGCTAGCGCGTTCGGCTGTTAACGCAAAGGTTGGAGTTTCGAGCCTCCCGAGAGCAGTGTGTCTCTTTTTTTGTTTGCGCTGATAGCTTTGGAGAAATGTTCCGAGGGTGGTGAGAGTGGAGCACGAATATCTCCGTGGCGCAATTGGATAGCGCGTTATGCTGTGAACCAAAACGTTAGAGATTCGAGCCCTCCCGAGAGCGGTGTGTCGCTTTTTTTGCGCTGGTAGCTGTGGAGAAATGTTCTGACGGTGATGAGAGTAGAGCACGACTATCTCCTTGGCGCAATTGGCTAGCGCGTTCAGCAGTTAACCAAAGGTTTGGAGGTTTGAGCCCTCCCGAGAGCGGTGTGTCTCTTTTTTTGTGCTGATGGCTTTGGAGAAATGTTCTGAGGGTGGTGAGAGTGGAGCACGACTATCTCCGTGAGGCAATTGGCTAGCGCGTTCGGCTGTTAACCACAAGGTTGGAGGTTCAAGCTCTCCCAAGAGCGGTGTGTCTCTTTTTTTTCTTTGCGCTGATAGCTTTAAAAGAATGTTTTGATGGTGGTGAGAGTAGAGCACGACTGCCTCCGTGGCAGAATTGGCTAGCGCGATCGGCTGTTAACTGAAATGTTGGAGGTTCAAGCCCTCCCGAGAGCAGTGTGCCGCTTTTTTTGCGCTGGTAGCTTTGGAGAAATGTTCTGACGGTGGTGAGAGTGGAGCATGACTATCTCAGGGACGCTATTGGCTAGCGCGTCCAGCTGTTAACCAAAAGGTTGGAGGTTCGAGCCCTCCCGAGAGCAGTGTGTCTCTTTTTTCTTCGCGCTGACAGCTGTGGAAAAATGTTCTGACGGTGATGAGAGTAGAGCACGACTATCTCCTTGGCGCAATTGGCTAGCTCGTTCAGCTGTTAACCAAAAGGTTGGAGGTTTGAGCCCTCCGCAGAGCGGTGTGTCTCTTTTTTCTTTGCGCTGATAGCTTTGGAGGAATGTTCTGACGGTGTTGAGAGTGGAGCACGACTGTTTCCGTGGCAGAATGGGTTAGCGCGATCAACTGTTAACTGAAAGGTTGGAGGTTTGAGCCCTCCCGGGAGCAGTGTGTCCCTTTTTTTCTTTGCGCTGATAGCTATGGAGAAATGTTCTGACCGTGATGAGAGTAGAGCACGACTATCTCTTTGGCGCAATTGGCTAGCCCGTTCAGCTGTTAACCAAAAGGTTGGAGGGTCGAGCCCTCCCGAGAGCGGTGTGTCTCTTTTTTTCTTTGCGCTGATAGCTTTGGAGAAATGTTCCGAGGGTGGTGAGAGTGGAACACGACTATCTCCGTGACGCAATTGGCTAGCGCGTTCAGCTGTTAACCAAAAGGTTGGAGGTTCGAGCCATGCCATGAGTGGTGTGTCGCTTTATTTTTTCCGCTGATACCTTTGGAGAAATGTTCTGACCATGGTGAGAGTGGAGCATGACTGTCTCCGTGACGCATTTCGCCAGCGCGTTCGGCTGTTAACGGAAAGGTTGGAGTTTCGAGCCTCCCGAGAGCAGTGTGTCTCTTTTTTTGTTTGCGCTGATAGCTTTGGAGAAATGTTCCGAGGGTGGTGAGAGTGGAGCACGAATATCTCCGTGGCGCAATTGGATAGCGCGTTATGCTGTGAACCAAAACGTTAGAGGTTCGAGCCCTCCCGAGTGCGGTGTGTCGCTTTATTTGCGCTGGTAGCTTTGGAGAAATGTTCTGATGGTGGTGAGAGTGGAGCATGACTATCTCCGGGGCGCAATTGGCTAGCGCGATCAGCTGTTAACTGAAATGTTGGAGGTTCAAGCCCTCCCGAGCGCAGTGTGTCGCTTTTTTTCTTTGCGCTGTTAGCTTTGGAGAAACGTTCTGACGGTAGTGAGAGTGGAGCTCGACTGTATCCGTGGCGCGGTGTGGCTAGCGCGTTCGGCTGTTAACCAAAAGATTGGAGGTTCAAGCTCTCCCGAGAGCGGTGTGTCTCTTTTTTTTCTTTGCGCTGATAGCTTTAAAAGAATGTTTTGACGGTGGTGAGAGTAGAGCACGACTGTCTCCGTGGCAGAATTGGCTAGCGCGATCGGCTGTTAACTGAAATGTTGGAGGTTCAAGCCCTCCCGAGCGCAGTGTGTCGCTTTTTTTCTTTGCGCTGATAGCTTTGGAGAAACGTTCTGACGGTGGTGAGAGTGGAGAACGACTGTATCCGTGGCGTGGTGTGGCTAGCACGTTCGGCAGTTAACGGAAAGGTTGGAGTTTCGAGCCTTCCGAGAGCAGTGTGTCTCTTTTTTTCTTTGCGCTGATAGCTTTGGAGAAATGTTCTTAGGGTGGTGAGAGTGGAGCACGAATATCTCCGTGGCGCAATTGGCTAGCGTGTTATGCTGTGAACCAAAACGTTAGAGGTTCGAGCCCTCCCGAGAGCGGTGTGTCACTTTTTTTGCGCTGGTAGCTTTGGAGAAATGTTCTGACGGTGGTGAGAGTAGAGCACGACTATCTCCTTGGCGCAATTGGCTAGCGCGTTCAGCTGTTAACCAAAAGTTTGGAGGTTCAAGCCCTCCCGAGAGCGGTGTGTCGCTTTTTTTCTTTGCGCTTATAGCTTTGGAGAAATGTTCTGACCGTGATGAGAGGGGAGCACGACTATCTCCGTGGCGCAATCGGCTAGCGCAATCGGCTGTTAACTCGAAAGGTTGGAGGTTCGAGCTCTCCCGGGAGCAGTGTGTCGCTTTTTTTCTTGGCGCTGATACTTTTGAGGAATGTTATGACCATGGTGAGAGTAGAGCACGACTGACTCCTTGGCGCAATTGGCTAGCGCGTTTGGCAGTTAACCGAAAGGTTGGAGGTTCGAGCCCTCCTGGGAGCGGTGTGTCACTTTCCTTCCTTCACGCTGATAGCTTTGGAGAAATGTTCTGAGGGTGGTGAGAGTGGAACACGACTATCTCCGTGACGCAATTGGCTAGCGCATTCGGCTGTTAACCAAGAGGTTGGAGGGTCGAGCCCTCCGCAGAGTGGTGTGTCTCTTTTTTCTTTGCGCTGATAGTTTTGGAGGAATGTTCTGACGGTGGTGAGAGTGGAGCACGACTGTTTCCGTGGCAGAATTGGTTAGCGCGATCAACTGTTAACTGAAAGGTTGGAGGTTCGAGCCCTCCCGGGAGCAGTGTGTCACTTTTTTTCTTTGCGCTGATAGCTATGGAGAAATGTTCTGACCGTGATGAGAGTAGAGCACGACTATCTCCTTGGCGCGATTGGCTAGCGCGTTCAGCTGTTAACCAAAAGGTTGGAGGGTCGAGCCCTCCCGAGAGCGGTGTGTCTCTTTTTTTCTTTGCGCTGATAGCTTTGGAGAAATGTTCTGAGGGTGTTGAGAGTGGAACACGACTATCTCCGTGACGCAATTGGCTAGCGCGTTCAGCTGTTAACCAAAAGGTTGGAGGTTCGAGCCATGCCACGAGTGGTGTGTCGCTTTTATTCTTTGCGCTGATACCTTTGGAGAAATGTTCTGACCATGATGAGAGTGGAGCATGACTGTCTCCGTGACGCATTTGGCTAGCGCGTTCGGCTGTTAACGGAAAGGTTGGAGTTTCGAGCCTCCCGGGAGCAGTGTGTCTCTTTTTTGTTTGCGCTGATAGCTTTGGAGAAACGTTCCGAGGTTGGTGAGAGTGGAGCACGAATATCTCCGTGGCGCAATTGGATAGCGCGTTATGCTGTGAACCAAGACGTTAGAGGTTCGAGCCCTCCCGAGAGCGGTGTGTCGCTTTTTTTGCGCTGGTAGCTTTGAAGAAATGTTCTGATGGTGGTGAGAGTGGAGCATGACTATCTCCGGGGCGCAATTGGCTAGCGCGTTCAGCTGTTAACTAAAAGGTTGGAGGTTCGAGCCCTCCCGAGAGCGGCGTGTCTCTTTTTTCTTTGCGCTGACAGCTGTGGAGAAATGTTCTGACGGTGATGAGAGTAGAGCACGACTATCTCCGTGGCAGAATTGGCTAGCGCGATCGGCTGTTAACTGAAATGTTGGAGGTTCAAGCCCTCCCGAGCGCAGTGTGTCGCTTTTTTTCTTTGCGCTGATAGCTTTGGAGAAACGTTCTGACGGTGGTGAGAGTGGAGCACGACTGTATCCGTGGCGCGGTGTGGCTAGCACGTTCGGCAGTTAACCGATAAGTTGGAGGTTCGAGCCCTCCTGGGAGCGGTGTGTCGCTTTCTTTCCTTCACGCTGATAGCTTTGGAGAAATGTTCTCACGGTGGTGAGAGTGGAGCACGACTATCTCCGTGGCGCAATGGGCTAGCGTGTTTGGCTGTTCACCAGAAGGTTGGAGGTTCAAGCCCTCTCAAGCGCAGTGTGTCTCTTTTTTTTTGCGCTGACAGCTTTGGAGAAATGTTCTGACCATGGTGAGAGTGGGGCACGACTGTCTGCGTGGCGCTATTGGCTAACGCAATCGGTGTTAACCGAAAGTTTGGATGTTTGAGCCCTCCCGGGAGAGGTGCGTCGCTTTTTTATTTGCGTTGACAGCCATGGAGAAATGTTTCGACGGTGGTAAGTGTGGAGCACGACTGTCTCCGTGGCGGATTTGGCTAGCGCGTTCGGTGTTTACCGAAAGGTTGGAGGTTGGAGCCCTATCAGGAGTGGCGTGTCCCTTTTTTCTTTGCGCTGACAGCTCTGGAGAAACGTTCTGACAGTGGTGAGAGTGGAGCACGACTATCTCCGTGGCGCAATTGGCTAGCGTGTTCAGCTCTTAACCAGAAGGTTCGAGGTTCGAGCCCTCCCGAGAGTGGTGTGTCTCTTTTTTTCTTCGCTCTGGTAGCTTTGGAGAATTGTTCTGACCGTGGTGAAAGTGAGAATGACTGTCTCCGTAGCGCATTGGCTAGCTCGTTCGGCTGGTAACCGAAAGGTTGGATGTTCGAGGCCTCTCGGGAGAGGTGTGTCGCTTTTTTTTGCGCTGACAGCTATGAAGAAATGATTCGACAGTTGTGAGAGTGGAGCACGACTGTTTCCTTGGCGCATTTGGCTAGCGCGATCGGCTAATTACCGAAAGGTTGGAGGTTTGAGCCCTTGCGGGAAAGGTGTGTCGCTTTTTTTTCTTTGCGCTGATACCTTTGAGGAATGTTATGACCGTGGTGAGAGTAAAGCACGACTGTCTCCTTGGCGCAATTGGCTAGCGCGATCGCCTGTTACCCAAAAGGTTGGAGGTTCGAGCCCTCCCATGAAAGGTGCGTCGCTTTTTTTCTTTGTGCTGATAGCTTTGGAGAAATGTTCTGACGGTGGTGAGAGTGGAGCACGACTTTCTCCGTGGCGCAATTTGCTAGCGCATTCGGCTGTTAACCGAAAGGTTGGAGGTTCGAGCCCTCCCGGGAGTCTTGTGTCACTTTTTTCTTTGCGCTGATACCTTTGGAAAAATGTTCTGACCTTGGTGAGAGTGGAGCACGACTATCTCTGTGGCGCAATTGGCTAGCGCGTTCGGCTGTTAACCAAAACGTTGGAGGTTCGAGCCCTCCCGAGAGTGGTGTGTCTCTTTTTTTTCTTCGCGCTGATAGCTTTGGAGAAATGTTCTGACCGTGGTGAGAGAGGAGCACGACTGTCTCCGTGGCGCAATTGGCTAGCGCGTTCGGCTGTTAACCAAAGGTTGGAGGATCGAGCTCTCCCGGAAGCGATGTGTCACTTTTATTCTTTTCGCTGATAGCTTTGCAAAATCTTCTGAGGGTGGTGAGAGTGGAGCAGGACTATCTCCGTGACGCAATTGGCTAGCGCGTTGGGCTGTTAACCAAAAGGTTGGAGGTTCCAGCCCACACGAGAGCGGCGTGTCTCTTTTTTTTCTGTGCGCTGATAGCTTGGGAGAAATGTTTTGACGGTAGTGAAAGTGGAGCACGACTGTCTCCGTGGCACAATTGGCTAGCGCGATCGGCTGTTAACTGAAAGGTTGGAGGTTCGAGTCCTTCCGGAAGCAGTGTGTTGCTTTGTTTCTTTGCGCTGATATCTTTGGAGAAACGTTCTGACGGTGGTGAGAGTGGAGCACGACTGTCTCCGTGCCGCAATTGGCTAGCGCGTTCGGCTGTTTACCAAAAGCTTGGAGGTTCGAGCCCTCCCGAGAGCGGTGCGTCTCTTTTTTTCCTTCGTGTTGATAGCTTTGGAGAAATGGTCTGACCGTGCTGAGAGATTAGCACTACTGTCTTCGTGGCGCCATTGGCTAGCGCGATCGGCTGTTAACCGAAATGTTAGAGGTTTGAGCCCTCTCGGGAGAGGTGTGTCGCTTTTTTTGCGCTGACAGCTATGGAGAAATGATTCGACAGTTGTGAGAGTGGAGCACGACTATCTCCGTGGCGCAATTTGCTAGCGCAATCGGCTGTTAACCGAAAGGTTCGAGGTTCGAGCCCTCCCGGGAGTGGTGTGTCACTTTTTTTCTTTGCGCTGATACCTTTGGAAAAATGCTCTGACCTTGGTGAGAGTGGAGCACGACTATCTCCGTGGCGCAATTGGCTAGCGCGTTCGGCTGTAAACCAAAAACGTTGGAGGATCGAGCCCTCCCGAGAGCGGTATGTCTTTTTTTTCTTCGCGCTCATAGCTTTGGAGAAATGTTCGGACGGTGGTGAGAGTGGAGCACGACTGTCTCCGTGGCGCATTTGGCTAGCGCAATGGGCTTTTAACTGAAAGGTTGGAGGTTCGAGCCCTCCCGAGAGCGAGGTATCGCTTTTTTTCTTTTCGCTCACAGCTATGGAGAAATGTTCCGACGGTGGTGAGAGTGGAGCACGACTATCTCCGTGGCGCAATTTGCTAGCGCAATCGGCTGTTAACCGAAAGGTTGGAGGCTCGAGCCCTCCCGGGAGTGGTGTGTCACTTTTTTTCTTTGCGCTGATACCTTTGGAATAATTCTCTGACCTTGGTGAGAGTGGAGCACGACTATCTCCGTGGCGCAATTGGCTAGCGCGTTCGGCTGTTAACCAAAACGTTGGAGGTTCGAGTCCTCCCGAGAGTGGTGTGTCTCTTTTTTTTCTTCGCGCTGATAGCTTTGGAGAAATGTTCTGACCGTGCTGAGAGAGGAGCACGACTGTCTCCGTGGCGCAATTGGCTAGCGCGTTCGGCTGTTATCCAAAGGTTGGAGGATCGAGCTCTCCCGGAAGCGATGTGTCACTTTTATTCTTTTCGCTGATAGCTTTGCAAAATCTTCTGAGGGTGGTGAGAGTGGAGCACGACTATCTCCGTGACGCAATTGGCTAGCGCGTTGGGCTGTTAACCAAAAGGTTGGAGGTTCCAGCCCACACGAGAGCGGTGTGTCTCTTTTTTTTCTGTGCGCTGATAGCTTGGGAGAAATGTTTTGACGGTAGTGAAAGTGGAGCACGACTGTCTCCGTGGCACAATTGGCTAGCACGATCGGCTGTTAACTGAAAGGTTGGAGGTTCGAGTCCTTCCGGAAGCAGTGTGTCGCTTTGCTTCTTTGCGCTGATATCTTTGGAGAAACGTTGTGACGGTGGTGAGAGTGGAGCACGACTGTCTCCGTGGCGCAATTGGCTAGCGCCTTCGGCTGTTAACCGAAAGGTTAGAAAGCTTTCACCAACAAGCCCACATGGCCACTCTTGTCGAAAGGTTGGAGGTTCGAGCCCTCCCGGAATTGGTGTGTCACTTTTTTTCTATGCACTGATATCTTTTGAGAAATGCTCTGACCGTGGTGAGAGTGGAGCACGACTATCCGCGTGGTGCAGTTGTCTAGCGCGTTCGGCTGTTAACCAAAAGCTTGGAGGTTCGAGCCCTCCCGAGAGCGGTGCGTCTCTTTTTTTCTTTCGTGTTGATAGCTTTGGAGAAATGGTCTGACCGTGCTGAGAGATTAGCACTACTGTCTTCGTGGCGCCATTGGCTAGCGCGATCGGCTGTTAACCGAAATGTTAGAGGTTCGAGCCCTCCCGGGAGCAGTGTGTCGTTTTTTTCTTTCGTGTTGATAGCTTTGGAGAAATTGTCTGACCGTGCTGAGAGATTAGCACTACTGTCTTCGTGGCGCCATTGGCTAGCGCGATCGGCTGTTAACCGAAATGTTAGAGGTTCGAGCCCTCCCGGAAGCGGTGTGTCGTTTTTTTATTTGCGCTGATAGCTTTGGGGAGATGTTCTGACGGTGGTGAGAGTGGAGCACGACTGTCTCCGTAGCGCAATTGGCTAGCGCGTTCGGCTGTTAACCAAAACGTTGGAGGTTCGAGCCCTCCCGAGAGTGGTGTGTCTCTTTTTTTTTCTTCGCGCTGATAGCTTTGGAGAAATGTTCTGACCGTGGTGAGAGAGGAGCACGGCTGTCTCCGTGGCGCAATTGGCTAGCGCGTTCGGCTGTTAACTGAAAGGTTGGAGGTTCGAGTCCTTCCGGAAGCAGTGTGTTGCTTTGTTTCTTTGCGCTGATATCTTTGGAGAAACGTTCTGACGGTGGTGAGAGTGGAGCACGACTGTCTCCGTGGCGCAATTGGCTAGCGCGTTCGGCTGTTAACCGAAAGGTTAGAAAGCTTTCACCAACAAGCCCACATCGCCACTCTTGTCGAAAGGTTGGAGGTTCGAGCCCTCCCGGAATTGGTGTGTCACTTTTTTCTATGCACTGATATCTTTTGAGAAATGCTCTGACCATGGTGAGAGTGGAGCACGACTATCCGCAAGGTGCAGTTGTCTAGCGCGTTTGGCTGTTAACCAAAAGCTTGGAGGTTCGAGCCCTCCCGAGAGCGGTGCTTTTTTTTTTCTTTCGTGTTGTTAGCTTTAGAGAAATGGTCTGACCGTGCTGAGAGATTAGCACTACTGTCTTCGTGGCGCCATTGGCTAGCGCGATCGGCTGTTAACCGAAATGTTAGAGGTTCGAGCCCTCCCGGGAGCGGTGTGTCGTTTTTTTATTTGCGCTGATAGCTTTGGGTAGATGTTCTGACGGTGGTGAGAGTGAAGCACGACTGTCTCCGTAGCGCTATTGGCTAGTGCAGTCGGCTGTTAACCTAAAGGTTGGATGTTCGAGCCCTCCCGGGGGCGGTGTGTCGCTTTTTTTTCTACGCGCTGATAGCTTTGAAGAAATGTTCTGACCATGGTGACTGTGGGGCACGACTGTCTGCGTGGCGCTATTGGCTAACGCAATCGGTGTTAACCGAAAGTTTGGATGTTCGAGCTCTCCCGGGAGAGGTGTGTCGCTTTTTTATTCGCGTTGACAGTCATGGAGAAATGTTTCGACAGTGGTGAGTGTGGAGCACGACTGTCTCCGTGGCGGATTTGGCTAGCGCGTTTGGTGTTTACCGAAAGGTTGGATGTTCGAGCCCTCTCGGGAGAGGTGTGTCGCTTTTTTTGCGCTGGCAGCTATGGAGAAATGACTCGACAGTGGTGAGAGTGGACCACGACTGTCTCTGTGGCGCATTTGGCTAGCGCGATCGGCTGTTTACCGAAAGGTTGGAGGTTTGAGCCCTCCCGAGAGTGGTGTGTCTCTTTTTTTCTTCGCCCTGGTAGCTTTGGAGAATTGTTCTGACCGTGGTGAAAGTGAGAATTACTGTCTCCGTAGCGCATTGGCTAGCGCGTTCGGCTGGTAACCGAAAGGTTGGATGTTCAAGCCCTCTCGGGAGAGGTGTGTCGCTTTTTAATGCGCTGGCAGCTATGGAGAAATGATTCGACAGTGGTGACAGTGGAGCACGACTGTCTCCGTGGCGCATTTGGCTAGCGCGATCGGCTGTTTACCGAAAGGTTGGAGGTTTGAGCCCTTGCGGGAGAGGTGTGTCGCTTTTTTTCTTTGCGCTGATACCTTTGGAAATATTCTCTGACCTTGGTGAGAGTGGAGCACGACTATCTCCGTGGCGCAATTGGCTAGCGCGTTCGGCTCTTAACCAAAACGTTGGAGGTTCTAGCCCTCCCGAGAGTGGTGTGTCTCTTTTTTTTCTTCGCGCTGATAGCTTTGGAGAAATGTTCTGACCGTGGTGAGAGAGGAGCACGACTGTCTCCGTGGCGCAATTGGCTAGCGCGTTCGGCTGTTAACCAAAGGTTGGAGGATCGAGATCTCCCGGAAGCGATGTGTCACTTTTATTCTTTTCGCTGATAGCTTTGCAAAATCTTCTGAGGGTGGTGAGAGTGGAGCACGACTATCTCCGTGACGCAATTGGCTAGCGCGTTGGGCTGTTAACCAAAAGGTTGGAGGTTCGAGCCCACACGAGAGCGGTGTGTCTCTTTTTTTTCTGTGCGCTGATAGCTTGGGAGAAATGTTTTGACGGTAGTGAAAGTGGAGCACGACTGTGTCCGTGGCGCTATTGGCTAGCGCGAGTGGCTGTTAACCGAAAAGTTTGAGGATCGAGCCCTCCCGGGAGTGGTGTGTCGTTTTTTTTTGTTTGCGCTGAAAGCTTTGGTGAAATGTTCTGACCGTGGTGAGAGACGAGCACGACTGTCTCCGTGGCGCAATTGGCTAGCGCGATCGGCTGTTAACCGAAAGGTGGGAGGTTCGAGCCCTCCCATGAGTGGTGTGTCGCTTTTTTTCGCGCTGATAGCTCTGGAGAAATGTTCTGACGGTGGTGAGAATGGAGCACGACTATCTCCTTGGCGCAATTGGCTAGCGCAATCGGCTGTTAACCGAAAGGTTGGAGGTTCGAGCCCTCCCGGGACTGGTGTGTCGTTTTTTTATTTGCGCTGATAGCTTTGGAGAAATTTTCTGACCGTGGTGAGAGATGAGCACGACTGTCTCCGTGGCGCAATTGGCTAGCGCGAGCGGCTGTTAACCGAAAGGTTGGAGGTTCGAGTCCTGCCATGTGTGGTGTGTCGCTTTTTTTCTTCGCGCTGATAGCTATGGAGAAATGTTTCGACGGTTGTGAGAGTGGGGCACGACTGTCTCAGTGGCACTATTGGCTAGCGCAATCGGCTGTTAACCAAAAGGTTGGAAGTTCGAACCCTCCCGGGAGAGATGTGTCGCTTTTTTCTGTGCGCTGACAGCTATGGAGAAATGTTTCGACGGTGGAGACAGTGGAGCACGACTGTCTCCGTGGCGCATTTGGCTAGCGCGATCGGCTGTTTTCCGAAAGGTCGGAGGTTGGAGCCCTCCCGGGAGCGGCGTGTCGCTTTTTTCTTTGCGCTGACAGCTATGGAGAAATGTTCCGACAGTGGTGAGAGTGGAGCAAGACTGTCTCTGTGCCCAATTGACTAGCGCGATCGGCTGTTAACTGAAAAGTTGGAGGTTTGAGCCTTTTCGGGAGCGGAGTGTCGCTTTTTTTCTTTGCGCTGATAGCTTTGGTGAAAAGTTCTGACGGTGGTGAGAGTGGAGCACGACTATCTCCGGGGTGCAATTTGCTAGCGCGTTCAGCTGTTAACCAAAAGGTTGAAGGTTCGAGCCCTCCCGAGAGCGGTGTGTCTCTTTTTGCTTTGCGGTGATAGCTTTGTACAAATGTTCTGACGGTTGTGAGAATAGAGCACGACTGTCTCCGTGGCGCAATGGGCTAGCGCAATCGGCTGTTAACCAAAACGTTGAAGGGTCGAGCCCTCCCGAGAGCGGTGTGTCGGTTGTTTTCTTTGCGCTGATAGCTTTGGAGATGTGTTCTGACCGTCTTGAGAGTGGGGCACGACTGTCTCCGTGGCGCTATTGATTAGCGCAATCGCCTGCTAACCGAAAGGTTGGAGGTTCGAGCCCTCGCTGGAGCGGTGTGTGGCTTTTTTCTTTGCGCTGACAGCTATGGAGAAATGTTCCGATGGTGGTGAGAGTGAAGCTCGACTGCCTCCGTGGCGCAATTGGCAAGCGCAATCGGCTGTTAACCAAAACGTTGGAGGTTCAAGCCGTATCGAGAGCGGTGTGTCTCTTTTTTTCTTCGCACTGATAGCTTTGGAGAAATGTTCTGACCGTAATGAGAGTGGAGCACGACTGTGTCCGTGGCGCTATTGGCTAGCGCGAGTGGTTGTTAACCGAAAAGTTGGAGGTTCGAGCCCTCCCGGGAGCGGTGTGTCGTTTTTTTATTTGCGCTGAAAGCTTTGAGGAAATGTTCTGACGGTGGTGAGAGTGGAGCAAGTGTTTCTCCGTGGCACAGTTGGCTAGCGCGTTTGGCTGTTAAACGAAAGTTTGGAAGTTCGAGCCCTCCCAGGGGCAGTGTGTCGCTTTTTTAGGGGCGAAGCTCCTTAGGGCGTGGGCTGTGCGTCACCTGTAGCCTGTATGTAGCCACCTCTAGTTTAGTTCTTGCAGTGTTCACTACTTGGCGGTACCGTCCCCTGTATGTAGCCACCTCTAGTTTAGTTCTTGCAGTGTTCACCAGATGGCGACGTCGTCTGCAAAGCCTTGTAGAATGAAGCGTGCGTTGTTTCGTTCGATGCGCGCGCGCGCATGTGTGTGTGTGTGTGTGTGTGCGTGTGTGTGTGTGCGTGTGTGTGTGTGTGTGTGTGTGTGTGTGTGTGTGCGTGCGCACAGGAGATGCCACAGGGGATGCGAGATGGGAAAGGGCGGTACTTGGAGTGTTCACTAGATGGACGCACAAACGGATGGACGGACAGACAGACTAGCAGACGGACGGAAGGATGGATAGACGCGCGGACGTACGGTCGGATGGACAAACGAACAGACAGACAGAAGG